>NC_140947.1:103216388-103576388 GCF_014529385.1 Adiantum capillus-veneris | reverse complement strand
GGGATGCGAATGTTACTCAGAAAGGGAGCAAGGTCAACCTCTGTAGGGACGGCAACTCTCCATCACGAGTTTAACATACCACCCGTACCTGCCTTTTGTGGGGGACAACGAGCAAGGGCTTTTGACAAGTACCGCTCGGTTTCATCTACCTGGATAGGCTCCTTGGTAAACAAGAAGCCTAAGAACCAACCGTTCAAGAAGTGGACTTGGACGACAAGAACCCAGAACTGGATGAATAAGTATATCCCACCGGCTGACTTTAGCTCAGTTCGCTACCACGCATGGGACAAGTCGGATGAGAGGCATTCGTACCTAGCGTTGGAGCCCTATAAGGAGGCCGGCTTTGAACAAACACGTGGATACCTGCTGTAGCTCAATAGGAGCACTATAGTGAATAGGAAGGAGGAGAGAATGGTGGCTCTCGCGAGAGTAGATGGGCTCAAACTGGCGGATAGCTACATGCGCGGACACAGCATTTGCATGTTGTACTCCTAGTTAGAGGGTCGTTCGCTTTCGCATTTGCTGATGAATTGTTTGGCGGTTGATGAAGCCAGGGGGAGGTGGCTAAACCGATTCAACTCCACCTTCAACGTAATCGACCCTTCGTTGGACCCTGAAGAAAGGACCGTTATCCTCCTTGGTGGAGAGGCTCGCGGGAAGCGGATGCCCTTCTGGGTACGTCGTGATTTGCACTTGAGGGACGGAACCGCAGGGCACGTACATGTGGCGAATTTCCTCGGTGAAATTGTGCCCCGGTATTTGGGTGCTCTGCTGTCACAAACGGGAGCGCATAACAATATAAAATACATTCGGATAAATAGGATTTATCACTTATTACTGAAGCTAGAGGATATAGAGAGAAATAAATAGAGAGAGAGATAGAGAGTGAGAAGATCGACATAGTACTGGGGACCAGAAGATGGGCTGGTCCCCCCCCGTAATAGTATCTTTATTACTTAGGAGAAGTCTATACAAGCACTTGAACCGATCGTATTACCACGTTCGTTCTAGAATAAGACTTGGTTCCCGGAAGCCTCAGCTTCCGATTCCTAGGGCAAAACCCTATTCCAAGGAACTTCCGTTCCTTATTCCAATTCCTCGAGAATCAAGGTTCTCGCCTCTGGATCTCACCTTCCAGACTTAGGGCATGGCATCCCTGCAACTCTTTTCCAACGCTCTTTCCAGAGTCCTCTTCCCGCAGAACAACTCTGCTTTCCCGGACACGAAGTCCTTACTTGGGAATCCCAACTTCCGGATCACAACTTGAGAGACTACCTCTCTCCGATCCGTGGATCTACTTCCCAAACTCGGGTACGAAACCCTTGGGCTGATCTGGCTCTAGTTCCTCAGGGCGCTTTTCTCCTGCAGAGGCTCATGCCTTCCTCTGTTCCTACTCCCTCACGAAGAGGAAGTACACCTGCAATCAAATACTCAAAGATCATAACATGAAAAACGTTACCTTCAAAGTCTCGACGCTCGAAACGCAACTCCGTTCTCGAAAAGCAATTCCCCGGAAGAGATCTTTACATAGAAAAATCCTCTCTTCCAATCCTACGCACAAAAGAGGTGTGTTCTCGGGTTCCTTCTCGTAAATCAGCCCCGTCTACGACGCTTATGGGCTGAAAACAGAGAAAAACAGCAACTTGTCGCGATGGAAACACGCTTCGTAGGCACTTGTTCGCGAGGAAACTCGCGCACTGGGTCTTGGCGACATCTGGTACACTTTGGGCAGCCATGGGCATCACCGGCAACGTCTTCTTTACGGCTGAAATCTGCAGCAGCATCTCCTCCTTGCAAAGATTGGTCCTCCTCTCTGAGTGAGGGCATGTGATGCTTTTATAGCTCCTAGCCACGGGCACGAATAGCTGCTCGCATAGAGATCGCGGCCGTTTTTTTTTTTTTTTTCAAATTTTTTATTTCATTTTTTTTTTTGCTGTTTTGCCAGAAAAAGAGAGAGAGAAAACGTTGGCTGATCTGTTGCCTTATTTATCAGATGGCTACCCACTTATTAAGTGGGCGGCCGGTCACCTTTAAAAATGGTATGAATCTGTCCAAAAACTCAAGAAAACCTTATAAGTTAAAAACAATGCTTTCACTGCACTTGCCAGGCGTCCCTGGATGCAATCACACGCACAGTTGCAATGTAGACATAGACTTCCTCGCGGGAAAGCATTTGCTTTCCCGAAAAGCAATTCCGCTTTCTCAAAAAGCATCCGTTTTTCCTCAAAGTTTCCTCTGAACCCATCTTCATTCAAGTGCTTGCCTTTCCTTGTGCACAATTCTAACACAGTTCGGAATTTCCTCTCGACAATGGATATTCCCTTTCCGATGCACCCGTCACCCACCTTGTGACATATCAGGAATACCCATCACCTAGTCACTTCCTACCGAACTTACGGTACAATCTCCTTCACGATGCTCTATGTCACCCATCCTATGACGCATCAGAGATGTCCGTTCCCGGATGGTTGGATACTTCTTTCCGATGCTCCCTGTCACCCATCCAATGTGACGCATCAGAAGTACCCGTTCCTGGTGGCCTTACAGATATTCCCGTTCTCAGTGCTCCCTTCATTACTTTGAATGACGCACTAGGAATACTCTGTACTCGAATTTCTCCAGTGAGAAAAACCCTCTCACTTAAAATTCCAATAATTCATTTAGAATTATTTTTCCTAATGTTCCAAGCGAGAAAACCCTCTCACTTATAAATCCAATAATTCATTTAGAATTATTTTTATGTCAGATAAAGCGAATTTAGCAACATCTGGATAGGCGGATGGGGAGTAATGCTCCCCTTCCTATGCTGTTATTTTGAATCCGATCCCTTTGGGGGGAAATGACGCAATTCTCCCCAAGTGAAGCTAGATGAGCTACAAGAGCGCCCAAGTGCCATTCCCCCCCGGGGGGGTGAACTTCACCTAAAAGGGGTTGGGAGGTGCAAACGGGAGACACCACCAACCTCAGCAGACGCCACTTGTGAGCCGACGCCCTTCCAAGCGGGTATGGCATTTCCTAGGGGAAAACCGTATGGTTTCAAAGGCAGTTTAGTGAGGTGAGCGATAAGTTACCTGGAGGAGGCAACTCCAAAGGGAAGACCGAAGCAAGTCTCACAGTACTTGGGCCTCTGAACAGAGGTACTTGGTCGCTGTCACGCCCAAATCAAGTTGGCGAAATGGGTCTCTCAAGGGATTAGTCATGGCCCTAAGAGTGTAGATAATTCTGGACTCTCGTAGTCCAGAGGAAACTAGTGACAAAAGCGTCTGCCTTCGGTTTCTGTGTGCATAGTCCTGGTCGTTCTTCTTGTATACTTTTTTGGTGTATGAGGGGAGCGGCCGGGCGTGCCCTACCCGACTCCGAAAACAAAACAAAAAAGTAACAAAATGAAATGACAAAATGATAAAATAAAAGTACTATGGGATCCTAAACTGGTAGGTGTGGTCTAAGCAGCTAGCTGGGGTAGCTAAATCACAAGTCACAAGAGATCCACCATCAGTCACTGGCCGATCTCATCAATCTCCTCCATGGACAGCAGTCTGACCGAGCGTCGTACATGTTGGGCCAAAGTGATCCGAATCCTTTGATGTAGCCTCCACACACACACACACACACACACACACACACACACACACACACACACACACACACACACACACACACACAGAGAGAGAGAGAGAGAGAGAGAGAGAGAGAGAGAGAGAGAGAGAGAGAGAGAGAGAGAGAGAGAGAGAGAGAGAGAGATGAAATGAAATGAAATGTTATATTAACGTCTTCAAAAAGGTCAGAATGACCTATGGGACCAAACTGATACAAAAGTGGTGAATCTGTTACAAAGTCTGGGTACCTTAGTACTAAAGTACTAAGTGTGAAAATAAATGTGAAAAACTAAATACAAAGTACTAAATAAACTTCTTAGGAGCATTCTGGGTGTCTGGCTAGAATGCTTCTAATCCTTTGTCGTAGTCTCCTCCGATGAAGTGTGCTTCCGCATCTCGGTCGTGGTCGTCTCGATTTCCTAAGCTCAATCGCCCTGTCAATGAGGGTGCCTTTGGTATGGATGTGGGTACTCCTTTGTGCTGGCTGCTGGTCTCTTGCTTCTCCTTGCCCTCCTGCTTCTCTCGATCCGAAGAAATCTGTGATCTGCCTCTGAGGCTGTAGTGCTCTTTGTCTTCTCAATAGATTATCCCTGTGCCGATGTATTTCCAGTAGGTACAAGCCTAAGCATCTTTGATCTTGGTATTGCATGACTCTATCTAGAGGTCCAAAGCCTTCTTTAAATAGGCAATGGAAACGCCCACGTATCTCATAGTATACGGTGCAATGGCATATGTAGTGTAATTCTGTCTTCGGCTCCATTCCACATAACTTGCAAATTCTGCTCTCAGGTGGGATTCCCCTAAATCTGCCAAATTCAATTTCCAGCTGGTGTGAGGATGTACGAATCTGACCAATAGCACATCTCAAACCATGAGACAGGTGGGTATCCATGTAGCTCGGGCGAGTCACAAATCCATCTTCAGATAGCTGTAGGAAGTTTCCTTTGTAGTCGGCCATCTTCGTGCCCAATTCTTGTGTAGGGTCTACCCATGTCCTCTTAGTATCCAACTGTATAAGATCCTGACGGATGATTTTATCAATCTCCGTTCGTGTAATTGCCAGTGATGGAGCCTCAAGAGAGTATTGGTAGGGGGGTAATCTTTCCATACTGAACCCGTGTCTCTGAAACCACGAAGACAGTTGCGCATACCAGCATGATGTATCCCCTTTCATTGCTAACTATCGAGAGGATTCGAGGGCCAATCTAGTATAGCGGCAATTATTTGTATCCCACAAACCATGTATAAAGGACACTGATCTGGTAAGAGCTTCAATTTCTATCGGAGGGGCAGCTAGTTCCGCTCGGATAATCGGGTGTGGTATGGAGGCCTTGGCTCTAATCATTCGGGAAATCATAGATACCAAAGGTCTCTCCATTGG
This sequence comes from Adiantum capillus-veneris, assembly GCF_014529385.1. Classification (NCBI taxonomy): domain Eukaryota; kingdom Viridiplantae; phylum Streptophyta; class Polypodiopsida; order Polypodiales; family Pteridaceae; genus Adiantum; species Adiantum capillus-veneris. The sequence continues at coordinate 103,571,411 of NC_140947.1, read as the reverse complement.
CTTCCAATTATCCTGATCCACAGATGGTCCCCAAATCTGGACCCCATAAAGCATAGCCGAAGCCACCACAGTATCAAAGAGCCAAAGTTTTGTTCGTGGTTCCTGAAATTGCACTTGTGAACACATCCTCTCCAACCCTTCCAAGGCCGTAGAGGCTCTGGACAATCTAGCCTCTGCTGCTTTCTTAAGAGTAAACTTCGGTCCTGCAAATACCACACCAAGGTATGTGTATGCATCTGTGTACTCTACTGTATCCTGGCCATATGCAAATGTAGGTGCCGATCTCCTAACCCACTGCGGTGTGGTGTTAAACACCATAACTTTGGTTTTACCCAAATTCACCGACAGTCCGCTGTCCTCCGCGAATTTACGTAATGCATCTAACTGCCTCTGCATTCCATCTGGTGATTCTGCTATCAATACAATATCATCTGCATACAAAAACAAAGGGATCCATGACCCTGCAAGTTGAGCACCTCTGTCACCCTCTCTATCAATGTAATCTGATACCTCATCTATATACATACCAAATAAAGTAGGGGACAATGGGCATCCCTGCTTTACTCCAACGGTGGAATGAACAATGTCGGAATCCCCTTCTGGAGTACGTACATAACCAGTTACTGACCCATATAAGGCCATGATCCCCCAGATAATCTCTTTGGGGACCCCTAACTCTTGCATCCTGCGCATCAATCTGGCCCTTGGTACTGTATCAAAAGCTTTCCAAAAATCCACAAAGCAACAATACATCCTTCTCCCGCTTGCTCTTCCTTCCTCAATAATGGCTCTGAGCGTAAGAATATGATCTAGAGTGGAATAACCCCTCCTGAATCCAGCTTGTCCTGTTGCCCTTATGCCCTCATTCTCTGCCCATCTACTCAGTTTTTGTTCCAGAATGGATGCGTACAGCCGGGTCAATGTGTGACCCACCATAATGGTACGGTAGTTCCCGAGTATCATAGGATCCCCTGACTTGAAAATAGGTACGATAGTAGATAATTTCCAAGATTCGGGTAATCCTTCACACATGACCCGATTAAACAGACGAGCAAGGACTTCTGAAAGTAGATCCCTTGCATGGAGCAAATGTTCTGCTACTAGACCCTCATGATCATATGCTCTTCTTGTCTTCATCTTATCAATGGCTTTTTCCACCATTTCCGTAGTAAAGAAATTACTAGTAGCAGGGCATGGCTCTAGCGGATCTGGTAGTGGAGGCTGTCCAGATACCATATATAATGATGTTACATATTGACCCGAAATCTCAGGAGAAGTAATCGTCGGAGGCGGTGAGTGCTCGTGAAATAAGCGTCAGGCCTCATGTGAGTCCTGACTCAAGAAAAGCTGATATAATTCCTTCTCCAGTTTGGCTAAAAATGCCCTTTTCTTGCGACGTACTATACACCGAAGAGCAATCCGAGACTGCTTATATGCGATGATCCCAAGTGTAAGCTCTTTCTGTACCTGGGTTCTCGTCTCTCTGCATTCCTCGTCATACCAACTGTTCTGAGGCATGTTCCCAGATCCTCTCTTCGGATCAGGTTGAGTATGTGGGTATGCCTCTTGTGCGCTCCATGTAGTATCTCTGTTAACTGAGAAGTAATCTCCTCTACAGTATATACTGGCTCGGCTGCCCACATCCTATTATAGATCTTTGCCACATAGACTGAATCAGTCTCTGGTGTGAAAGTATATCTTGTGTGTGTGTGTGTGTGTGTGTGTGTGTGTGTGTGTGAGAGAGAGAGAGAGAGAGAGAGAGAGAGAGGAGAACTCGTTTTTAGAGAGAGAAAACAGTGTTCTAGAGAGAGAATCGCAGATTCTGTAGTAGAGATAAATTCAGATTTTGAAGTAGAGAGAGAAAATAAAAAATTCAGATTCTAGAGAGAAAATCTGATGTAGAGAGATAACATCAGAAATTCAGGTTAAAGAGAGTAAATTAGCAGATTTTAGAGAGAAAATCAATGCGAGTAGATCCTCACTTCTCCAATCTTGCTCGCTATAAGTGATCCCGTCTCTCTCTCTCTCTCTCTCTCTCTCTCTCACACACACACACACACACACACACACACACATAACTAACCCAAGGAAAGAAGTTGAAGGATTTTGTGGAAGTGTAAAACTAGATCTTCACCATTTCAATTTCGTTGCACCTGACTTTAGTATCATAGCCTTGAAGATTTTGCACTAATCCGCTAATCCCAAAAAAAAAAAATTTCCTCTCTTGTGTTTTTGGCTTTGTTTGTAGCCCTTTGGTGTATACTCCTCCCACTCTTGGAGCAGCTGGTCTGCGAAGATTAGTGTGCGACCTTCCTTGAACCAAGAGGAGAAATCCTTGCATGGTCAAGACTCGTAGCGATATGGAGACCTCCATCAATCAAGAAGGCGAGCAAGTTCCACTTGTGGATCCTTCCTTGAGCCCTCCCTCTACCCCTCCCTCTTTGCCACCAAATCCCATGGATGCTATGATGATGGAGATGATGATGCGGCAAGAGAAGACACGTCGACAAGAGCGGGTGGAAGTGGCGGAGCGTGAGGAGCGCCAATTGGCGGCCGAAGCCGAGGCTCGTAGAGGGGAGCGCGAGGAAGCCGCGGAACGAGAACGTCGCTTGGCGGGTGAGGCCGAGGCCGAGGCCGAGGCCGAGGCCGAGGCGCGTAGGCAAGAAAGGGCAACCCATGCGGGATCTCATCACCACATTGGCGGTGCGATCCGATACCTCTCTTGCTGACATAGTAACAGGGAATGGTCGTTTTCAGGTCTCCGTTCCCCGTTCCCATTCCAAGTTCCCGTTCCGAATCCCCGTTCCGTGTTTCAAACGTGAGTACCCGTAACAGGGAATGGCATTTTGTTCCGCGTTCTCGTTCCCCGTTCCCGTTCCGGTTTCCCGTTCCTGGTAACTATGCTTGCTGAGCTTGATTATGAAAAACTTTCCAAGACCATTGCGGAGGCGACCATTGCTATACGGACGACCAATGATCCAGTTCCCGAGAAGATCACGTTCAAAAAGTATGACGGTAAGATGGATGCTATTGTCATTTATTCTTGGTTGCATCAATTTACATCCTATTTTGCGGTCGTGAAAAGTCTGATAATAACAAAGTTCTCTTGGCTTCCATGCATCTCACGGGTGATACCATCCCTTGGAAGGATGAGTGGATAGAGAAGGAGGAACCCCACATGGCTACCCATTCCCGAGTCTCTCCTCGTTCCCCCTCTCGAGCTTAGTTGGGAGGGGTTCGCGGAGGATCTAAAGATTCGCTTCTTACTTCCATAGTACTTGAAGCGATTGAAAGAGGATTTTCGGGCTTTGTCTGAACAAGATAAATGTTGTATGCTAACCGTGTATTGCAGCTAGGTGGACAATTGGGGAAATTGGATGAGGAAAGGTTAGAGGCCTTTCTCTTTGGATTGGACCACTCGATCAAGATTGACGTCGAAGCCGGTGATCCAAAGACATTGCAAGACGCTATACGCTTGGCTCAACTTCAAGAGATGAAGCACAACAAGGGTAAGCTCAAGACAACCTCTGGTAACGGTAACTCTTCCTCTCATGACTCATCTAAGGACAAGAATTCTAATGGGAATGGTAACCATAAAAAGAACTCTCTCAGTTCTTCTTCTCAATCTAATTCTCCATCTTGATCTCAATCTAAGGTGATAACTCTAAGGATAAGGATAAAGGAAAATCTGATAAACCTCAACTCACACCTGATGAAAAGATTGCTCAAGGAGTTTTAGGTGGTCAATTAAGTGAGGCAGAAGTTCAAAACAAAGCATTGTATGCAAAGGAGCATAGGTGTTTTCATTGTCACGTAGTCGGTCACATGAAAAGGGAGTGTCCTAAGAAAGAATCTAACAAGGAAACTCTATTGCGTCAGCTTTTGATGCTACCTCTTGAGTGCATGCTATGAGTATGGTAGAGCAAGAAGCTAAGCAGGAGGGGATTTTTGAAGAGGACGAAATCATAAAATGTTATGGACATGTTAATGGTCAAAGGGTCATTGTGTTGTTTGATTCTGGAAGTTCTCATGATGTCATAAGTGAATTGCTTGTGAAACGTGCACGTCTTCAGACTTCTCTCATCCCCACCCTCTCGGTGCAAGGGTTTTATGAAGGCATGGACGCTTCGATTTTTCAAGAATGTGATGATGGTGGTTTCGCATGTTCAAGCCCATTATTGATTGGAAGAAGCTCACGTTTCTCATCAAAGATAATGTGTCGCAGCCTATCCTCATTCAAGGCGAGAGCGGTATTCCCTCTCTCCCTCTCATCTCTCATGTCATGTAAATAGAGAGCTACGTAGAGAAGCCAAGTGGCGGTCATCTATGTCAACCCCACATCAAGGAACTTGGGTATTCTTGACAGGTATAGTGAAGGTTTTGTTAAGGTCAATTTTGTGTTTCCCAGGATCTTGACAACCTCCCCATCGATCTATGGACATTGTCTCCGACCAATTGCATGACAAGGAACACGTAGGTAAAATTTTTTCTCAACCGGATAAAGAGGAGCCAAAACAAGGTGATTTCTCATTTAGGAGGCTTCGCCCTCCCAAGGTACGGTCTTTTGGTTTACCAATTCTCTTTGTTCGTAAGAAATCAAACTCGTTTCAGTTTCGTGTGGATTTCAAGGTACTTAAGTCAAGGATGGTCAAATTCCGGAAGCCGAGACCTCACATGGCCGTTCCTTTGGAGCGTCCAGAGGAGGCACATCGCGTTTCCAAAGTGGATTTGTCGAGTTGTCGCCACAAGGGTGGACTTTCATGGAGCAATCCAAAAGAAGAACCATTGGAGATCATTGTCACCAAGTCGAAGCGTTTTCGAATGCTTCCATTTCAGTTTGGCAATAAGAAGGAAGCGAAGCAACATTTCTTCAAATTCAAGGATCGAGGGACACATGCAGATGCTTGGGTGGACGAGAAGTTCTTCACCGGTTACCTAGATTTGCTAGCCTTATACAAGGAGGCCGCAGATTGGTACCCGTACCTCACCTTAAGCAGGAGGGGTTGTCACGTGCACATGGCTCTGTGTGCCACGTGGACATGCTTCATGGACTTCCAGAGTCAGTTTTTCCCTTCTTCTTAGATAGGGATTTCTAGAATCCTAGGAGGATTAGTACCGGAAATTTTGTGAGCCTGTTCACTGGACCTGCATGTCCGGACAAGTCCATTAGATTAGGTTTTTCAGTTTTGAAACCCTCTTGCATAAATGGTTTGTATACGCGTTTAATAGATGTTATTACACTATGGTGGGCATCTAGCATGACGAGCATGTAGTTTTAGGTTAGAGGAATCCAACGAGCCATTCCCCACGTCGATCGGATTCTCGGGTGGGCAGATGTGTGACAGTTGTACCCAAATGTGGATCCCTGGACCTGTGTTTTAATAAATCATTTTTATGATTTATGTGTTGGGAAACTTGGTGGACAACTGCCCTACCTAAGCCTTAATAAGTTTATCCCTGCAGATATAGCCTATAAAGGGAGACCATCTGCTAGCGTTTGCAAGAGGTGGAGGAAGCGCTCAAGAGAAGCAGAGCCCAATCAGCGTTTTCAGCCTGTTTTCAGCCCTGGCGTTTACTGGAAACAGCAAATCAACTAGCGTTTTCCATAGGCAGCCCTAGCATTAGCAAAGTTGCAGAATCTGCTAGCGCTCTCTGTCCTCAGCCACAACGCCAGCAAAGCTTGCAGATCAGGCCAGCATTTTCAGTTTTCAGCTTGTCCTTGCGACGGAATTTCTTGGAAAGTTGCCTACGCGCGTTTCCCGTTGTGGTCCGGTACTTCGGCAGCCCATCGAGCCTCCCCTCGGCCATTCCCTCGTTGGCATTGAGTGCTCCATTACTATCCATCATCGGCATCGTCGAGATCTGCGTTTTCAGCCCTTCATTCCTCTCACATCGGGAGTGCAAATCAGCCCCTTGGCGGCCATCCGCAATCTCACATCGAGAAGGATCCAAGGTGCATCAAATCAGCCCCGGAGGTGCCTCTTCTTGAGGAGTTACCGTGGTATTTGTTGTCATCGAGTCAGTAGAGCAGATTTGCATTGAGGTATTGCATTGTGTATACATTCCATTTAGGCAATCTAAAGCAAATACCACATCAGTAACGGTGTGGAGGGCCCTTGAGAGGGTTGGTGGGGACCCCATCGGGTGTCACTCTTCTCTTCTCTCTCTTTCTCTCTCCCTCTACACATCTCTATTGCATTCTCTCAGCCCCTCTCTTTAGGGGAAAGTTAAAAGAACCATCATTCAAGCACAAAGCATTCACTAACACAAGGGAAGAAGTCGAAGGATTTTGTGGAAGTGTGAAACTAGATCTTCACCATTTCAATCCCGTTGCACCTGACAGTGGATCGGCGGGTCACTCGATCACGAGCACGATCTTACAAGATCCCTCTTGCGATGCAGATCCAGAGAGAGCACGACAAGAGAGCAGTCGGTGAGGCAAGCTGCTTGTGCGTAGTAATTGTAGTCGAGGGAATGAGGCAGTGCGTCTCATTCGAACTTCGGAGGAGGATGACCCAAATGAGCAGGAGGAAGGTGCTTTAGGAGGTCCCTCCATTGTTGAGCGAGAGTTTGATGAGGAGGGCAATGCCTTGATAGAGGGAGACATGGTCTCTTCATCTTCAGAGTCCAATGTGGATGTTTTAGTATCTTGATTCTCATGTAGACAATAGTATATACTTTGTAGCTGCTAGCATGCTTCCTAGTTTTGTTCAGTCAGGACTCGTTGCTTTGCTTGTGGATTATGGATCATTAGATGTTCTTTTTTTGTATGGATAATGGAATCTGGATTCTATCATCTTGGTATTTTGATGGGATTATGATTTACCATCTATGTCATATTAGTACCTTTATGAATTATATTGCCTCTCGAGTCTCGTCTGTCGCATAGTGTGCAAATCATAATCAATATGAACTTTGAAGGTCTTTGTAGTCACAAGTTTGTTGTAAAATTTCCAATTTTAGGTTATGTATATTTGAGAGAGAACTAAAGCTTTGAATTTTATCCGTTCTTGGACGTTGGATGTCGACCAAGGGGTCATGACTCATTGGAATTTGTATGAAAGCCTCAGATTGTCTAGTTATGGAAACCTTGTTTCGTAGAACATTGAACTAACATCGCTGGAGAGATACTTATGAATTTTTTATCGAGTACGGAACGTATTGTAGGTTTTTGGCTTTAAAAATACAACGTACGAATTTTACGTACCAACTCAATCCATTTTGTAATACGTGTAGGACGGACCGAATACGTACCATACCTTACATACCTTTCCACAATGATAGAATAATGACGTGGCAGTCCTTACGGACCATCGTAAAACATGCCGCAAACCATGGAGTTGCCACGTGGCACTTGCCTAGGTTGTTTTTAGCAAGCTTTTCAGACAAGTTATTTTGGGAGTTTTGGGGCGCTTAGCTTTTGGGCCTCATTGCTTTTTAGGACCTTTAAAGTTTATAAGCAGGCTGTGGGGAAGTTTGGCAAATCAGTGTTTGGTCACAGAGAGTAGAGAACTCTCCTCAGTAATTTACTCTGTTCTTATCAATATATCGAAGGGGGTTGGGGCAAGTGTGTCACAGAACGGGAGCGTACACGAGCACTTAGAAAATCTGAAAATTATAATTCTTTGAAAACATGAGAGAAGGGAGAAGATCGACACAATATTGGGGACCAGAAGATGGGCTGGTCCTCCCCCCCCCCCCCCATTAAGAGTATTCTTTTATTCAGGGAGAATTCTTATACAAGCATGAGAACCCGAGGAAACCCCTCCGTTCTGTAATCTTAGACCCGAAGGTCGTGCTTTCCCGTAAAGGGCTTGGGCACAAGGCCGTTCCTTCCCGTAAGGGACTTAGGCGCGAAGCCGTGCTTTCCCGTAAGGGACTTAGGCGTGAAGCCGTACTTTCCCATAAGGGACTTAGGCGTGAAGTCGTACTTCCCGTGAAGGGCCTTCCTGTAAGACGGGAGATTCCTGCAAAACAAACCACACAGAGCAACAATTCTCAATGTGTATCAACACCTTATACCTGTCGCTCCTTGCTCGGAGAATCGACCTCTGTACTCAGTCGTCACGCGAATACTTGCAGTTTCCGTCGCCAGACTCTGCTCCAAAACCCTAGCGCTGGTGCTTTTCTGCTGCTTCTGGCTCTCCCAAACTGAAACGCTGGCTACCCTTTTATAGGGTCTGACACCCGGCAGGAATAGGGGTCCAAAAGCAGAGCTTGGCGCTCCTAGAGAGAGGAGAGAGAAAATCGTGTTTTCTAGAGAAAGGAGAGAGAGAGATCGCAAATCAGCCCCCTGCCTTAGTTTTAGCGCTGGTTTTCTTTATAAGGGCCTTGCTTGCTTTATTTTATTAATAAAAGGGCTGGTCACTTAAAAGTGACCGGTCACTTTATTAAATAAAGTGTGAACTTGTTCAAACTTTAAAAACTCACTCAGTTAGTGAAAACAATGCTACATGGACACATTCCAGGCGTCCCCGGGTGCAGGACACGACACAGATGCAATGCAGACACAGACTCCTCGCGGGAAAATATCTGTCCTCTCGCGACTGTTCCTGCTTTTCGTAAAAAGCTTCATTGAACCCATCTTTATTCCTGTGCTTGCGTTCTTACGCGTACTTTCTTACTCAGTTCGGATTTCCTCCTTAGCCTACGGGATGCCCCCTTACTGATGCACCCGTCACCCATCATGTGACGCATCAGGGGCACTCGTAACCCGGCCCTTTCCACCGAACTTACGGAAACTCCTTCGCGATGTTTACCGTCACCCATCAAATGACACATCAGAGTTGTCCGTTCCTGATGGCATTTTCTATACCTACAATCTTTTAACAGTTCTTAGTGTACACATTAAAATATCCTAATTTCATAAAAAGAAATTAATCATTAAAAATAAGAAATAGTCCAATTAGCAACATCCCTCTGGCTTCTAAACAGTTGACCTCAACTGTAGTGCTTGGACATATACCTCCAATATCTGGGGATAAGCTGCTAATTCCTCCTTCGTCATCCACTGAGCATCTAGATTCGAATAGTTCTTAAACTTAACCAAATACTTCCGTGTTATCTTTCCGGATTTGAGAGACCGCTCCTGATGACTTACTATCTGCTCCGGTTGGAGTATTTCTTCTGTTTCCTCAACCTCAGGAGGTTCCTCAGCACTAGGCTGGCTCGGAGGCGGGGCTCGGAGGCGGTCCCACATACGGCCGGAGTAAATTGACATGGAAAGCATTATGGATCTTCCAATTAGGCGGTAGCTCTAATCGGAAAGCGACATCATTCACTCGCTCAGTGATCTTAAACGGCCCATAATAACGGGTAGAAAGTTTTACCACTTTCCCCTTATGGGACGCTTGTTTCTTAAGTCTTGCCTTCTCAAACTTGAGTAAGACTAACTGTCCGACTGTTAAGTCTAGATTCCTTCTGTGCTTGTTTGCAGCTTTCTTATGCTTTTCTTGAGAGCGTAGGATAGCTCTCCTAACTTGCCCGTAGGCTGTGTCCAAATCCCGGACAAATTCATCTGCTGCAAAGATCTTATCCTTAGTTAAAAGGATGGGTGGAAGCAAAGGCTTACCATAGAGAATCTCAAAAGGTGCTTTCCCCGTCGATGAGTGTATGGTATTGTTATACACATACTCGACAAGGGGCAAGTACTTCTCCCAGTCAGATTGCCGGTCTGACACATAAGCTTTTAACATATCCAATACTGTGGAATTGGCTATCTCACTCTGCCCGTCCGTTTGAGGATGGTAGGCAGATGAAAAATTCAGCTTCGTACCAAGATTATCCATCAAGGCACGCCAAAAATTTCCTGTCATGCGAGGATCTCGATCGCTCACAATAGACTTAGGCATTCCATGATGCTTAAAGATCTGTGCTAGAAAGACCCTAGCCATATGATCTGCTTTGATCGTTTTCTTGACTGGTATAAAGTGTGCTTGCTTGCTAAACCTGTCCACAATGGTCCAGATCGCGTCATTTCCAGTCTGAGTTCTAGGGAGGTCCATGATGAAGTCCATGGCAATACTTTCCCAAGGTTCATTAGGCACAGGCAAAGGTTGTAGCAACCCAGGCGTCTTATGCCGATCATACTTCACTTTTTGGCAAACCAAGCATTCCCTGACATACTTATCAATGTCTGCTTTAAGGCTAGGCCAAAAGAAATATCTTTCCATTGCTAAGGTCGTAGGGAGAATACCCGGATGACCCGCATAAGGCGAAACATGTGCTTCATCCATGATCTTCTTTCTTAATGGTTCCGCCACACATATGGCCTGATGGTGGTAGAGATAACCGTCCCGAATAGAATAGGGAAACTCATTCTCTCCACGATGTATCTTTCCCCAAATGGTGGAGAAGTCTGGATCATTCGGATACAAATCCGGTAATGCTTCTAATTCTTGGTGATACACCGAAGTGATAGTGATCACCCTTGGCCGCCTAGACAATGCGTCTGCGACTACATTCTTACTCCCAGTCGTGTGAAGGATCTGGAAGTGAAACATAGACAAAAAGTTTGCCCATCTCATCTGCTTTTCAGATAGTTTCCTTTGCGTAAGAAAATACCGCAAACTTTGGTGATCAGTCTTGATCACCAGAGTGATCAAGACTGATCACTCTGCTTTTCAGATAGTTTCCTTTGCGTAAGAAAATACCGCAAACTCTGGTGATCAGTCTTGATCACAAAATCCGCTCCTAGAAGATAGTGCTTCCAGTTGGATAAGGCGTGAATCATAGCCGAGAGTTCCTTTTCGTAGATTGATGCATGCAACTCTGCATCCTTAAGCCGTCTGCTTTCATATGCCACTGCATGGCCTTCTTGGTTTAACACTGCTCCGATGCAATCGCCTGAAGCATCGCAGTGAACCTCAAATGGTTTCCTTAAGTCAGGCACTATCAAAATAGGTCCATGGCTTGAACATAATCCCAAAAAGCTACGTACATCATGTACCGTAGTGGGAATAGGCCAATCTTCTACCACTCGGATCTTGGCAGGATCCATACTCACTTGATTGTGAGAGACTATATGGCCGAGATAGTGTATCTCAGAGAGAAAGAACTCGCTCTTCTTTGCATTCACATGCAACTCATGCTTTCGCAATTCTTGAAACACTAAGTCCAAGTGCTTCCGATGTTCCTCTTCTGACTTAGAGAAGATGAGTATGTCGTCAAAGAATACTCCCGTAAAAGCTCGATACGGGCTGAAAATGCGGTCCATCATGCGATTGAACGTCGCAGGAGCATTGGTCAAGCCGAAATGCATTGCCAAAAATTCATATAGTCCAAAGGTTGTGCGAAAAGCAGTCTTATGGACATCCTCAGGGGCGATCCGTATCTGATGATACCCACTCTTTAAGTCTATGCGACTAAAGACACTTGTACCCTGCAACTTATCAAGTATATCATCAATCTGAGGGATCGGAAAGCGATTCTTGATCGTGATCTTGTTTAAAGACCTGTAGTCGATGCACATTCGAAACGTGCCATCTTTCTTCTGCACCAGTAGCACTGGAGCATTGGAGAGCAGTAGGGTGAAGCACTTGGCCGTACTGAAGGGGATCGGGGAGCACCACAGACGGAGAGTGAGAGAGAGAGAAGGAGAGACACACACGATGTGGGTGGGGAGACTCAAAAATAGTGAGCAGCCCCCTATACATTTATGCTATGTATAAGGTATACAAGTCAGTGGGCGCCGAGACTCTGGGCGGCCGGGCAAGGCACAGACGCCTATACCCCAACAACCTCCCACTTAAAGGCGACTGTGCCTTTAAGCAAGAGAACCTAGTCTAAAGACTACAAAAGGTGAGAGAAAACCGCTCTCAACCGATGCCCACTGGCTGGCTGTGATCGTGTGCATCCCGACTGTCCTGCTCCCGTGTAAGTCCATACACCACCAGACATACCGCACACGTACTGCAAGTATGTACGCAATACCTGCATATCTCCCTTGTGCACTATGCCATCATCAGCCAACAAACGACTGACAACCCCAACTGCAAATGCTCTTACTGCAGCTGCGATATCCGGTCTCAAGATCAACATCTCATACATGAGACCACCGAATGCCGATGCAATGCTAGCGGGCCCTGCTAGCTCTACGGAGCATGCATCAACATATATATCCCTGGCAATAGGCATCTCTGACTGACAAGGCGTGTCAACCACATGCATCTCCTGACTGTCCACAAAAGATTCATCAACTTGTCGTGCAACCTCAGAGCAAACCAGCTGCTCTAGGTGTCTGCTGGAAGACATATCCTGCACAACTATATCTCCATGCTCACTGTCGAGCATAGAAAGGAATGATTGCATAATCGCTGACGTCTTAGCCTCCTCTGCAATCATCCACTGCAAACATGACCACTCAATCTGTTGTGACTCGCTAGAGCTCTCATGCTCTAACTCCGTATGCATAGACTCTTGCACAACGTCCTCCTGTCGTGACTCACTAGAGCAAGACCGCTCTACCTGTCTATCGTGCATAGAAGTATCTCGCACAACTGACTCTCTGCTTTGCTCAGTCACTAGCAAAGCATGCATGTTTGACTCTGTCACCTCTCTGTGTGACTGCTCAAGTCGTGCCCCAACTGTGTGCACAACGAGCTCACTACTCTGCACTCCATGCAAAGCATCCTACAACCCATAAGCAAAAGAGACTCGCCTGCTCTCTCGCTGTCTACCTGGCTGCATGATCACAGAGACAACACCGTCTCTCACGTGATCCACATGCAATGGGTAACCTGTACCACTACTGGCACCTCTCGCAATCACTAGCGAACCCAAATGCAACGCAAAAGATCGCTCAAGCAGCGATACCCGACATCCACTATCCCGTAACTGTTTGACTGAGATCAAATCCCGTCTCAGATCTGGCACATAACGCACATGACGCAGGGTAAATCTCATACCACTGGGCAAGGACAAACATACGTCTCCTATATTCTCAATGTCATACACAGCACCATCAGCCATGTGCACATAACCAAGTCTCCCACTAGAAAACGTGCTAAACCACTCACGATGCGACGTGACATGGAAAGTAGCATGTGAATCTAGTAACCAATATGAAGACAATGTACAATCCGATATGCAATCCGTAGACATAAGATCGTCTGAAGACAAGCTAGATGTAAATGTGACATCGCCGTCACAATCATACTCAGTAACCACCGTACTGATCTCACTAGCATCTGTCATGCCCAAATCTGCATCACTCATCTGTCGCCTCCATTGTCTCAAACGCCTGAAACATCAACGCCTAATGTGTCCTCTATGTCCACAATGCCAACATGTCAAGTCTCTATGCCGTCGAGACTTGCGTGTGGGACCAATCTCTCCCATGGACATAGAAGTGGGACTAGACTCCCCTGTAGACATGGATGTCGCATACATAGCATGTAAACTCTACCATAAAGCATGAGTTGTAGTCTCCCTCGAGACCTGCCAGTAAACAGACTCAACCAGATGCAAACAAATCGTAGACATGGCTAACTCATCAAGATCCTGCCAATCATCATCACGCATAGAATTAGGCTTCGCCGATAAACCACGCAAGGGTTTATCCTGCTGTAAATCCGCCAATGCAACAAGCATATGCTCCTTCCAAGCAACAAAATCTACACCATCAAACTGTGTCAGACCATAACGCTGGAAGTCAAATGAAAAATCAGCCATAATGCTCGCAAAAGAGCAACCAACAATGAGTAGCAAATGTCAACCAAATCAGCCCTAAACTGGCTCGAATCACGTCAACAAAAGTCTGCAAATATGGCTGTAAGATATGGCTGCAAATCAGCCCCAAAACAGCCCCAAAATTCAGCTCTTAAACAGCTGCATAAACAAGTCACAAATGTGTCCCAAATCAGCCTACAACTGAGCCATACATGGACACCTGCAAAGAGGAAACAATGGCTGAAAATTCAGCACCCAAATAAGCCCTCAAACCTGCCTTTAAACTTGTAAACCTGTAGCTGAAACCTGCTGAAAAACCTCAAGCCATTAGTGCTCGAATCCGGCTACCTAGCTCGTAGCCACACAAGCATACATCACAATACTCACTCCTGTGAGTGTGCCAAGATAACTGTACGCCTATCAAACCCGTGAGCTAATCACCAAGCCCACACTGTGCGGTGTCGATGCATACACACGCACAAATCTCCCACCTGCAGAGAACACCGCACGCAAATGCTGAGTGCAACCCGCAATCTTTACCTAGATCGCATAAATGATGCGCATAAAACTCCTGGGAAAATTTCGCCAAAGTTTCGTCAGTAAAACGGCCACAAAACCAGTAACCAAACTGACTGCACGCTCAAAACCATGAGCAACCAAAGCGCATCAAACCGCACTCCAAATGCATGCACCAATCTCCACACTTTGCATACATAATTGCAAACACCTGCAAATTTAGTACACAAATATCTGCTCTACCTGTGACTGCCAAAAACATGCTCGAGGCATACATTCCCGAGCTCAAAATGCAATCACATTAGTCTCCCTGAACATCAAACCACATAAGGCATACATTGTATCCTCCCACCTGTGAGGAAACTTGCAGCAAATATCACTCTCACATCTGAGAGCAAACCATGTGTGGAATCCTCGACACACAATAAACAACTGCTGCTACAGAAAATTCAGCGTTCAGAATTTTAAAATTCTGATATGACGAGCGCGTCCGGAGCGTGCCAAAACCCCAAGGTAGACTCCTCGATCACATGTATCTGAGTCCGGGTGTGAAAGTTATGCCAAAAAACCTCCGTTTCGACCCAAAAACGCAGCATAAACTGCCAAAAGAGGGCTGAAAAATGCAGCTCCTCAATCGTAGCTCGAATGAAGTTTTTGATGGCTCGAATGGCTTCGAAAGGGGGGTAAAACAGTAAGGCACCTGATGGAAACGCTCTCGGAAAGCTGAATTTGCCGATGCCGAAGTCGAAACCCTGTTTGCACTCTTGAAAGTGCGCGCGCGCGCGGACGCGATTTCGGGAATGAAACTGGCTCTCCGTTGTCGTCGTGACTGTGCACACACGCGCTCCCTCCGCACCTACGCTCTGATACCAATTGAAGGGGATCGGGGAGCACCACAGACGGAGAGTGAGAGAGAGAGAAGAAGAGACACACACGATGTGGGTGGGGAGACTCACAAAGAGTGAGTAGCCCCCTATACACTTATGCTATGTATAAGGTATACAAGTCAGTGGGCGCCCAGACTCTGGGCGGCCGGGCAAGGCACAGACGCCTATACCCCAACATGTACTAACCCTTTCTCTAGAAGCTCGTTGACTTGCTTCAACATTTCCTCTTGCTGAGCAAGACTCACCCGATAAGGGGGTTGATTGGGAGGCGAGCTACCCGGTATGAGATCTATGCGGTGGTCTTCCGGGCATACCGGAGGGAGTTCATCAGGAAGTGTTTCCGTGAAACAATCCTTGTACTTTTCAATAAATTGAAGACGCTTAATTTCCAGACTAGAGAGAGAGTCCCTACTAGTTTTATCCTTTGCAAAAATCAAGTAAGCAGAAACACACTTCTTCATTTCTTTCTTAATGGAGATATGGCTTACAATTGGGAACTGCCAATCTCCTGCATCAGCTTGAATCTTTATTTTCTTACCCCCATGATCAAAAGTGAGGGTCTTTTCCACATAATCGGGAATAGGTGTCATGTGAAAGTGCCATGGCATACCCAAGATGATATCACATCCCTCGATGGGTGCCATCAAAAATGATTCGCGGTCCTTGTACTCGCCAATCCGAAGATTGAGCTGTCCTTGCACGGGAGTTGCATTGGTTGTCAACCCCTCGAATGCCGATCCGGATGTAACCTGTGTGCCAAGCTGAGCCGGTGTAAGGCACAAACGTTCTGCAGTATCCAGGGAGATGAAGTTATCCGTGGATCCTGGATCATAAAGAATCAGTACTCGCTGGTTGTTCAAAGACCCCAAGCCCTTCAGAAGTTGACGCTTCCCTTTCTCTGTTTCTGTGTTTTCTTGAACATCTGGAATTGAGTTCGAGCTTGGTGGTGCGGGTTCCTTCCTTGCTTTCTCTTGTCTCGTAGAGGCTTGTTCTTGCCGTTGCTGCTTTAGCGGGCAGTCCGGTTTCATATGTCCTTTCTCGCCACAGTAGAAGCATCTTCCTTCCTCTCTGAAAGTTTGAAGTTGAGTAGGAGAAAGGTACTTAGTTCGCTTGCCAGTGCCCTCTGGCTTCTTAGAATGATCATCGTCTCTAGATGGAGGACGTTTTCTTCCTTGGCCCCCTTGGTCATCGTAGACCCCTCTTTGTCTTGCACGGTAGGTGCTATGCTCCATCTTTCTGGGTGTCCCAGTTGAGTGCAAATCCTCAGCAATGATTGTTGACTCCATCATCCTTTGAAGAGTATCATGCGGATACACCTTCATACTCTTTCGAAGCTGCGGTTGGAGACCCGCTTCGAACTTTCTTTTCTTTTCCTCGTCGGCAATCTTTATGAAGGGTGTGACCTTTAGAAGAACCGACCAATACTTGTCCACATAAGTCGTTACTCTTTCACGTTCCTTCTGGGCAAGCCAGTCCCATTCCTTCCGTATGTCCTTCTCGAAGTCAGACGGAAGAAATTGTTCATAAAATTCAGCTTTGAAGCTCTCTCAAGTTCTGGCCCGAGAACCTTCCAGAATCTTGGCTAACCACCAATTACTTGCCGTTTCCTTGAGGTGCATCCCCACATGGCGTAATTTGGATTTTTCTGTGAAGTGCCCATTGGTAAAGGCGACTTCAAACTGTTTGATGAAGGACAGTGCTTTGGAGATGTCTCTCCGTCCGTTGTAGGTTTCGAACTTGATCCTTGTCGCCTGATTTGAAGACTCTCATGCGATGTTGAGACTTGCGACCTTGCTTCTTGAATCGAGGCTTATCTTTATGTTGATGTAGGGTAGTGGCAGTAGTAGCTGCTTCCTTCTTCTAACGAGATGATCGAGAAGTAGAAGTATAATCAGGAGAGTAAGATGGAGATGAGATAGAGATGTCCTTGCTCTCGTCTAGCAAAGAGAGCGCTTTTTCCTGGCCTTTCCTTGAAGCAGGCCGTTCATTCCGATCCGAAGATCCTTTGTGCACCTCGGCACGTTCTTCTTCTCTTGCCTCCTGTGGTCTCACGCCAACAGTGTTGTCTGGATGCTTGGCCGCATCAGCTCCATTCGTTTTCTTCATTCCGCCCAAAAGCTTTTGGACATCTGGCAACAGTAAGATTTGTTGCAACTCCGCAAGCTGAGCTTGCACTTGTTGAAGCTCCTCTTCAACGCTTCTCTCTTGGCTCGACATGGTTCTTCCCGTTCTTCCCGGAATCGTCCTTCTTTGCAGAGAAAGAGAGGAATCCGAGCTTTGATACCACTGTCACAGAACGGGAGCGTACACGAGCACTTAGAAAATCTGAAAATTATAATTCTTTGAAAACATGAGAGAAGGGAGAAGATCGACACAGTATTGGGGACCAGAGGATGGGCTGGTCCCCCCCCGTTAAGAGTATTCTTTTATTCAGGGAGAATTCTTATACAAGCACGAGAACCCGAGGAAACCCCTCCGTTCTGTAATCTTAGACCCAAAGGTCGTGCTTTCCTGTAAAGGGCTTGGGTACAAGGCCATTCCTGCCCGTAAGGGACTTAGGCGCGAAGCCGTGCTTTCCCATAAGGGACTTAGGCGTGAAGCCGTACTTTCCCGTAAGGGACTTAGGCGTGAAGCTGTACTTCCCGTGAAGGGCCTTCCCGTAAGACGGGAGATTCCTGCAAAACAAACCACACAGAGCAACAATTCTCAATGCGTATCAACACCTTATACCTGTCGCTCCTTGCTCGGAGAATCGACCTCCGTACTCAGTCATCACGCGAATACTTGCAGTTTTCGTCGCCAGACTCTGCTCCAAAACCCTAGCGCTGGTGCTTTTTTGCTGCTTCGGGCTCTCCCAAACTGAAACGTTGGCTACCGTTTTATAGGGTTTGACACCCGGCAGGAATAGGGGTCCAAAAGCAGAGCTTGGCGCTCCTAGAGAGAGGAGAGAGAAAATTGCGTTTTCTAGAGAGAGGAGAGAGAGATCGCAAATCAGCCCCCTGCCTTGGTTTTAGCGCTGGTTTTCTTTATAAGGGCCTTGCTTGCTTTATTTTATTAATAAAAGGGCTGGTCACTTAAAAGTTACCGGTCACTTTATAAAATAAAGTGTGAACCTGTTCAAACTTTAAAAAGTCACTCAGTTAGTGAAAACAATGCTACACGGACACATTCCAGGCGTCCCCGGGTGCAGGACACGACACAGACGCAATGCAGACACAGACTCCTCGCGGGAAAACATCTGTCCTCCCGCGACTGTTCCTGCTTTTCGTAAAAAGCTTCATTGAACCCATCTTTATTCTTGTGCTTGCGTTCTTACGCGTACTTTCTTACTCAGTTCGGATTTCCTCCTTAGCCTACGGGATGCCCCCTTACTGATGCACCCGTCACCCATCATGTGACGCATCGGGGGCACTTGTAACCCGGCCCTTTCCACCGAACTTACTTCGCGATGTTTACCGTCACCCATCAAATGACACATCGGAGTTGTCCGTTCCTGATGGCATTTCCTGTAGCTACAATCTTTTAACAGTTCTTAGTGTACACATTAAAATATCCTAATTTCATAAAAAGAAATTAATCATTAAAAATATGAAATAGTCCAATTAGCAACAAAGTGCATCTAGAAGCGGAACTTTGCCGCTTCATGTCTTGACTACTTCGAGTTTTAACGTTTTGGTCCTTGGATTAGAGGTGTTTGTACTTTGTACTCTAGTCTTGTTCTTTGTAGAGGCGCATCTCACGGCTCAGGACATTGGGCTCAAGGGGTTGCAGATGCCTATAAACGAGGAGTTGTTAGATGCCGGGCTTGCCACGACGTTGGGTGTGTTGATCAACTGACACAAGATGGTCCCTTGGTGAGGGCTTCATATGGATTCTACCTGGGACATTAGTGTCGTACCTGGGATGCCAGGTTGGGCTTCATGTGGATTGTACCTAGGACATTAGTGTCATACCTGGGATGCCAGGTTGGGCTTGGCTTGACACAGAGTAGCAAATTGCCCCCCTTCTCCTGAGCATTTGGAGGAAGAGCTTGGCCGGCCTATCCTTGGTGGGATGCATTGTGGTCCAACCAGGCGCTTTTGGTGACGATGTGGTACACTACCTCTTGTTGGATCTTTTCGAACTCTTGTAAAGACTAGATTAAGCAGCTTTCCAAGAACCTTTTTATGGTCTGGCAGAGAGTGACAGCCTGCACACGCCAAGGTTGTTTGGCTGGTCATCACACTACCCACCGTTAAGGGTGGGCTTGGGCTATCGACCCTCCCTCGCATAGTAGGACCCTGCTAGGGAAGCTCATTGTTGGTGGCTCCTTTCAAGTGCTGAGCCATGGAAGGAGCTCCTCCCCAAGATTTAGGCTTGATTTTCCTTAGTAGGTGGCCTGTGGTGACTAGAGACTTGCTAGATATCCATAGAAGTGCGTAGCGTTGGTTTGAGTCATCCTTGGGAGCATAGCTTCGCCTCAGGTTTGTGGAGGGCATGGGAGATGCTGCTCACATGTCTGAGTCAGAGTAGACCGGATTGCTCGGAGGAGCGGCTTCGACACATGGAAATCTGCTAGGTACTCGGCCACATGTAGCCTGGGGTCCTTGACAGCGGGACCGGCTCAGAGTTTTGGAGAGTTGATGCAGTTTTGCAGCATGCTTGAGGATGTGGAGACTGACAGGTTGAACTCATTCGGGGAGGCTTGACTATGCGATGAAATGAACAGTTGTTTTCGGCTAATTGGCATGTACCTTTTGAGTTGCAGACCCCTGTATGGATGGGTACGTTTGTGCAGCTGGAGATTTTGATTTCTGTCAAAGCGTGCACAGAGTAGGGGGAGTGCTTTTTTATCAAGGTGCAGATGGAGGGTTGGCTGTCCGTGTTCAGTGGTGGCTGTGGTCTTAGAGTGCACTCTTTAGAGAATTGTAGTGCTTGCCTCACATGGATGTCTCCCCTCATTTGGGGAGGCTTGACTATTTGATGGAATGAACAGTTGGCACTTTCGGCTGATTGGCATGTGCCTTTTGAATTGCAGGCCCCCGTATGGATGGGCGTGTTTATGCAGGATTGCAGTCAAAGCGTGCACAGGGGAGGGGGAGTGCTTTTTAATCGAGGTGCAGGTGGAGAGTTGGCTGTCCCATGTTCAGTGCGAGGTGGCTGTGGTCTCAGAGTGCACTCTTTAGAGAATCGTAGTGCTTGCCTCACATGGACGTCAGTGGGTGCATGATCCAGACCCAGTGGAGGCAGTCAGTGGGGACTCACGTTTTTGGGCTCTTGGATCTCAACCGTTACCTCAGCTGTAGTGGGAGCCGGTTTTGTTCCTTTGCCTCTCCTACTCACCCTGCAATCCCCTTCTTCCATTACACAGCCTGGCTTGGGAGACATTTCTCGATGTCCAAGGCGACAGACTACTCTATCAGCACTAGAGTATTGGCACCAGCAGAAGATCACGGATGATTTCTTGACAGATTTCTGTACTCCGCTGGACGCCGGACTCGACAGATCACTGTTATCCAGTGGCTGGTCGCACACAGAGGGATTGCAGTGAAGGTCTGGCTTGCACATGGTAGACATCCCTCGACTTGCTATGGCTGTGGACATCCTCGAGAGACTCAGCGACAGTCCCTTTGGGATTGCCCTCAGGCCCAAAAGATTTGGCTCAGGATACTTTGAGTGATGGCATTCCTCCTGCCATAGATGACTGTCACCTCTAGCAGTTGCATGATCAGCATGCTCGAGGCCAGCCCTTGGATACGATACAGAGCATGCCAGCCCATCGGATTCAGCTAGTGGCTGGTTGAGCTCAGCAGTGCCTGATGCCTCACTTATCAGTAGCAGCTTGGACACGAGATACATTAGATGGGAGCTGATCGACTTTGGCCAATTGTTTGTTTGGTGGGCCTGCTCGTTTAGAGTGTTCGAGGGCAGATCTGAGCCTCCGGCAGTGATGGTGGGTGCTTTTTGGTTGGAGCTCATACATATGCTCCGAAACGACTACAACAGGATTGAGGGCAGCTCTGACAGTGCAGAGAGATAGTGCCAGGGTGGTCAGGGCCTTTCCTCACTGTGGGCCAGGGCATTCAGTGGCATTATCGGCCGACGACCACCCATCCCTCCTCCCATTTTGTGATCTAGCCATTGTATCTCCATTGTTCAGCTTGGGAGAGTCTCCCTCCTCTGTTGTTTCTTTTAGTCACACAGCGAACTGGCCTGTGCGCATCCAGCATTACCCAAGGTATCGTCGAGCAGCGTAAAGTTGGCCAGGCTCATGTATATGCCGCTACCATGGCTGTGGCCACAAAGTCTATGATTCAAATGCTCCAAATTTAGAGTAGCTACACAAAGATGAGGAGTGCCAAAAGGTATGAAGGCCACATATGTCAAGTGCTACAGATGTCACAGGTTCCATATGACATTATTACTACAATTTTTATCAGCTGGCACTCTGCAGGTACTTCAAAATCCGACTTGTTTAGAGTTCTAATTTTGACTCTTTTTGTCTAATAATCCGAATTGAATAGCAAGCAAGCATAGACCGCATAGAAACAATCTAGCAGAACTTGTTACCTAGCAAGGACAAGTTTTTGAATAGAGGACCTGTCCATCTATCAGGCACAAGTGATATCTGCTTTCATTGTTAAAACTCTGCCAGTCGCCAATTGACGTTATGAACAACTCCGGCAGTGATGGTGCGTGCGTGCGCACGCAATTGGCAAAACTCTACCAGTCGCCAATTGACGTTATGAAGGACTCTTCCGTTCTATCTAATTAAAACTTAGTCTGCAAAGGGCAGACTAATGTAGTGGTTATGATAGTGTATTGAGGTGCAATGTGCAGCTGTGTATTAGCTCTGAATCCCTGCATAATACTACTGAAGGCATATAAACATAATTAAAGATTTACTGAAAAAAATACTGATTATAATAGAGGATTTTCCAGGATCTCAATGCCATCATGACTTTACCTCGGGTATGTATGGCACTCTGTTAAATTTAAATAGTGTAAGCATGGGAATCCAGCATGTCCAATTAGCATTATTGAAGATATAAGTTTAAGATGTTCTCTCTCCAATGGACCGGTCATTGGTTATTCAGAAGCCTTTTTTGTCAGTGGCTGACAATGGTAGCTATGACTTGCGCACTGATGACCAGGAAGTAATCATCAAAATTTTCTAAGCTTTTGCAACTCTGACACTACATGTGACCGAGTTCAAGTCCTGCTATCAATAATCATCAAACATCTGAGACAATCGCATTATCAGTGGCACTGTGTAAAAGGGTGTCTTTTTTTGGGACTCAACAGGGGGGGGGGGGGGGGGGGGGGGGGGGGCGCTGGGATTGTTCCAGCTTGAAGCTTAGCTGAAAGGCAGGAGCAGAGATCATCTGAATTACACGGCACATAAGAGTCACCGTCTCAAGTGAGAAAACAATACAGGAATTATACTTGTGCCTCCTCTCTCTCTAAGTTCGGGGTTTACTGCCTAAATGAACGAAACCCGTCTGTCTCCAAACTCCATTCCTCAGCTGGCGAAGGTCCGTGATGTGTGACCCACCCCATGCAGCACATGGATTGAGGCAGAGTGTTGGCGAGCAAGAAGTTCATGCGGTGGTATCAGCTTATCCCTTTCTTCGTCACCCATGCCGCTCCCCACCTCCTCATATTCATGCTTTTGATAGAACTCTTTCTCCTTGCCGCTGATATCCTCTCTCCACCTGCCCATGTGGTTACCTGCGTCTCCATTGGCCTGCTCAGCATCGAGCGATACCGTCGTCCCATTGTCTGATGATTTCTAGCGCCGATCATTTGTCCCCGTCTTTCCCCCGCTGCCTCCAGTGCCTGCTTCCTTATGCTGCTGAGACATCTCTGCCTTGCCCCAAACAATCTTGTCCTTCCTCGGCTCACCCAGCACGTCATCGCCTCCTCCATTGCCTTGAGCTTCCCTTCTTCAGGGACATTACGTAGATCTTTCCAGTTGCTGTTGGTAGGGATAAGCAGTTGGGATTTCTGTGTGGATTGTAAAATAGTCTCACTTAGGCGTAGAAGTGCTAGAGTTGTTTGCTTATTTTGAAGTAATTACACAGAAAAGTTGCAAAGACAAGATATGGTCAGATCATGTATATGATATTAAGGTCATTAGTGTAAGTGACAGGGGGGGTTGATGGAATTGGATTTTTGTAGCAAGGAAACTTATGCTGCCTTTTCAAACTTTATCATTTCAGTTTCTCCCATGAGATTTTAGTGCAGCGAGTCTTTCATGCAATCTGAAATTTACTTAAGCTACTAATACAAACTGATGTTGCGGTTTGAGCCCATATTGTGTAGGTTATATCCATGTAAGGGGTAAAAGTGGGCATGTGGGTTTTGTTACACATTGAATGAAGGCTCGGTTAGGGCTTGTTTATTTGAGTTGGATGCAAGCATGGAATAAAGATTAGCACAAGAGTCATCTTCTCAAGATCACAAAGCTCCTTCTGACATTTGAGCTTCAAAGGGTCAACCAAGCTCTTCCTATGAGATATTCTCCCACCAGATCAATTTTCTCCAATAATGAAAAGAAGGCTACTCCTTCCCCCGTTTGAAGGTAGTAAGTTTGGAAGAGGAAGAAGCTCTTTCATCCATTGATCGTGATCTATGTTTGGAGCCCAAATTGACTTTTCTTGGTACCATCAGAATTAACATGATTAGTAGGTCCCATGGTATCAATTTTTTTGAATTTTTTTGAAAATGGATCTATGGACTAAAAATTAGGTCAATTCTGACACCCGGTCAGAATGCTTGATAGTTTTGGGATTTTGTCTTGGTCTTTTGTATCCAAATTCTATTTTGAAAAGACCACTAGACTCCCTGTGATGTGCTCTAACGATGGTACAAGTTTGGTCTTAGTCTGTGTGACAGGTAGACATGGATCACGATCAATGTACCTCTGTATCAAATGGTAATGAAACTTGACTAACAACTTGTCCTTGGTCTCCTGATCACTGCTATATGGTTTTTGTGTGAGTAGGAGACCAAGGACACAAAAACCATATAAGTCAGACAAAAGTCAATACCTAGGTCTATTTTAGAGTTTTCACCTTGAACTGTTTTTTATTTTTGATACTTTTCATGAGTTTTTTTGAGACTTTTGTTCACAATGGTCTCCGTTAACAGACTAGAAAAGTTTCTGTTCAAAGATTTCTCAGGGATATATGAATTGCGATCCATGTTTCATCACTTTTGGATTTGATCTTTAATGTGCTGATAGCTTGTGATGTTTTGTAGCTTACTCCACAAATTTTTTTTGAATTTGGATCAGTTTGGGCCCAACCAAAACTGACTTCTACAACCTGTTGTGACAATTTTGACAATGTTATGTTTTTGTCTCTTTTGACGACTTTTTATAACTTTTTTGTATTTGGTTCTTTCGGAAAAAGTGTTTGTCTATGACTTAGCTGCATCGCAATCCATGTTCCATCACATATGAACACCAAATTTGTCTTGATGATTACTTGCAGTGTTAGTAGTCTACTCCACCACTTCTTTTGAATTTGGACAACCTTTTCCTAGTCAAAAGTGAGTTGAGTTTTTCTGTCTGTCCTGCTATTTTTGGCTATCTGGCAAAATTTTGGTGTTTTGATCAACTTTTTGTAATTTTTTGCCATAGTCTCTTTTGGCAAAGTTGTTTCACTAGTTATCAGGGATATACTTGTCAAATATCAGCCCTAAATGTCAAAAGGTACATGGATCGCCATCCATGTTTGACAACATTCTTTCATGATTTTTGTTACGATGGTTCTCTATTCTCCGTACAAGCCAAATCTCACCCCGTTTTTGATTCGGACCCCAAAATCTGAAGATTTGTCTAATTTTGTGATTGAATCTCTGTTTTTGTTGTTTATGTCATATTAGTCAATCTTGATGTATCTTTGAGTTTTTCTTTCAAGAAAACTTGATCAGAGCAATATCCCACTGATGCACAATGTCACTGATCACTTTCTTGCAAAGTTAGTCTCTGGGGTACATAAATCACGATCCATGTTCCTCCACAAAATCTGGCCAAACTTTCCTGATTTCTTCTGAAGAGTCTGCTGATGTCCTTGATCCACAAATTTTGAGGTCTCTACCATCAAATTTTCAAAATTTTAAAGTTATGGTCATTTTTGTCAAAATATGGTTTTCACCCTGTTTTCTCAATCTTCTAGCCCAATTTCAATCTTTTAGCCCCATTTTGATGGTGGTAGTTTCTACTTACTCCACTCCTAAGTACGAAAATGGAACATGAAATAAAAACAAACAGGACGGTACAAAACAAAGTTGAAACGAAAAATGGAACAACACTCTGAAAGCATAGAGAAAATCGAAGAATGAAATGCTTTTGGCTATCTCACTCATAAACCTCTTTACCTCTCGAGAATAGATCTAGCAAGTACTTGACTTCTAGAGTCGAATACAACAAAGTGTGGCGTATAGGGCTCTTTAGGTGATGGTGCACTGCATACACCAAATATACCTCCCTTCCTATTCATTGCACGTCCTTGTGCAATTGCATATGTGGAGTCTTTAGTAGTCCGTCGTCAATTCTTTTTTCTAGTGTCCGTGTCAGTCGCTTGAATTTTTGTATCCGTGATTCAATCTCGATCTTTGTTGCCAGCTCTCTGAAGGAGTTATTGCTAACAGTGCTCTGATATGCAATATGGCGAGCAGGTATCTCTTTGGTCATGGGATTGAATATGGAGGAGTTAAACTTCAAAAAATCCGATCATGAATGCCTTCTCGAAGGTTTGCATGTAGTGTAAGGGCAATAACATGACTTGCATATAATCCCATGATGATGTTTCTGTTGGGAACTTTAGTTTCCAGATTCCAACATAAGTTTCTGGTTCCTTCCACAAACACCTGCCAAGAATGCTGTGCTGCTTCAATATCATTAAATGTTGTGATGCAGGTGATTAGCATTTTGGAAATTTTCACAAGCATTTGGCATGCTAGATCTGGCACCTCCATTATGTTGATGACTCCTTTGAGTGTGTGAATCATATATTTCTCTGAAGGGAAGAGATTATTGGCTGCTTTGTTATCACAGGGTAATTGAGCATTGTGGGTCTCTTGCTTTGCCAAGAATAGAAACTATCCTAGGATCGCCTTTTGTTGATGGGACAATAGGTCAAGTCGATTCGGAGATACTATGGAGTATTCCTATAATACGTTTCATATGTTGGACGTCGCCTCAAACCATTTCTTTTCCAGGTGGGTTGGTTATCGATGATTGTTTGTATAATCACCTTTGTGGTTGGGCTCGATGGTAGGCATCATTTTTCTTTTCCATAAAAGAGCCTCCTTGTCTCATCAATGGAAGTGCAATCATTTCATGTCCCAGATTCTTCATCACTTTATCATGTGTAATCATGAGAAGGGTAGTTGATTCCAACACCTTGAGTTCATATTGCAGATATTCTTTGTGTGAAGGATCACCTACTTTCGATATCCACCGTTGGATTTCATCTTTAGCAGTTTCAAGGATTTGTGTTTCGGCTGGATCTTCAAACTCATGCAATGCTATTTCGGTGCTCGTATTGGGCACCTTTGTGTGTTGAGTTTCTAGTGTCGCATGTCCCTGTCCCGTTGTGTCAGAGACTTCTACAGGGATTGGCTGGGCTTGCATCGTGTTTATGATCTGATCTTTTTGTTGTATGTCACTTGATGTGTCATGCCTTGAGCAGCCATGTCCTCCTTTGCTTTGGCAAGTTGTTTCTGTAGCTGTTCAATCTCCTCATCTTTAGCTTTTTGTATAGGTCTATGCCCTGCTATTAGGTCTTTTTATCGTACTGTTCTTGAGCTAGGGAAGTCTTTAGATCATGTATTTCTTGTGTCAGCGAAGTTGGCTTAGCTGACGTACTCGTTGAGGTTGGCATCTCTTGCATGGCTAAGATCTGTGTAAGAGTCTTGCTCACCACTGCATACGACTCGTTGAGGTTGGCATCTCTTGCATGGCTAAGATCTGTGTAAGAGGCTTGCTCACCACTGCATACGACTCTCCAAGTTTTGCGTTCTGATGCTTATCTTTGGCCAACTCTTCTTCTACTCGGTGTTGTTCTATCTGCAAAGTTGTATTTATTCATTGAAGGCGTGAACTTCCTTGTAGCAATAAACAACATTCTCTTGTTCTCTTTGCAGTTCTGACTGGAGTTGTGTTTGAACTGTTCGTAACTCCTGTTCGTAACTCCTCAATCCTTTGTTGCAGTTCTAGATTTACTTTGGCTACTTTAGTTGCCTCTTTCTTAGTGTCTTCCAACTCTAATTTGTGCAAGTTGTAGAGCGCTCTTTGACATTGAAATTGGAGCTTGACTTGCTCCAAATGTGCGTCAATGTCAAAGGACCTGATCAGTTGTGCCCCTTCATCTACCACTGCCTGCGAATGAGGTGACCTTGGCTTTTGTTGTTTCCCTTGAGCTTGGTCGAAAGTGCCAACCTCTATTGCCTCTGTTTCTTTGTTATTTTTTCTTGTTCATGTTGTGCTTCATGATCAGCTGGAGTCTTTGGAATTGCGGCCTCTTACTCTTGAACTATTTGTTTTGTTAGCAACACTTTGTCCATTGTTTGTTCAGGCATGTCCATGGTGTGCTCCTTCTGTTCCTTTTCACCCCCTAGATCAACTGATTCTTGAGTAGGGGAAGGTATGCTTGCCTTGATTGTCGATGGTGTGTTTTCTATATGACTTTCAAATGTGTCTAAACCACCTTCTTGATTTATTTCTGCCTTGTTAGTTTTGTTCGCCCCCTCTGCCTTAGTAGACTCGTCAGACGATTCAAAATCATCGACGCGTGGGAGTTTTGATTCTTCTCTTTCCATTTGTTCCATCTTGCATTTAAGCTTGTTCTGAATCCGTTGTCGCATATCGTTGGAAATATTCAGATTTTCAGTTGCCTCTTTTCTTCTTCGATGTTTGATTCTTTCTAGAGCTTCAGCCTTCTTGTGTTGCAGAGGCATGTCCTCCTCGTCCTCTCTTTTATCGTCTGCTTCCGTTCCAAGGCTTCTTTTTTCCTCATTTCTTTGTTGGCGGAGTCTTTCCCTTTGTGCTTGAGCCTCTTCCATAAATCTCCGTGCTTGTGTGATGGAAATTGCTTCATTAGCCTTGGTTGATCTTACCTTTACTCTTGCTTGTTTGATTGTAAATTCGTCTTCTTTTTCTTCCTCTGAAGATTGATACTCTTAGGGAGTTTCTCTTTCCTTTGATTTAGCTTCATCACTGTGTGACATATCTAATTTTGTCTCTTTACTGTCAGTGTTATGTTTTTTAGAACTTTGCCCAATTTATTTTGTCTTTGATGGTCGTCCTGTAGATGGTCCTGTCACCGGCTTCACCTCTCTTTTGGATTTATGAAGTAAATCCAACTGGGCTTTGATTTTCTTTTATCACTCCCTTTAATGTTTGCTTCCACTAAATTGCCAAGGATGTAATTCCCAAAGTCGCAGCTGACCACCCTCTTTTTGCCAGTCCCATTGCCATGATCACTGTTATATGCAAGATTGGTTTCGTGTATCGCGATGACTTTTGCACTTTGAAGTGTTGCAATATTAACCGCAGAGGTAGCTCCGTCTCAGAGTAGATCAGATCTTGATACATCAATTTGTGTCCCCTCTGCTTCACGAATGCCTTGTCATTATCTATGGCTTTGGTCTTGTGCAATAGATTATGGGTTCCGTGCTGCAACAAGTGAAGAGCTTTGTAGATGATTTCTGCGATGATTTTTACTTTGACGGTAGTCCCATCTTTGTCTGTTAATGTTGCTTCCCCATTGTATTGAATGGAGCTGATAAGTTCATGGGCTCTTTTGTTTCCCACGGCGATAATCTCAAGAAGGTGTCCAACTGTAGACATTTGGCCCCTTCTAGCACTTTGGATTTTTGATGTATCGCCCACAATTCCTTTGAAAATAAGGTGGTCTTGACTATCACTCCATCTGCCGCTTGGAATTTCCCGATGAAAATGTTTGCGAGTATTGCTTCTATTTCGTGTTCCGTGATGTGAGGTTTCTCGTTTGATGAGATTTCGTGATCTCGTAAGGTGACCACCTACCACTCTTTTTGTGCTTTCCTGCGGGGCATCCTGAGACCAGTTTCAAGTTGATTTTTAGAGTTAGGTAATGATAAAAAAAGCGTCGAAATCGGAAAAACACAAACTTGACCATAAAATGAGAAATGAGCATAACTCTATCAAAACTACTCCAAATTTAACCAAACTTCACCAGTGCATTTAAGGCAACTATAGTCACAAGGGCAAGTGGTCATAGATGAATTTTGGTTGTGAGGTACATGGATCGCGATCCATGTTGGAGCACATTTTGATGATTTGATCATACCACTTAGTTGGGCACATTAAGGTGATACTTTGGTCCAAAATTTTTGGGGTTTGGATCATTGTTTAAGATTTTAGACCAAAATTTGGAAATTTTAATAGACTTGGAGAATTTGAGCCCTTTGGTTGGGATTTTGAGATCCAAAGACTTGGTTCTTCACGGCTAGACTTTGTAGAGTATTTAGGACCAGATGGTGATACCCACTCTTGACTGGGTAAAAAAGGTACATGTATCGCAATCCATGTCGGACATGATTTGGAATTGCCATTTAGCAAACATGTTCCTATAACCCATCCTAGTACATTGGTGATTTTTTTTCAAATTTGGATATTTTTTTCCTAAGTTTACTTCATTTCTTAGTTTATGGCCATATTTTTTTAACTTTGACCATATTTGACTTCTGAACCCCTTTTTGATCAATTCCCTTTGTTGGTTTCTGATGTTTTCTTGACTTCTATTGATTTGTATTTGACATGGAGGGAGTTACAGATTGCAGACGCATAATGGATGAGATATCCATAAGAGACCTTAATGAAATTGATGAGGAAGCATTCCAAGACTCCATGGATAAACCTTTGGAGGACAACGTGGATGACGAGCGTTCTAGTAGCTCCGATAAGGACATCGAGCTGAGGGATTGACAAGCAATCTTTTACGATTTTCCAAACCAAAAACCATTAAGACAATGGAGATATCTGAAAAGACGCATGAACAAACAAAATCAAAGAAGAGAAAATCATGTACCTCTTTTAAAAAAACACACAGTATTTGAGATTGGTCAAAGCAATTGATTGCATTAAAGATGAGATATCGAAGAGGTTCATGAAACCACACTCTCTATAGACTTTTCCATCTTTCATAGGATAACTGGAAACAATTTGAGGTTAGAGTGGTGCCTTCTCAATGGAAAGCCACACCAAAAGTGACGGATACCAAGAGCTTGCATAAAGTGATGTCTTCTCCTATACAATGCACTCTCTCTCTCTCTCTCTCTCTCTCTCTCTCTCTCTCTCTCTCTCTCTCTCTCTCAGAGTTGCTAAAAACTAGACCGCATCTATGGGGCCAAATGGATAAACACCTGGAAAATATGGGGTTGAAAATCCCTTCACATGACCAACTTGCATATGAAAACATGGATGAAACCTCGCCTAAGAAACCACAGACAAAGCCAGTACAGTTGAATAGGATAAGTGATTAATGCGAAGGCGATGAAAGAAAAACCATCTTACCACTTGAGTACAAAGGAGTAACAGATGGTTGCAATATTAGATAGTGGGCCAGGAATTGCCATTGCAACCAAGGGGATGTGGGAAAAATGGGAAAAGCCTTCTCTCAGGTAAACTCAAATGAAACTGCAATTAGCAGAAGATACATGGAAAGACCGATAGGAATGTATATTCATGTGGCATTGAGTATGAGCCCATCTTTGCGCCACAATGAATTTTGACAAGAGCAACAACTTTGATATCATATTGTGTAGACCATTCATGTGTCAACTCAAAATGATACAAGACTGGGTCTATGACTATATCTACTTGAGATACAAAGAGGTCACTACGAAAATCAGTGCCAAAGATCATAGTTATAGAGATGTAGAGCGAACCCTGGGGGAAGAATTACACTCAACAACTGAATCGGAAAACGAGGTACCTTCTTGGTTGCAAAGCCAAGCTCATATTTGGATGTGGAATATGGGAGTCTTAAAAAGGAAGATTGCATCCTAGACCGTTTAGTAGAAGATGAAGCTTATATTAAGGAACATTTTCAGAGGATTTGTTTGAACCTTTTGGATGGGAGAAAATACCGGCGACTCTTGATGTCTGTGTAAATGAGGCAACCAACACCAAAGTTGGCGATGAAGATGGCTATGATATAACTCTCTTATTTACGATAAAGGTGTGAAGGAAGCTAATAAGGTTTGTTATTGTGAAGCAAAAAATTTCAGACAGATGGCTATGTCTTGGAACATGATACCATAGTGCAAATGAAGGAAGCAGAGCAACCACGAGAATATGTCATCATTGACATACCTGAAGAATGGATAAAAACTGTTTCAAAGAAGCCGAATCCAAAAAAAGTTCAAATAAAAGCAGATGAAGGAGGAAAGTTTTCAAGTTCAACATCAAATGTTTAACAAATGCAAAATCAAAAGAAGAACATGGACAAGGAAGAAGACCGACTGTCTCCTACGATGATCAAATTCAGCATATACGAAGAAACATGTGTCAAAATCACATGTTCAACTGTGATAGATCCAGAAGTAACAAAGAATCTAATGGCTTATGGAACATGGATCATGATGGGAAAGATACCAATCAAAGAGCTAGAAGAAATAGTGATACAAGTTCAAAAATGAAAATTCCTAGCTTTGGTATGGCAGAAGCCATACTCAAGTTGCGTACTAGAGAGTAGGAGGATACTTTCCACATAATCAAGTCCCATGATATCAAGGAGAGTTTGATCCTAACAAAAAGCTTGAAGAACATCTTCGTTCAACCACAAGGAAAATCTTCAACAACAACACTAAAAGCCCCAGAAGAGCTTCAGGTATATGCAAACAAGAAACAACCAACCATTGTGAAAAAAGGTAAAACTAAGGTAAATACTAAAGGAGATCAACCTCACAAGACGACTTTACCTTCAACGAGCCTCTATCAAACTTCCCCCTAATACATCAAGAGTCAAACCATCAACAATGCAATGGAGACCAAAGCAAAAAGTTTATTAACCAAAGTTTTCATCACAAAAAAACATCCAAAAGAAGCCAAAGAGAATTAACCAAGTGCTAGTATCCAAAGAACACATCCAAGTCAAAGACCCAGTTTGGATACATGACACACGTATTCAACCTCAACAACAAAAAGTGGCTAGGTAGGTAGCATCAGATGACTCAATCACTGCTCAGGGCTACTTCCAAGGAAACATTAAAGTTTGGGCCAAAAAGCCTAAAGTAACAGCTTGGATCTACTCACCTCAAGCAGCTTGCTCTACAAAGAGAAAAAAGAGCTATCAATGAAACACAAACAGCTCAAGCAGAAGAAAGAACAACGACAATAGGCAAAAGAAAAGACCTTCCAATCAAGCAACACAAAAGGTATGAGTACCAAAGTCAGACCTTAGCCAACTACCCAACAAACACAAGTGAAGCAGTGGGTGATTCCAATCAAGCTACTCGAAGCACAAGGATTCTATGAAAGCAACACCCGCATATGGCTACCAAAAAATGTAGCTCAATCTGGAACAACCAAGAGAAATCATGCAGCACAAGCTTCTACCCAAAGGCAAGCAATGACAACCAAGAGCCACCAGAAGCCAATTTCAACCAAGGTTTCTATAATCTCTAGATGGAAACCTTATCATCTACTTCAAAATCAAGGTTTCTACAAAGAAAATCATCAGATTTGGCTACTTAAGCGTAGTGTCCATCAAGTCATCGAGCAAAAGGAGCAAATGCAAAAGATGGTCACACAAGGACTAAAGACAAGGTGGCTTCCAAAATTGCTAGTGGAAACTCAACCACAAAGAACCCATACACATCAACAATCGCTTCTCATGGAAATTAACGCAAGGCTACATCAGTCCCTACAAGAGCTCAAGGACTTGTTTCACAAAGCAGTGTGAACATACGACAAGCAAGTCAAGAGGAGCCAAAATTTTTCAACCTACTCGACAAAACGGTGGCATCCAAAGACCAACACAATGGAAGAGGCCTATATTTTTAGAACTTATGGAATCGGGTTTCATGCCTTGATCAGGTAAGTACAAGTCGCCATTAAACATACATGACATAAAAGTCAGAATCTGACAGCTAATCCACTAAATGAGCGAGGGATCCCAAACCTTCACGTAAATATCTTTTGTGTTCTAAGTGTCTTAGCTACTCTAGTTACTGCTCAAGATGGAAGTGTTGAGCATAATTACATTGTGTCTCTCATGCTGGTATAGATGAGCATAAGAGTCAAAGTCTATGTAAATTATGTGTGGGGAAGAGAAGGAAGTGGTCCAAAAGACACTCACGCATTGAGCACAGTGAGGTATGAGTGAAAAAGCTTCTACATCCAAAACCCTTCTCGAAAACGTAAAAGATATTGAGACGTCCTTTTATGTCACACATGCGACATTTGTTCCTTGAAGTACCCATCAACTCCATCTCTTACATTGCATGCTTTTGCATATGATAAATTTACTATATGCATGTAGAGTGTCCCATAATTGGTACTTGCATTAGGTACTCTTCCTTTCTTTCTCCCAAGCACTCACCTTGCATGACAAGTACTTCAAGTTCAAATGCTCAACATCATCGGGTTTTTTCCCTTTGATCATCCAGGTTCCAGACCCTAATCTAGAAACCCTCATCATCATCTTCTTGTGTATATTTCTTCTACATCAACAATAAGAAAATGGCTACTCAAATCAATCATCAACAACTTGGACCTACAATTGCAGATCCCAACATACTTATCAAGAGAACAACTTACATTCAAGGACAACAACAAAGCTTCATCACAAACAATGGCCTACAATGGCAAGCAATACCAAATTCCACAAGAGAGCTATCCACAATAATCATACGTAGCTAACAGAGTGCTTCAACATTGGCTACCTATTGCAAACAATTCAAATTTCATTGGACACTGAAAGCAAACCCATCATAAAGTCCACACCACGAAGAGGATCAGTTCTACAAACTCAAACACATCAAAATGCATCTTCACAGTGGCCATGACTGGCAACAAAGAGGCAATTGCGTAACATGAAGAAAAGTTGCCTCGATAATCAATGCTCAAATCATGTATCAACCACATAGCAGATATAAATTACTAAAGGAACAGGGGAGGGTCATCCACGACAAAGCACGTCCCAAGCTAAAGACCAACGTAGAAGACAATCCTAATGAAAATTCTGCACAACGTCGTGTCAAGGGACGACACGAGCTAGAAAGGGAGGAATGTTAGAGGACTGACCCACCTGGCCGGACACGTAGCCAGACACCACATTTGTACTCTATTAATTTTTTGAGCCAATGTAGTGATACTCTGTTAAATCTTGATTCCAGAGTAGCAGTCGATTCCCTGAGTTGTAATGATGTCATGATAATTGTAAATGTCCATGTGAGCCGGCCACTGGCCATTCAGAATGCCCTACGTATAAAGGTCAATAACTTTAATGTGAAAGGAGGCTTATCTTTTGAAGAAGAAAGAGCTCTGATGTACGTACGCTCAAGCAACTACAAAGCTTTGATTTGTAATCATCACAACTAATGATTAGGTAATACATTTTTGATTCCAAAACTTGCACTGTGTTCCTCTCTCTTTGCCCTTTCATTCAAGTGTAAGCATTGTTGATTTTGTTGTGGTTCACGACTACGTGTATGTGAGCCTTAATTGCAAATTGGAGTGCTTAAATTACTATTTTTAGTCATTTTGACCATAGGAGAGTATTCCTAGACCATAGGATGACCTTTCTGGACTCATCTGTTGTAGTTTTTAGTACCTTTTTCATGATAGATTGTGATTTTGGTACCTTGTTGGATTGCAACTAGACTTGGTAGGATAGTGCCCCTAAGTGTCGTAGACCTCCTCCTAAAGTTCCATTGCATTTTGAGTCCGTTCGAGTGCTGAAATGGCGTGATGACCTAGAGCCGTGAGAAAGGACATAGGCAAATTTCCTTGATCGTTGAGAGGTGGTTTGCTTGTTGAGTTGTTGCGTTAGCTTGTTAGGTTTACTTCTTGAGATTTCCAACCTCAAAGAGTCTCTGTGCCCCATCCGATTCACTTACATGTGTATTGACATTATATTAGTGCCAGATAGCCATGCTATTGACGTTCGTTTGCGAAGACCCGCTAACAAAGTCCCTTATGTAGCAACCATCTTACAACTTTGAAAAGGACTCAAGCAAATCTACAAAACATACATGATCACCCTTTGCATGAGCAATAGTGTAAAAATTTGTGCCTATATAATCTCCCTCAGCAACCTGGTCATCTTCATACCTTGCCCTAGATAACATATCTGCCACTGGATTGTCTATCCCTATGCAATATGTTTGAATTCAAGATTCAAGGACTTAATGTAGGTAATCAATTGCAACATACAAATGTCATGATATGAACAATTTGTACTGATCCCAGGATGAGGCAAACAATCAGTTTCCACAACCACCATTGTTACCTCTATCAAGTACTCTTTGTCATAGTGCAACAATGTAACCGCTCCCCATAATTGCCTCTTTACATCTGCATAATCTTGCTGACAAAAACTCACAATTTTAGCCCCAAATTTCACCACATCTGTTTCCTTCTTGATCATCTTTCCCTTTTGGCCATCCAATCCCTATAGGACTTGTATCCACTGATCATAATGACATGTATTTCACATTATCTATCTGGATTTCTCAAGATTGGTGATAAAAGGTAGCTTCCTTAAATTTCTCATGGCTTTTATATGATCTTCTTCTCATTGAAACTTTAAATGTATTCTCAACAACTGATAAAGAGGATTTGCTACAGGTGCATAATATGGTATCCAAATAAGATAGAGGATGCAAACACTTAGAAATCTTTGAGCTTCACTTATAATTGTATACATTTCTCACCTTTTTTTAAGGACCACACCCATGCCACACAATCAACAATTCATTGACACCAAATACAGACTTTTGCCCTGATAGGGTAAGATTGACTTCGTATAGATTTCATAAAAACTTATCACAATTTTCACTATGGTTTGCAATAGACTTACATAACCACCTCAAATGCACAACTTCATCTTTGTCTTTACCTTCACATCTTTTGATAGGCACATCATCAAGAAATAGCATTGTGGTTTGATGTAGCAAGTCATATAGAACCTTATTCATCCACTTCATCATATGTGCAACTGAATTAGTTTCTCCCTGAGGTAGGTACACATCCTTACCACCCAAAGATGTTTTCATGGTTGTCAGATATCTAGTCTCAATAACTAGTTGAAATTGACTATACCTTAAATAAAGATCTCCCATTCAGTAAATTGTACTCCCTGCTCTCTATAAGCTCGCCCACAATTGGTCTTGTATGAAATGCAAAGCTTCATTCTCCTTGAGCATTTTGAATCACCTGCTTGCTAATCTTCTCATTGAGTAGCTCTATTAGGTTTGGCAAATGTGCTTTTGGAATCGAGATTGGACACAATTTCCAACATACATGAGGTATAGGGTAGATTATCACAAGTGTAACAACACTAGGATCAACACAGCCTATCTCATGTTGCTAAAAATCAAAAGCCTTACCAAAGTTTGAAAGAATTTCTTCAAAACACTTCTTCTCTTCTCATGTTAAAAACTCCTCACAATCAAACTTTAGTTATTTTAGAGATTTGATTGTGAGCTTGTATCCAATTCTTTTTTTATCCTTAAGATTTGGCTACAAAAAGCTTGTTCTAGCTTCCCCTCCCAATCTGATGGTAAAGGTATCTTACTTTCTTTTGACGATTTTGTGCTTGGTCTTTACCAATACTTTCCGTCCTTAATTGACATAAAAATCCTCGTAATTTTAAAAATCCTCAATCACTTCACACAATTTTATAGAGAACACTTCCACAATGTTGACTCCATCTTGCATGCTAGAATCCATTATAGCCTTGAGCTTAAATGTAGTATCTAGATAAGAAATTTTCTGAACACATATAGTATCTATATAAGAAGCTCAAAGAAACGTGAAATACAGTCACTATCCTCTATGAAACCATTATACCTTATCTCTTTTGTACATTATTATATATATATTATTCTTGTTCACTCCTTTTCATATCCTCAAGATTAATGAAACATAGCGACTCATACTTTGTTAACCTTTGAAAACCTGTAGAAAGAGCTTCTTCTTGCTTTGGGTTATGACAAGAATTTTTTCATTTTTAACAATGAGGCATGATCAAAACCCTTCATCTCCCTATAGATCTTGAACTCTTTGTTGGCCTTTGGTAGATGATACTCTCAAAGACTATCACGATTCCTCTCGTGATTCACACAGACAACATTCAAGAATTGAACAACTCACTATCTATCTTTGAGAGGCCTTGGGATGCCAAGGGCTAAGTGGGACCGGCAGAGGGTTGCCTTATATGTAAAGGTAAAGATGGCTGAATCTCTACTCCTTATCTTGGCATAAACATCACCATAATCCAGACCTTTGTTTCCATGAAAATGGCTATGATGTATGGCTACCCAAGGATAAAACAATAAGTAGACGTCTCTTGCACAAATAAGTTTTGCTCATCTTTGACATTGCCAATAGTCACATTCATATTTGGAAAAGCCTCATATGATCTCATAATAAGTTGTTTCTAGCTCTAAAAATCCAACTGTGATATGTATCTATCACCAACTTTCCCTTCATGTAAGCATTAGGAAGGGAATGGGGTCTAAGGGGGCCTCTTTATTTGCCATGGGATTAAGAAGAAAATTATGGAAGGGGAAAATGGGTGGATGCTATTGGGACTCAAATGGTTGGGTATGGTAGGGCCTAAACGTAAGTGGTCAAACTTGTACATTTTTATAAAATATAAAGAGAAAATCTCTTATAAATTTAAAAAATCTGAACTTTTCTTTAAATGATTGAGTAAAAACCAATCCTTTCTCTCTCTAGTGGCTGTTAGTTTCTCTCCCCTTTCTCCTAAAAGGGGGTCCCTCCAAAAACGTGCTGATCATTCCCCCCCTCTCTCTCTCTACTATACCATCTTTCACTTCTCTTCACTTCACCTTGCAAGTTTCTTCTCTTTCCTTCCTTTCAGTTTTACCTCCCAAAATCTCTACAGCAAAAGTTTGAACCTCCTTTCCCTCCTCAAGCTTACTGCATTCTCCTCAAGCTGAAGTTCTCCATTTCTCCATGAGCCTCACGAAACACCTCTACCTAAAGCTGAAGATCTTCAACATATGGTTCTGCTAGATCATCCCTCTTTCTTTCCTCTATAGGTTTCTTGCTCCTTGTTCATTAATCTCTCTAGAGAGGATCTACTTCCCTCTCAAGCTTTGCAGCATTATCTTCCCCATTAAGCCAACACGCAGGTGGAGTAGTATAGCAGTAAGTGGCATCTTTCATCTTTGTGTACCGTCAAGAATCTTGCTCTTTATACAACTGAAAACATGGATGTGCAATGCCTAATCATAAATGTTTTTTTTGGAGGTTGTGCCACTATTCCCCATGGAATCATCAGGTATTCGACGACCTAGGAGTTTCATTGACTCCATTTTATGTAGCAATGTACATGATGACAGTGGATATTAGGTGACGATGGAGTTCCAACGAATGAAGTGGGTGACAATGCAGCCCAACTCAAGAGGTTCACACAAGGTCTCAAGGAGACACATGGCTTCTCGCCCACACCCTTGGAAGGGAAGAATCATGGAGTCATGGAGTTCAAGCAAACACAAGATGGAAAGAGGCTTGCAAAGGTGCATCATGTGTATGTTGCTTCACGACCGAAGCTAGAGACAGTAGTGGCTCCATCGAGGTTTCCTACAAACTATAATTTTACTCCTCTATCAAGTTTTTAGGTTGTCTATTTAGTATTTTTGCCTTGTACAATGCTTTTTATGACTGTAAGATTTCCATTGCTCGTTCATGTTTGTAGATGTTTTTCCATCCGATTTTGTAAAGTGGGAGCCAATAGAGTCCTTCATAGGAACTTTTGAAACCATCCACATTGAGCCTGACAAGTTGCTCTATACTGGCTATTTATCCTTTGAGCTTGTCTCACGTGAGAGTTTATTTTATAATCATACTTATGTCACGCCTAGGTGAACTAGGTATGGTAATCTTTCTCCGGTTCACTCACCAACCTTGGAGAGTTTGGAATGGCCTAAGCCAGACAGTGCCTTAATCGCAACAACCAAAAGGAGAATCAAGGCGGATGTGCAAGCAACAATAAAGTGCACCTATGGTTCCCACAAAGCCACGATAACATGGTTTATGTATCTTCATGTGTTTGTGTTTAACTTTCGAGTTCAAAGTGTTCATAGGACACCAACAATGTGGACTGCAAAGGGGGAAGTGAGATCAACGGATTCCTTGCAGCTGGATGGGAGACTAAGGTGGTTAACCACCAGGGAGATAGATCAAATGCTCTATATTGCTGACAATGTGGTGTTTAGATACCATATTGCGAAGAAAAGCTTATCAATGGTCTTTCCCTATAGAAGATGGAAGCTGACGATGGGAGAATGGGAGACACTAGACTCTGATGTTGCTACTAGAGAATCAGTTGACTTGCAAATATGCCTCCACGGCGATGCAGTGCACGACATTGCAGTGAATACTGACTGGCGCCTCAATCACCTTCTCGAGTATCTTAATCTCAAATATACCTTGCCCAAGCAATATCTCTTTGTAATCAATGAAAAGGTTGTTTGGTCCAAAAAAAAGAAGAGATTTTTGTGTGAGAACATTCCGTTTTCACGGTGTATTTCTGTATAAGCTTGTAACTAACGGGGATTTTGCTCCCATTATTACATACGGTGTTTTGAATCTCGTTTCTGTGCATACTTGTTTATTCTCGACTTGTTCAAGTTTTCAATTGAAACATGCAATCTCTTTGATGTGGAGCACAAATGTTTTCAATATTGGTGTCTTTCACTGCTTTGTGGCATGATTTTGTTTAAAATTATAGTTTTAAGTTATTTTGAAGTTAATTTTAAGTGATTTTTAAAATGTGACTTTGGGTATATAAGTGACTTTCTAGGTTTTAAACTTCATTTCTCACATTCACAAAACTCTAGCTCTAAGCTCTCTTCACATCTTCTTTATGAATGAACCCATGGCAATGTCTATTGATGCACGTCTCACACAATTAGAAAAGGTAGGACTTGAGGATAAAGTGTTAAGATGTTGAGCTCTACATCTTGAGCTGGCATCCACTACGGGTCTTGGTCGCTTACGACATTTACTCATTGGCGCGTTAGGTGACCGACACGGAGGATCTCTGCCAGTGATTCTACAGTTGGACTACACTTATAGTGCCAGCCTAGTACGCTTCTAGCAAGTTCACACTTAGTGACCGCATGTACATATGTGCTACTTTTCAGTTTTAGCACTTAGTCATTTTGTGTACTCTCTTTTCTGTGAGAAGAAGAAGAAGCTTTCCATCTCTGTGTGCTTTGTGCTTGTCTTGTGTAGCTCTCTTGCATCCTCTTTCTTTACATGGTATCAGAGCCTGGTGCAGGCAAGAGAGGCTAAGAGAGCAAGAGCATCACAATCCCTTCGTTCGCAATCCACGACAAGTTTCTGAACAGGTATCCAAAGTGCAGTACACAGAGATTTACTGTACAAGTACTGGTTGTATGTACTCTTGATTGTGGACACTCGTTGAGTGTAGAAAGCGTTACAGGTACCACGATAGCAGGTTCAGCAGATTTGTAGGTTTTTGCAGATTGCAGCTATTTTGTCTTAGTGCTTCAAGACGTCTGACGATTTCAGTCAGATTGTCACTGAGAAGCTTGAGAAAAATAACTACCCTGCATGGAAGTTCAGAATAACTAATTTCCTAAAAGGAAAAGGTTATTGGGACTATGTAGAAGGAGACAATGAAAAGTAACCAGAGATTCCCGAGGCAAATGCTACAGCAGAACAAAGAAAAGCTTTGAGGGACTGGCAACAAGGCCAGAGCAAAGTGATGTATTGGCTTTCTATGAGCATCACAGATGGCATGATGGGCTATCTACAGGATGCTGAAACCCCCGCCATTGCATGGAAAAACTTAGGCAGAGTGTTCGAGGTGAACACCAAGGCTAGGAAGCTTCAACTAAAGTCGGAGCTAAATCAGGTTAAGAGGAACAACCTCTCCATCAATGATTATGCTTTGAAGATCAAGAGTATCATTGAGGCTCTTGGATCTATTAAAGTCTCAGTGGAAGACGATGACATTGTCCATGCATGCTTGGTTGGTCTAGGAGATAAGTATGTACATTTCAGGTCTTCCATGAATACAAGAGACGACATCCCTATGTTCCAAGATTTGATTTCTATGCTTATTCTTGAGGAGAAGAACCTTGACACATCTTCTTCTCATGGCAGAAATAATTCTGAACAGGCCTTCTATTCTAACTCCAACAGAGGTAGAGGTAGAGGTCGTGGTTGAGGCCCAAGGGGTTGCAGGGGCCAATTTCAAGAAGGTCAATCAAATCAAAACAATACAGGTGGCAGGGGAAACCAGTCTCAAGGCAGGGGGAGTCAAAGAGGTTGTGGTGCAGGATCAAGCAGGCAGCAACATACTGTAGATAGCAGAGAATGTTGGACTTTTGGTGAAAGGGGTCACATGTCACGTGACTGTCCAAAGGGAAAAGCAAGTGGAAAGAGAGAACAGGGCAACTATGCATCTACTAGCAGAGATGCAGATGACAGCAAAAACGAGCGTATGTTTGTTATGCAGTATGTAATGAATACAATGACTGCAGAGAATTCCACCCAAGATGATGTTTGGTATGTGGATTCAGGTGCCTCTAATCACATGACGTCTCGTGGAGAGTGGTTTAGAGATATGCGCAAACCAGATGTGTTAGGCTATGTGCAGACAGGAGATGACACAGCTCACCCCATTGCTCATGTAGGGGACATATCTCAAAATACGAAGAGTGGGAAATCAAAGTACTTAGCAGATGTACTTCATGTCCCAAACATTACAAAGAATCTTGTTTCTGTTGGACAAATGGTTGAGCAGGGTTTGCAGGTTTGCTTCAATCCCAATGGCTATTATGTAGAAGATTTCCAGAATGGCTGTAAGCTGATCACAGAGGGAAAATGTGTGGATAGAATGTTTACGCTGAATGTAGACATGCCTGAGGTAAAAGCTGCATTATTTGCACAGGGCACAGGTGTTGTGGCTGATGTTGACATTTGGCACAAACGCATTGGCCATGTCAATGAGCAGAGATTGCGCAGCATGCAATCAAAACAGATTGTAAAAGGTTTGCCCAAATTCAAGATCGATGGTATGCATAAAGTGTGTGCAGCATGCCAGTTTGGAAAACAGTCAAAGGGCTCATTTCCACATGAGCGCAATGTATGTAAAAAGCCACTTGAGGTGGTGCACACAGATGTTTGGGGTCCAACCGATACTGCAAGTATACATGGTTGCAGGTATTATGTCTCTTTCATTGATGACCATACAAGGAAGGTATGGGTCTACTTCATGCGTAACAAAAGTGAAGTGTTTGGTCACTTTCAAGAATTCAAAGTCATGATTGAGAAGGAGACAGATATGCAAATCAAGACATTGAGGTCAGATGGAGGGGGAGAGTACTTCTCCAACGATTTTTCAAATTTTCTGCGAATGCATGGTATACGCAGGCAGTTTACATGCAGATATACTCCACAGCAGAATGGGATCGCAGAAAAGAAAAACAGGCACCATTGCAGAGGTTGCACGTGCATTGATGAATGAGAAGAACATGCCTCATCATTTCTGGGCTGAAGCTGTAAATACAGTTGTATACATTATGAACAAGACACCTATAGCTGCGGTGCATGATGTAACGCCTGAGGAAAAGTTTACAGGTACACAGCTTGATTTGGCACACTTGAAAGTGTTTGGCTGCATAGCTTACGTGCATGT
Source organism: Adiantum capillus-veneris (assembly GCF_014529385.1). Classification (NCBI taxonomy): domain Eukaryota; kingdom Viridiplantae; phylum Streptophyta; class Polypodiopsida; order Polypodiales; family Pteridaceae; genus Adiantum; species Adiantum capillus-veneris. Next base: position 103,528,438 of record NC_140947.1, on the reverse strand, counting down.
ACCAGATGAGTTGCGTAGGAAATTGGATCCTAAAGCAGAGAAATGTATTCTTGTGGGATATTCCCTTGAACAAAAGGGATACATGTGCTACAATCCTACTACACGAGAATTATGAGTGAGCAGAGATGTAGTCTTTGATGAGATGAGCAGCTGGTACAGTAATGCACATGGCACTATTGGGGCTGATGTAAAAGATGATGTGGTTGTACAAAATGTGAGTCCACAGTCACAGGTTTTGAGTGGACCACAAGAGCCCTCTTCTCGTGGCTCTATTGAGAAGCCATGGAATGGTAGACTACGTACGCAGGTTACTCCACCCATAGGTACAGGGAATGTATCACGAAAAGGAAAGGAAAAAATAGATGAACCTCCCTTTATGGCTGATGCATCATCAGGGTTTTCACATGTAGACATGGATTCAGATGGTTCTGAACAAAGTCTTGATGAGGAATTTGGAATTCCGGTTGTTAGGACACTTGGCGTAAGGAAAGTACAAGAAGATGCTAGAGGGCAAAGAAGTGACCCAGGACTGCACAGATCTAACAGAGTCAGAAATCCAGTTCAGAAATTGACTTATGATGGGTATCTAGCGCATCACCAAGCCTACATGGCTAAGGTGATACAGGATGTGGAGCACACATGTTTTGAGGATGCAGTTGGAAATGTGCATTGGGATGATGCAATGAATGAAGAGATGGGTTCATTGGAAGCAAACGACACATGGGAGTTTGTGCCATTGCCAAGTGGCAAGAAAGATATTGGTTGTAAATGGGTGTATAAAACCAAGCATAAGGCTGATGGTAACATTGAGCGTCACAAGGCAAGGCTGGTCGCAAAGGGTTATGCACAGACGTATGGCATAGACTATGAGGAGACCTTTGCTCCAGTGGCAAAGATGACGACTGTGAGAGCTGTCAAAGCAGTGACTGCATCTAGAGGATGGATTATGCATCAAATGGATGTAAAGAATGCCTTCTTGAATGGTGAGTTGCAAGAGGAAGTGTATATGGATCAGCCACCTGGTTATGTCAATCCAGGTTACCCAGATTATGTATGCAGGCTTCTCAAAGCTTTGTATGGTTTGAAGTAGGGCTCTAGAGCATGGTATGATAGGATTTCCAAGTATCTTGTCAGTGTTGGTTTTAGGAGAGCTCATGCTGATCATTCACTCTATGTACGTGAGAGTGATGTGGGGATTGTGGTCATTACCATATATGTAGATGACCTTATTATTGTGGGTGACAATGCTATGGAGATTGACCATGTAAAGGGTCTTCTAAAACAGGAGTTTGAAATGAAAGATTTGGGCGAGTTGTGCTACTTTCTTGGCATTGAGGCGATCAGGACTCCAGAGGGTGTATGGTTGTCACAGAGACAGTATGCTTTGGACATGTTGTCAAAGTATGGTATGGCTGATTGTAAGCCAATTTCTATTCCCTTGGATGTGAATGCAAAGCTAAGTGCAGAGAAGGGTAATGTTGTTGAGGATGTCAAGATGTACAGGAAGATTGTGGGTAGTCTAATCTACTTGACTATCACAAGGCCAGACTTGAACTACACAGTAGGCTTGGAGAGTCAGTTCATGCAGCTTCCGAGGAAGCCACATTTGGATGGAGTACGACGCACACTTCGGTATGTGCAAGGGACTCTTGACTACGCATTGTTCTATGCAGCAAATGCGCCATTAGCATTGTATGGGTATACAGATGCAGATTGGGCAGCTAGCATTGTTGATAGGAGATCTACGAGTGGCTTCATGTTCTCTTTTGGGAGTGCTGCTGTTACTTGGAGCAGCAAAAAGCAGCCTGCAGTTACTTTATCGAGCACAGAGGCCGAGTACAGAGGTGCAACAGTTGCGGCGTGCGAGGTAGCTTGGCTACGCACATTACTTGAGGACTTGGGAGTGCATGTGGACCAGCAGATTGTCATCCATTGTGACAACCTCAGCAACATGTAGTTGGCTAGGAACCCAGTGTTCCATGCCAGGACCAAGCACATAGAGGTCCATTACCACTACGTTCGAGAGCGAGTGTTGGCGGGCGACATCGACTTGGTCTACGTCAGCACAGAGGAGCAGATAGTGGATATCTTTACCAAGGCCCTCGGAGCTGAGAAGCTTCGACGTTTTCGGACTATGCTTGGACTCTGCGACATGCAGAGCTCGAGGGGGAGTGTTGAGATGTCGAGCTCTACATCTTGAGCTGGCATCCACTACGGGTCTTGGCCGCTTACGACATTTACTCACTGGCGCATTAGGTGACCGACACGGAGGATCTCTGCCAGTGATTCTACAGCTGGACTACACTTATAGTGCCAGCCTAGTACACTTCTAGCGAGTTCACACTTAGTGACCGCATGTACATATGTGCTACTTTTCAGTTTTAGCACTTAGTCATTTTGTGTACTCTCTTTTCTGTGAGAAGAAGAAGAAGCTTTCCATCTCTGTGTGCTTTGTGCTTGTCTTGTGTAGCTCTCTTGCATCCTCTTTCTTTACATCAAGCACATGAACGACTTAGCATGTTCAAGGTGACAATTGACATGCAGGCCACTACCAACTTCATGCAGAGTTTTTTGAAATCTTTCTTGACTACATGGCGCAGCACATGGAAGAATATGCCATAGTCTTTGAGGGATCCAACACGACGTGGTTGCCAATGGATTTCTTTAAGCATTTCTTTGCGGCCATTTTTTTTTTAACTTTTGCTTGTTGAGGTTGATTAAAGGCCTCACAGAACGGGACTACATGACAGAGGATGAGGATGATCTCATATATTTGGGCATGGGGTGCATAGGCACCCAATTCATTTCTTGGGACATGGTCCTGGCCTTACTTGTGCTTGAGGGCATGGATAAGGGAAAATCAAAGGAAAAGGTCAACCAAAGACCACCTATGACCATTGTGGAGGAATAAAATGAAATTATTAAAGAGATTGATGAGCAGACTAAAGCATCTATGGCACTCGTTCCTCTTGCAAGAGCCCAACTCCACTAAGGAGGAAGATCTAATGGTAGAGGGAGATGAGGTACTGGAGGTACACTTGTGGAAATCAAATCATGGGCCTCATTTTATGAAAGCACCCCGGAAAATCACTTTTCACCCAGACAAACCATTGATCGCGATGGGTAGAGATGATTGATCTAGCATCGTCTTACAAATAAAAATCTTGAAGAGAAGGATGAGGAAACTGAGGTAAACATATCTTAACCTGGTTGATTGTCTATTGTTCCTTGCAATAAGTGTTAAAGTCGTTCAAAATGCTTTATAGATGGCATACCATGTTGATAAGTTTGCAATGCGTATTGGAGGTTCACGCAACACGCCCATGGGTAGGGATAGCTTGCTTTGGCACTACCTGAGCCACTTGGGGTCATCGATTCTTTGAGTTTCTCACGCAGAGTTCTCCAAGAATGGTTCTGCGGAGTTGCTCAAGTGCAAAGCATTAAGTTCCACAATCGTTTAACATTCCCTCACCCTAAATGCTCAAAAGTGTATATTGGTGGATAGAGAGGTGGCATTGTATGCCTTTACAGGCAAGCACCCAAGCTCAGTCCTCTTCCACTGCGCTTTGAGCCTAGGTCAAGGGTTGACAAACCCAAAGGAAACGGTAAAATCCTTTGGTGTCAAGTCAGTCATTCGCCCTATATCCACATATATAATTCGTAGAAAAACTAATCGACCATGATGTAATATCCAAATCAATACCAAACAAATTTTTTTCTTAACGATTTTTGTCAACATTCTGTACTAGTTTTTTTTCTTATTCATATTGTCCAATAAATTTCATTTCCGCAACACATGCACAAAACCTTAAACATGCAGCAACCCGTTGATCGAGGGGTACATCTTGGTGATTTTTTTACAAAACTGAGCGACAGAGAGGGGAGGGGGGGGGGGGGTGTACGGGTTCAACAGGACCACCACGGAGCACGGTGGCGCTTGGCGGGGTCAAACGATGCAAAAAGAAATCTCTGTGCACCATGTTGCGTAGGGGGAAAATCTGTCAGAAGGGTACCAAACAAAGGAGGGTTACATAGATTGAATAGGAAAAGGGTGTGTCTTATTTGTGGAACAACCCCCCCCCCCCCCCCCCCCCCTCCCTTCAGCCCCTCGAGCAAGACCACTCCCTGAAATTTATAAACAAATTGGCCACACAAGCATGAGGAGTAGAGATCATAGGACGAATGTATATAGGGCACACTTGTTAAGAAAAACCGATGAAATTTGTGCATGGCATGCCTGAGAATATCAACAGGAAGTTTATCTAATGAAGGTTCTACATGGCTTGCTTGTGAACATTAACACAATGTTTATCTCTACATGTACTTGAATTTTGGGTTGTCTCGTATCCAAATTCTCTCTCTCTCTCTCTCTCTCTCTCTCTCTCTCTCTCTCTCTCTCTCTCTCTCTCTCTCTCTCTCTCTCTCTCTCTCTCTCTCATGACCTTTCTATCCCCCAGGTTTGGTAGATTAAGTATCCCAATTTCCTCTAGCGTATTAATCCAAGACTCATCAGATAGATGTTTGAAATCTCTTAGGGTTGTTTTTAGAATGCTAAAATTTCTCTTCTTCTTCTTCTTCTTCTTCTTCTTCTTGTGCTCACTCTTTAAATAATAACTTAATTTTGAACAAGAAGGAATTGACAAGAAGCATAGACCATTGAGAAAGCAATTCAACAGATCTTGTTTTCAAACATAGGACAAGTTTTTCTATATATAACATGCCCTTATATCACATTAGGAAGGGAATGGGGTCAAAGAGGGCCTTTGTATTTTTCATGAGATAAACATGGGACTATGAAATGGGCAAGTGGGTGGATGCCATGTGCATTGAAATGGTGGGTATGGTAGGGCCAAAAAGTGAGTGATCAAACTTTTAGGGTCAGAGGTGGTGGGAAATAGGCCTTTAGTAATATAAAGAGACTATTTTATTAAAAAATGCGAACTTCTTTTTAAAAAGTTGGGGCAAAGACCAATCTTTTCTCTCTTTAGTGACTGCCACTTTCTCCCAGCTCTCTTGTAAAAGGCGGCTCCTCCAAACATGTGTTGGTCTCTCTCTCTCTCTCTCTCTCTCTCTCTCTCTCTCTCTCTCTCTCTCTCTCTCGTACCATCTCTATCCTCTCTTCACTCCACCTTGCAAGTGGCATCTTCTTTTTCAATGTCATTTTTAACTCCCAAAAGGCTCTTGCAGTAGAGGTTTGAAACCTACTTTCTCTCCTCAAGTTTGCTACATTCTCCTCAATGCTAGTCGCCACCTATTGAAGTTCTCCATTGCTATGTGAACCCCACTTTACACCTCTCCCTAAAGGTGTAGATTTGAATCCCTACTCCTAGAGATTTTCTCTTGAGTGGATTTACTTTTCCTTGATATGTTCTTTACTCCTTCCCCATTCGCCCCTTAAACAATATTCCCTCACATTAGAAATTCTTTTTAATCTCTTTTTATGCCGTAGACACTATTTAGTAAGACCATTAAGCTTTGTTGGGTGCTTTATTAGGTAAGAAACATTCTATTTTCTATCTACTCATTGCTATGCTTACCATATTACTAATGAACCAACTTGCAAGTGGAGGTTCATAATGGTGACATTGATCGTCTTTGCATAGCTTCTAATCTTACTCTTTATAGAACTAAGAGCATAAGTGTGCATGGACTAATAAATTTCTTTGTCCATGTGGTGCTACTTATTTCCATGGCATCCCCAAGTTCTTGACAACCTAAGAGTGTTATTGAATCAATTTTTTGTAGCAATGTACAAAACAATAGCGATCATTGTATTAATCTTCACTACAAATGATTTATGTGGGTGATCATGCAGACAAGTTGAAGAGATGTACATAAGGTCTCAACTATTTCATGGAGGGGAGACTTCAATGAATGCCACCAGCTGCAACTAAAGAGGGAGTGAGAGTGCATGAGAGGATAGGAGGTGGCACTACAGATTAAATGAGAAAGTTTTGGAGGCTATCAGCTGCATGAAAAAGGGAGTTGACACAATCTCGTAAAGAGGAGAGGCTTTGGAGAGTGCTACAGGAAGGAGTTAAGAGGAGGCATCGAAGCTTGATAGAAAAGGTTAGGTTAGGGCCGTGAGTGGTGGAGGAAAGAAGAAAAAGGGGCACGCCAAAATAAATGATTGTTTGTTTGTTTTCCAAACACTTCACTTTGGCATGGTTTGCTAGTCGAATCCGAAACCCAGAGCTTCCGCATGTAATGAGACCCAGTCTCTCGACACATGACTGTGTAATCACACAAACTTAAGCACCTCCATCAATGCAGGCCTCTCCCATGCCCACACCTTTGTGCCAAGCGTTCACCACATGACAAATGTCGGGTAACTCTACCACAGCCAACACTCTGACTTGTCCATGCTTTGACTCTTTCTCTGGATTCACTAATGACTTCCATTGCCTCTTGAGTTTGGGCACCATATTCATCAACTGTCCAAAAGTACAATCCACTTTCCTCCCAATCAGGTCTTCCTTTAAATCATAAGTTGTTTGGCCTTCTCCCAAAGGTAAATCTGCTACTTCAAACCATCTATGAGGTCTTCTCTTCCTCTTGGCTTCTGGATCTTCACCCTCTTTCTCTTTTCCTTTCTTTTTGCTAGGACCTGGTGCAACATAGCCTTCCCTCTCTCTTTTGCCTATGGGCAATATATTTGCTTCTTTCTTTTCAACCTGCACAATACCCACATGACCACTAGAGGTTGAGGCCTTATTTTCCTATTGAGTACCTTGATCTCCCTGTATATCCAATGCATAATCATTAGCCATGTTATTAATTTGTTGGGGAAGTGGAAACATATCACCTCCCATCGTTGTTGGCTTTGAATAGTAAGTGCCGATATGACCAAGTTCACCACAATTATAATAGGTAGGGATGAACCTTCTTTGCAGCTCAAAGACACCTTGTCCACAACCCCCATTTGCATTAGGATGAGCTTCACATGTTTAGGCCATTCCTCTACGACCGCGACCACAACCACCTCCACCTCCAAGAACACGTCGCAATTCTTGCATCATGGTCATCATATCTTGCATATCTTGCTGTAGTTTTTCAGTATTAGTAACCTTTTGAGCAGGTTGGGCTCCAACCTCTGCCTAATTTTCCTTCTTTTGGACACCATTACTTTGCACAGGGACCACTTTCCCATACTCATTAAGTCTTTGAGCCTTCCATTCTTTCTCCCTGGCGATAGTAACTGCTTCCTCGAAGAGGTGGCAGGCCTTTTCAACTCAATTTTAAACTTCAAAATTTCTTTTAAGTTTTCCACAAAACGGTCCTTCTTTAACATGGATGGAGGGATGTCATTTCCCAAAGCTCCGGCCCATTTATCCCATAAACGGGTGAATTGCATGACAAAATCATCAACACTTTGATTAACCTTTTGAGTGTAGCCCAAAATTTCATGCCAAACTTCATCAGGCACTTCAATGGATCTGTATTGTGCCAGAAAATCTTGCTTCACACGATTGTAGTCCAAAACCACCCCGGAGTTTGTGCCTGCACCAACTCTTTATGATTGTGTAACCAAACTTTTGCCTCATCCTGTAAATTGTATTGCAGCAGCCGCAATGATATAGCTTGGTCTAATATATTTTGCAGTAAGCAATTGACTTCCAATTTTTCAATAAAAGTATGTGCATTCTCATTACGCAATCCATGAAACTATGGTAACTCGTCCGCCATGTTTGATTGCCACAAAAACACTTACCTGTGACGTCGAAAGCTCAAGGGATGTCGATGGATCGCTCCAGTACCTAATCCACCCCCGAGAGATTCACTCTATATACAAAACGGGACGCCACTTTCAAGCGGACAACTTTGATAAAACCCCTATATACGACTCATATTAGGGAATATGACCCCCATTTCTACGCTTATACGAGAATCCATGCAAAAAACTAGCATACCCCTATCTTACATATAAAATTTAGGTCTTACATGATCTAACTGAGTAAAACTAGTCAAAGAGCGTGTAGCATAGTGACTAGCAACGTACTAAGGAACCAATTCTATTGATAACTAGATGTACCCTCAATACGTCTTAGTTTGACTTTCAAACTATGTGCCCATTCAGCCTCCACTCTAGCTACTCATCCAATCCTGAACCATCTAAATTACTCAAAAACATGGTTACAAAGTTTTGTTAGGTTCTCCGTGTAAATTTACATCTATACAAACCCTTTATAGCTTTTATCCCTCAACAAATGAAGTAACAACAAATGAAGTATATACAAACCAGTGTTAGTTCTTCCATGTATCTTTGTAGCTATTGACTTACAAGTTTGAGGTTAGTCATGTTTCCCTTTTCTCACTTCTCCCCCCTCCCCCCCCCCCCATAAATATGATACCCTCTCCCTTATTTTTAAGCTAGAGAGATAAATTAATGGGGGCCTACCCGTAACTTATACGCTTATGTAACATGTAAAAAAAAACCCTCCCTTGCACTTACGTGGTGTGGTAAGTTTTCCATGGTGAATCCCCCAGGAATCCACCTCACACTGGGTAACCTGGCTCCCAGTGCTTGGCTTCACAAAATCTCACGACCATCTAAAGGCTGCAATCCAATTATACAACCGCCTCAAGTGCTGTCCACAATTTGCACGTACATAGGCAGTTGTCCATAAGGACCCACATCCCTTTTACATTCTCTGCCTGCAGAATAGAATTTCACAAGAATTGGAGCATGGGAGCACTTGCTCCCAATGGGGGCACCAAAAAAATGTTAGCGTTCAAACGACAAGAAAAACGAGTGCCTCTATAGCCTTGCACGAGTCACACCATAGGAAGGAACAACTATTGAACGGCCAAAATCACCTGTGATAAACACCTGTAGAGATTTATGGAAAACCCTTTAATCATGGAACACACTCAAAATTAGGAGAAACTGAGGACATCATGCTGAAGCTAGTCTAGTGGAGATGTCTGTAGAGTATCCATAGGCAAAAAAGGATGAGAAATGAAGAACTTATGGCCACTCGAACATGGAGTGTCCTCTTTCTTGCTAAAAAATGAGCTCTCTGAAAGTTGTGCAGGTGTTGCAGCTATTAAAATGGGGGCTCTCTTATCCTTTATTCCCCAAATGTTTTTCTCTCTCCTCAGCTGAAAAGGCTCTCTTGGTAGGCATCTTTCAACTGGCTCATTTTTTACCTTTTTTGGGTGAAAAATGAGGTGTCAATGACCCTTTGACCAAGGGAATAGGGTGGGGGTAAGTGCCAAGGACCAAAAAGGAGGGTAAGCACCTAGGCAGGTGGTGCAAACAGGCTAGAAAAAGGCGCCATCTCTCCCCCTAGCCTCCACGAGCCCATGAAGCCCCTCAAGCTAAGCCTCTCTCCAATTGATACACCTAAAGGGTACTCCCCCTTTAGGCTATATACCCCCCACTTCCCACTTTTTCCTTCTCATGTGGGATAATCCCCATGACACTTGGAAGCTTCCTCCTCACTCCTCCCAACTCCCTCATGCCCAAAAATTTCCAGATTTTCACCAAAGCATGAGAGTTTCTCGGACAACTTCTCCCAAGCATAACTTGCTGCTCCGGTCATCGAATGACACACCATAACACACGGCTTGAAGCCATCATCTAGGATTATTAAACCTTAGTATTTCTAATTCCAATTATCAAGTTGGCCCAATTGCCCTTGTTGCATGCACCTGCAATCACTTTCTAAGTTGAGACCGCCCACTTCGGATGCTCATAACTCATGATATATAAGTCCGATTCACTAGCTATAAAGCACGACTGAAAACATTTATTAAAAAGCATGTTTTGGGGATCGAACAATTCAAAAAATCAATACCCAAGCCTGGAAAAATCACAACTTTGTACATGAGTTTTTACAGGGCCACTTCCAAAAATTGCAAGGCTATGTACACATATATACATGAAGCTAGTGGGCAAGCTTTTTGGCACAACTTAGCGGCTTTATGCTCTATCCATGGGAATATGGGAATATGGACAAAAGTTGACAGGTTTAGCAAGCAAGCACACTTTATTCGTGTGAAAAAGACTATTAAGGCACATCAAATGGAAACTCTCTTCGTATCTCAGATTTTCAAACACTATGGATTGCCAACATCCATCCTGTTAGATAGAGATCCTAGAACGACCAGTAATTTTTGGAAAGGTCTCTTTGAAAATCGAAGTACAAGATTGAATTTCTCTTCGGCCTGTCACCCACAAACGGATAGCCAAAGTGAGATAGTCAGTCTTACGATACTTGATCTACTAAAGACTTATATTATAGAAGTAGATCAACGTCACAATGAGAAAAGTACTTACCCCTTGTAGAGTATGCGTACAATAATATTGTCCATCTTCTACGGGAAAACCACCTTTTGAAATCATAGAGGGAAGATCTAAAAGTCCCTTGCTACTTAAATTACATGGGAAGATCTTCGCTGCCGATGAGTATAGCCGTGACCTACAAGAATCTTTCCAAAAGATTAATAGGGCTATATCCATCTCTCAACAAAGGCAAAAAGCTGCTGTTGACAAGCACAGAAGAGACTTAACTTTTAACGAAAATGATTGGGTCTTACTTAAGTTTCTCAAGGCTCGATTGAGGCAAACAATGGGTAAAAATCCTACGGGCCATCAAAAGTATTATGCTAAACTAGAAAAAAGATACTATGGTCCTTTTCAAATCTTGAAGCCAATCAATGAGATGGCTTATCAACTCAAGCTGCCCAACCATTAGCTCATTCAAAATGCTTTTCATGTGAGCCTATGTAAGCCCTACAAAGGAGAGCCATCAAGTGAACCAATTATTGAAGACCTCCTGAAATTGAAGACCAAGAAGAGGTGCCACAACCCGAAGCTATTCTTCAATATGAAGACAAGGTACTACGACATGGTAAGATTATCCAATGAAGTTAAAAAATTATCCTTTTGAAGATGCTAGTTGGATGCAAGGAATACAACTTAACGATAGTATGAACCTTATCAATGCTTACAATGCTACACTAAAGTAAGCAAATGCACATGTTTCTTTTTAATGATCAATGGTTTGTCTTATAAGATTGATTATCTTTTTATTGTGCACAAATTTAAATAGTATGCATGCGTTTAATCATGTTTGTGATGACGACGTCTCTCAAACACCAAGTAGAATTTGGCACTCTACTTTGGGAGAATGAAATGGACTAAAAGGCAAACATGCTTGCGGTAGCTACATTTCCCAAGCACCAAATGGATTAGTCATCCATCTTGGAATGATGTCGTAGGGTAAAAAGGGATCCTCTACCCGCTAAGAAACATTGACTATAATGACTAAGTCTTTATCTCTTCTATCTCATAGTCAAGGATGACTATGATTTCAAGAGAGAGGCAATGTCATAAAATATAATATCTAACCAACCCAAATGATTTTCTCATATTCAATTGATCATTTAATGAGGGAGAATAAGGGAACAAGGGTTAGAATATAGAGATGTGCTTATGGATCTATCTCAACACAGGGCCAAGGTTAAAGGGGTCCAAATGAGAGATGATCTATCAAAGAGAAAGGCTAGCTAATGGAGCTTAAAATACCTTTGCGTTAGCTTCATTAAAGACCTCCAATAGTTAGTGTGAAAAGCCTTGGACATGAGGTAAACTAGGGTTGTGCTTGAGGTTGGAACCCGGCCCAAGCTTGAGGTGCTTGATGACTGAGATGCTTGAGGTGTCAAAATGTCAACAAGTATCCCTACAAGGAGGGGGCGAGCCTACAAGTAGGGGCATGAGAGAGAATACACACACCCTCACACAAGGCAAGCCTAGACCAAGGAGGCAGCAAAGAACATATTAAACTTTTCTCCATGTTGCACTCATAAGGTGCCTAGAGCCTATTGGTTGGCCTCTCAAGGGGTCCAATGACAAATTAGTTTATTTAATTAATTTTTAAAGAATTATTCAAGCCCTCTCTCTCTCAAAGGGGCAATAAGGACACTTGTCCTAATGCTACCCTTGTTGCTTGATATGCACTAAGCATGTGATTGGCCAAGCTTGAGGAGGTCCAATCAGGTGTAGGCTAGTGCTAGAAGAGGGGGTCGATCAAAGCAAGGAGGGGGCTAGCTTGGGGGGTATACCACCCCCCCCCCCCCCCCGGCCCCCCCCCACCAACACACACACACACACACACACACACACACACACACACACATTGTATGAGGTGCAAAGTGCAATAGCTCTATCTCCTTCTCCAAGCTTGTAGAGAAGTTGAGAGCCTACACCAACACTCTTCGCTATGGAATGCAATCCAACCAAGGGCCATGCTCCAATGCTTACGCCTACCATCTTCTCCATTTTCGTTACTATGCTATTATGTATGCTAATCAAGAAGAGTGATGATAAGTGAGGAACTATTTCTTTCTCCTATGAATTTTTCTTCTTCCTCTTCTCTATCCTCATTCCCCGCTAGCTCTCTCCATCCTTGAAGGTGTTTGAGGCGTTGGGATTGAGGCCGGGGATGGTTAATGCTTTTTACAAAGTCTATGTTATGCTCGTGATGCATGAAGCTTTCCAAATTCATTGCATCACCATCACAAGGAACACAAAGATTGTATTGTACCAAGTCTCTCTTGATAGGAGAATCTAGCCTATTGGAGGGGGGACTGGCTCCTCGTAAATCTGGTCCTCAATTGTTGTCAATTTCTCTAAACTCTCTCTCTCTCTCTCTCTCAAAAGTATTATTCATGCCAAGTTAATTAAGTATTATGGTTATGTTGCTACCGCTAATTAAGTTCACCCTATATGTTCTCAAAGTAGTCTCACAAAAATGCTCACTCTAATTCTCCATTACAATTTGTGAATGAGGAAGCCAAGGGGAATGCGTGTGAGATGATTGATTTGGAATTACATATTACATGCAATGTGCTATGGTTGAATGTAATCTTGCTACACCACCTGAAGATAGCACTGACATCACTTGTCTCTTGCATTTGTGAACGTGGAAGCCAATGGAAATGTGTGGGAGATGATTGATTTGACATTAGATATTACGTGCGTTGTGCTATAGTTGAATGTAATCTTGCTCTTGCTTTTTCTAATCTAATTTCTACGTGAGCTTTACCATTACTTCATTGAGCTGCTTGGACTCTCCTTGGACTTCTCATTGGCTTCCTCTTAAAATTGTTGGATGTCCTTTTGATACTTCTCTTGTAGAGAAGAGTCGGCATCATATAGTTGCTTTCTTGATATCATTGCCTATGCAATAGCCAAATAGGCCTTCTTTTCCATCACCTACAAAACACAATAGCTTAAGGACATTTCAAAATGGTGGTGATGTATTGGTTGGAGAATCACTTAGATAAATATGATCATCAATCCATAAATTGATTGCTTTGCACCCAATGCTCCGTAGTTGCTCTGTAGCATTGGGGTTGATCTTCTATATCATTGGGATTGGATGTGCCAACTCACACGGTTTCTTATTCTTACTCCAAATCAATATTAAATTGATATTGTTTTGGCATGTTAGTAATATCTTAAATAGAAGTGGACTGAATGACATTTAGATTGAGCTTGATCAAGATAATAAAGATACATAATATAATCGTGATTCACAATACAGCAACTACAACCAAAGGATGATGGCGATAGAGGGAGGAGCTATAGAGAACTTAGAGATAGGAGATTTGGATGATGTTGTGGAGGGAAGAAAGGGAGAGAATGTTGAGTAGAGTATTTTGAATTCAAATGGTTGCTCATGGTTGTGCTAGAGAGAGAAATTCTGATGCACACATGTAAAATAGAGTCTCCCATTGCTCTAAGCTTGAGGTGGAGATGGAGAAGCATGAGGGAGAGAGGGAGACAATAAATGAAAAAAGAGTGGGAGAGAGTGACAAGATATGTAACTAGAGATCTCCACTTTTTTTAGATCTAAGCAACAAAGAATGCCCCTTCAATGATTGGGAGAGGAAAGTGACTTTGATATGCCAGAGAGAGAGAGAGAGAGAGAGAGAGAGAGAGTGTAGCGAGGAAATGTTTAAAAGAAATCTTTTTTAGGAGGTGGAGGGGTGAAAAGTGATTCTTTATATAACATTCAAGTGTGAGAGAGTGGTTGTAATATAAGAGAAGAAAGAGGTGAAAGAAAGACAATTTCAAATTTTGAAACATATATTTTAAAATTAAGTTATCCATGCTTTTCTATATAGGTGGAGGGCTAAAAAGTGATTCTTCTAATAACCTGAGAGAGAGAGAGAGAGAGAGAGAGAGAGAGAGAGAGAGAGAGAGAGAGAGAGAGAGATGTCAATGTAACAGAGAGGAAAGGGATGAAAAAAAGACAATTTAAAGACAATCCACCTCTCTTATTTATAAAAATTGTCTATTTTGAAAGTCAAAATATAAAAAAAAGTTCTTTAAAAAGCTTAGAGTAGACCTTTTTCCACACACTTTTAGGCTAAATTAAGCTTTAAGTATTTTCTTAAAATGCCAAATAAAGAGGCCCTTCTATATCCCATTCACTTCCTAATGAATCACAAGTTTTATATTTGCTTTTTCACCTTAATGCCATTGCAACACACTAGTGTGGTCATCAACAAACAGATTGATCTTAAGAATAACTCTTTCTAGTTCTTTTTTCACTACCAGCCTTCAAGTTTGTATTACGTTCAAGTTCTATATGGGTTTTCAAGCTTCCTAGTGGTTCTCTATGTTGCCATCAAGTTTTCGTATTGCCTTCGAGCTCTTTGTAAATTTTCCAACTCATACAAATGGGACAAGCCCCAATTTTCTTTAAAAAAAATTATTGCATTCTTATCTCATAAAGGATCCACCTTATTAGCAATCTTTGCCTGTAATTGGCAGCCTAGTGTAGTTGTTGTTATATTCTTTTGAGGTGCAATGTGAGATTGGGTATGAGCTTTGAATTCTTGAATGCATTTCAAGCATTTGTGGTAGACACTTGCCTCCGATCTATAGCTTGTTGTTGTTACATAAATAGTGCAAATTCTTGCAACATTTGCATTGTATTTGCATAAAAGTACATACCCTTAATGCTCTCGTTGATAAGCCAAATTCCAACCTTTTTGTGATGACAAAAAGAATTTTCACCCTAGGTGCTTTCAAGTCCGGTTTACCAAAAAGTATGCCAAGAAAATTGTAGTCTAGCCGAGAGTTTGTGAAGAAGTGTTTATGGTGTTCACTTTCAAGTCCGGTTTACCAAAAAGTATGCCAAGAAAATTGTAGTCTAGCCGAGAGTTTGTGAAGAAGTGTTTATGATGTTCATAAACACTTCCAAGAAAATTGTAGTCTAGCCGAGAGTTTGTGAAGAAGTGTTTATGGTTTTCACCCTAGGTGCTTTCAAGTCCGGTTTACCAAAAAGTATGCCAAGAAAATTGTAGTCTAGCCGAGAGTTTGTGAAGGAGTGTTTATGGTGTTCATAAACTCTTTTCCTAAATATACTTCAAATGCAAAGAGCATTCGATGATAAGGAAACAAGGTGAGTTGTCACAATGGTCTACAGAAGGTAAGGGGTGGGGAAGATTTATCGAACATAGGTCTTAATTAGTGTTGCAATTGTATTTTTTTATTATAAAATTGTACAGTCTATATACACACATAATTACAAACTAGCAGTTCTAAACCGACCTAGTGATCGGTCTGGCCCTCACCACTGCCTTCAATGACAGATTATGGATATGGAAAATGTACTTTTTCTTTGTCTTGAGTCTCCTACACAAAAATGTACACACATCTATATAGAGGTAAAATGGTCACATTAGGAGATTTCCGAGGTCATTTGGAGGGCCTTCTAAAAAATTCTATTTCTCTCTTTAGAAAATGTTCTTAAAATGCACTTGCACTTATTAAGAACATCCAAAAGGACAATTAGGCACTTTGAAAAATGAATCTAACTTTTTCTCGATCCTTGAAATCGGTCACCTTTTCATTAAATTGTCTTTTCTATGAGGCAGGCGCCGCTCATTCAATATGGCTTTTGTCATCATTGAAATACAAAAACAATCACAAAACTATTAGCTAGTGTTAAAATTTGAAGATTCTAACACTGTCAATGCATCAAGAATGCCCAAAAACCTAAAATATGAATGTCTACTTGCTCTTTTTTGACACGTGGAGAGAGAAAATGCAAAAAAACACCCTAAAAAATGGGTTTTTGCACTACAA
Organism: Adiantum capillus-veneris; assembly: GCF_014529385.1. Classification (NCBI taxonomy): domain Eukaryota; kingdom Viridiplantae; phylum Streptophyta; class Polypodiopsida; order Polypodiales; family Pteridaceae; genus Adiantum; species Adiantum capillus-veneris. The sequence continues at coordinate 103,512,330 of NC_140947.1, read as the reverse complement.
TGCGCGAGGGGCATTCCAAAAAAGGGCAAGTAGACATTTTTTTTCCAGGTTTTTGGGCGTTCTGGGCGCATTGGCGGGGTCAAAATTTTCAAATTCTAACATTAGCTAACAGTTTTGTGAATTTTTTTCACTATTGAGATACTAGGATATCTCACATCACGGAATCAAATATCTATAAATTCCCTCCCTAATGCCTTTTTCTTTAAGGACTTTTTTAGCAAGCCAATAATATATTTTTTGAAGCAATTCAAGCATTCCCACCCGACCAGATACAAAGGTGCACCTTCAAGCATCACTCAGCCATAATCGAATCCATAGCCCTGGTCATAGAGATCGAATACTCAACCTGCTGAACTAGCTCCTGTCAACAACCGATAATATTAAATTTAATGCATTCATAAGAAAAGATAGGTTTAATAAGCATAAGAATAAGAAAACAATTTCATGAAATGTCCTTTTAGGAGGTACTTAAACGAAAAGATTCTTTCAAAATCAAAATGTTGCAATATTTCACATCATGGGGTCAAACTTCCATGAATGCACTTCTTTTTTGAGCATCCAAACAAACAAAGACAAAAAAAAGGTAAAGAGAGCTTTAAATGAAGGACCTAATTGCAACGATGGAAAGACCCATTTATAACTTAAAAAGAAAATATTATCTTTGAAAAGCTTTCCTTTTCAACCCAAGTGGACACATGTCCACCATCGACAACCTGTACATGGATGGCTCCAAAATTGCACCATCGCCCATGTATAAATAATGGTGAGTGAGTTTGTGATGAGAAAATCACAAGCTAACGAACCAAATTCACATAAGCACAGAACCCATACAAAATCCCAACCTCATTCATTGATCTTGGAGCCTCTCCTTTAATTGCATAGTTGTAATTTCATTCTGCTGAATGGAAAACTCGAGCTTCCTCCCTCAATTCGCCCTCATTTTAATATTGCAAAGATTTTAGCATCTTCATATTCAAACCCACATAAAAATTTGAGGAAAGAAAATCCTAAGCCACCTTCACAAGCTCAAAAATAGGAAGGAAGAGAGGCGGGATTGCATTGTGCTTTCATAGAGTGAATATGCAAAAGGGAAAGAAATGTAAATTTTGCAGCAGTATGTAAGCACTCCCCCTACTTCCATGCATGACACTTTTGTTGGTGTCATAATTATTGTGCATGTCCCCTCAGAATAGGCTATTTGTAGCCATTTTAAATGTCATTTCCCAAAGAACCGACCTTATTTAGCATTAAAACCTACCAATCTAAAAAAATCCCTAAATTTGTAGAAAACTTTCTTTGAGCTCTAAGTTCATATCAAATATGAATGTTCCACTTTTCATAGCCTCTCATCATCTTTGTGAGGGCAATGCATACTAGTTATTATCTTTCGTAGTTGTTAGCTATATCGAACTTTGTAAGAAAAATTAATGCGCCCGCCACCATGATGCACTTGATATATGTATATTCTTAAACAAATTAGACATGTTCTAAAGTGAGAAAGCACCCAATTGCACCAAGTTCAAGGCCACAACTCTCCGATAAGGTATGCACATGATAGTAACCACAACAACTACTTTCACATCAATTACATTTTTTTACATTGGAGCATTTGCTCTCATACATAAAATAAGATAGCATTAAGAGTGAGGTAGAGAAAATTTTCCATAATTTTAGGATGTTTTTAAAAGCTCAAAAAACTTTTCCACAAATTTAAGATTTAATAGTTGTAAGAAAGGTTTCCACAAATTTAGGGATTTTTGCATATAATTAGGTCTACGAATCCACTTCCAAAATTTAGAACAAATCTGGCCACACAAGCACAAGGAGTAGATATCACGGGCAGAATGTATAAAGGACACACTTGTCAAGAGAAAGTTATGCATGGCTTGCCTGAGAATTACACAAGTATCAAGTGACACTCGCCATGTAGTTAAGTTTCAGATTGTTTGGGTCTCTCTCTCTCTCTCTCGACTACGTTGGCTGGCAAAGGGGAGAGAGAGAGAGAGAGAGAGAGCTCTTGATTGCTTTGAACAACAAAGGGAGAAAGATAATCTAATTTTACAAGGAAACCTAAGAAAGCCTAAAAAATGTGGACACAATTTGATAGGCACCACGCTTATATCACTACCTAACAATGCCAACAAACCAATTGACCTTAAGATTAACTCTCCCATGTTTTTTCAACTACTAGCTTGGGTATCCGTGATGCCTACTGCTATGTGAGAGAGAGAGAGAGAGAGAGAGAGAGAGAGAGAGTTCTTGACTGCGTTGATTGGCAAAGGGGAGAGAGAGAGAGAGAGAGAGAGAGAGAGAGAGCTCTTGATTGCTTTGAATGACAAGAGGGAAAAAGATAATCTACTTTTACTAGGAAGCCTAAAAAATGTTCACACAATTTGATAGGCACCACGCCTACATCACTACCTGCAAGTAGACCATGCCAACAAACCAATTGACCTTAAGAATAACTCTGCCCGGGTTCTTTCAACTACTAGCCTGGTTATCCGTGATGCCTACTGGTTTTTGCATTGCCTTCAAATCTTTTTGTAATTTTTTCAGGTAATACTAAAGGGTTCAAGCCCCTCATTATAGAATTTCCAAGCTCAGGATTTTCCAAGGCGAATTGTGAAATTAAAGCCATCAAGACTCCACCTTAAGTGTGTTAAATTCACGTTCAAATTAATGTAAGCAATGCCAACCCAGCAAGTTCCATGTAGCACTATTGAAGATTTTCAATCAATCAAGATGTTTTCTTTCCAATGGACCATTGATTACTCAAAAAATCTTATTGTCAATAGCTGACAGTGCTGGCCATGACTTGGGCAATGATGATCAGGAAGCAATCATATGATCAAAATTTGCTAAGCTTTCACTACTCTCCGACGCTATGTACCTGTGCTCAAGTTCAAGACCTGCTATCGAGCATTCGAGACAATCACATTATCAGCGACACTGTGTAATGGGTAGGGGGATTTCTACTTGAAGCTCAGGCAAAAGGCAGAAGCAGACATCACCTTGAAAGCAACCAAAATGAGGGGATTAAAAAGGCATCGCAACTACATCGATCCTCTGTCTCAAATTAGAAAAACAAAAACACGAATGGCAATAAAGCCATAATTGTGCCTCTCTGCTGTCTCAGCTTGCAATTTACTGCATCAATCCACAAAACCAGTCTGCCTCCAAACTTCATTCCTAAGCCTGCGAAGGTCCATGCCCTTGAGGGTGCGGCCCGCCCCATGCAGGACGGAGAAAGAGGCAGAGGTGGCATATTGACGGGCAAGAAGCTCATGTGGTGGAATCAGCTTATCCATGTTTAGCTGAGTCACACCCCCTTCTTCATCGCCTGCACCACTCCCCACCTCCTCATGTTCAAGCCCTTTGCTAGAACTCTTCCTCGCTGTCGCTGCTCCTGCCGCCGCCAACATCCTGTCTCCAGATGTCCATGTACTTGCCTGCATCTCCGTTTGCCTGCTCAGCATTGAGCGATGGCGCCGTTCCATCGCTTGATTGTTTCTTCCACCGCTGATCTTCGTCCCTGTCTTCTCCCCGCTGCCTGCTTCCTTATGATGGTGCGACATCGACTCTGCCTCACCCCATACTATCTCTTCCTCTCTTAGCTCACCCAGCATGTCATCGCCTCCTCCTCCTCCATTGCCTTCATTTAATTCCCCCTCTCCACCATAGCATCCAAACAGCATACTATCCTTCATGGCAAAGGAGCCTACAAGAGGATGCGCAAAATTGTTAGCTAGGCTATGGGCCATGAAATCGCAGGGATGGAAAAACAAGAAGAAGAAGCGCTGATCAAGCAGCGATGCTCATGGCTACCTAATCAGAAAAATGTGAAGTCAAACAGAGATGTACGAAAGAATGAGTATAAACTATGAATGAAGCTTGATCAGCTCTGTGGGTGGGCTGAAGGGAGCTTGATTGACTCTGGAGTATTGACAGGGGAGCTTGATCATCAGCTCTGCATATAAGGGGACATAGCAGCTTGAGAAGGCAGCTTGATCATCAGCTCTGCGTGAGGGCCAGAAGAGCCTGATCGTCGACTCTGTGTGAGGGAAGCTTGATCATAAACTCTGCGCAAGGGCCATATAAGCTTGAAAGGGGAGCTTGATAATCAACTCTGAGCAAGCGCCATAGCTTGATCGCTTTGAGCGACAAGCTTGAGATGCAGGTCGATCAGATGGAGTGATACATCTTGAGGGTCTTGAAGACGACCATGGGAAGGCAGTAGAGCTTGCGCCAGGCCGATGCCGCCTGCGAGAGGGCACTGCAAGGGCCAAGCTGCTGCTGGCCGCGTGAAGCGAACATGTAAGAAAGCCACAAGCGGATCGCCCAAAATAAGTTAAGAGGGGCGATGGAGAGAGAGAGAGAGAGAGAGAGAGAGAGAGAGAGAGAGAGAGAGAGAACAGGGGATGCTCTGCTGCTCCAGAAATGAGGATGAACAGAGCAGCTAGAAGGGCGACAGTCTTAAGTAGGAGCAGGGGAGGGGGAGGGGTCTACATAGCAGGAACAGGGGCAAGGGCAAGGAGCTGCGCGCAGAGAGAGAGAGAGAGAGAGAGAGAGAGAGAGATGGGGGGAGACAGAGAGATGGCGATCGCTGGATAGAGAGAGCCTAGCCTGGCGTAATACACAGAAATATGTGTGTAATATAAGGAGCTCTATGCGAGCAACACGAGACGCGACCCATCTCTTCTCTCTCTCTCTGTCTCTCTATCGAGCTCTCATTCCTCGACCGTCCGATCTCCGATCCTGCGGCTACCATCAACTCTCCCCTCGCTCTTCTCCTTTGATCGACTCTCATCATCATCATCATTAGGCACTGCTCATTATTAATGCTCCCCACCAAATTGAGGCTTTTCCTTTACACTGTGGGGGCAATCTCCCTGATTAAAACTATGGCTTTCTTACTTTTGCCAAATGGCACACAGAAGCTCTAACCACTCTCTCTCTCTCTCTCTCTCTCTCTCTCTCATTCATGCATGGACCTAAGCTTCTACCTACTACCAATACCAAGCTTACTACCAATACCAAAACTTGTATCAAGTGCCATTAGCCAACACTTGATGTTACTTCCTAAACACAAAAGAGTTCCTCATATTCTCCTTTCATGTACATCACACAGTACAAAACAACCCATTTAAACTATGTATTTTTCGCCACCTTATCGTAGCATCCACCTTATCGAGGTAGGAATCTTTATATGTGGCATCATTTGCATAGAAGAAGGACTCATGCAACCAACTTCCTAAATATCCCAATCACATCTCATCCATGAAATTTCATCATCCTACATTATTTAGCAACATAGTTAGAGAGAGTACTAAAGTATCCTTATGGCACTTTGTGGACATGTTCAACAATTAGCTCTATGAGGACTTCCTACTCTATCTTCTCCATTCATTCATATAGGCTTTCTAGTGTATCCTCTGTCCTTTCATGTAAGGGCCTCATTGTAGCTTTGTACATCCAACATACTTGGGCTTTTCCCAAGCCATGTGATTTTACAGATGTATCATGTGGAAGAGCATTCTTTTCCTCAAACTTTGCTTCTCAACAATGTGAATATTCTACCAACTAGTACCCACTCGGAGCAACTAAGTTAAATTTTGAGGCATTTCTATTTAACTAGTTGAACCACTAATATGCAAGCATAATTGCATTCTAGCAAGTTGAAAGACAACCATTACACTCAACAAAAACCGCTTCCAACAAAGACTCACTTAACTGAGAATAAAGCATTTCAAATCCTATGAATTCTCACGGCAAGAATTTACTAATGCCTATTCAATTGAGCTCTTTCAGTAGACTACATACTAGATTCTTTTATGTGACACTAACCAAGGTAAGGAAGGTTTTTGGAAGGGAGGTTGTTTGTCCATTAAGAAAAAAAAATGAACTTTCGCTATATCTTTTCATACAATGTATTCCACTTGTTGTGCAAGATTAATGTTATTTCTCTAAGATATGTGCACGAATAGTTCCTTCTCATAATGGGGTCCTTAAAAATGTGCATCATATATTTGTGTTGTGATTTCTTCTTCTGGGTGAACAAAACTTTGCAATCTATCCACTTTTTCCTCATTGGTAGCACCATCCAATACCTTCCCACCCTCGGATTCACCTCAAAGTATGTAAGCGCAACACATGAGGGTTTTTGTATTTCAAAGTGTTACAAATCACATGTACAAGAGGGGTTAAAATTTGAGAAGTTGTGTAGAGCCCTCCTGAATACTAGCCTGAGTATTGCCAAGAACTCGTTTTTAACATGAATCCACACCTTGGAGTAAGACTAATCATGATCGCACTTGCTCTTAAGAGATTGCAAAAATTCACTTTAAATTTTAGTAAATGCAAGAGCATTTATCTCAATCAACCAACTTAAAGCATCAACTACAACATTGTACCGTCCTTGTCGATACCTTAACTTGTAGTCATACTCTTGAAGACTTTTAGCCCACTTGGCCTTATGTCCCTTCAAATCTTCCCGTTGTGCAAAGCATTTGATGCTTTCATGATAAAAAAAAACCTCACATTGAGCACCATATAGATGGTGTCCCCATTGCTTCAAAGAATGAATAATGGCATAAAGTACTTGCTGAGAAGCGGAGTAATTCTACTGAACATATTTCAACTTCTTTCTTTTGAAAGCAAAACAAGCTGTCCTACTTGCATGAGCACTATCCCTGTGGCTTTGTTGCTTGCATCCGTATTAATCACAAATAGTTTGTGAGGACCAACAATAGCTAGAATGGCTGCCATATTTAAAACCACATTAAGCTTATCAAAAGTGCGTTGTTGCTCCTTGCCCATGTCTTACCTCGATTCTTTAATTTTTTCATCATAGAAACAACTATCTTAGTAGAGTCTTTGATGAATTACAATAATAACTTGCCATACCTTTAAAAATGTGAAGTTCTTCTAGATTAATTGGACAAAAACATTATAAAATCCCATCGGCCTTGGAAGAATCCATTTAAAGACCAACAAAAGAAAGTGCATGCTCCAAGTAATTGATTTTAATTTTTAGGAAATCACACTTATTGAGCTTTGCATAAAATATGTGACCTCGTAGCAGTTTAAATACCAACTTGAGACACCTTAAGTGCTCTTCTTCAGCACCATTGCAGACCACAATCCAAAAAAGAAAAGACATTTTTTTCTAAATATAGGAGTAGTATATCATCCATCATGGTCGTGAAAGTGGAGGAGAGTTTGTTAAACCAAAAGGCATAATAAGCATGCACCATTATGTGCACAGTCTTACATTTTCTCATATTGCATTGATCATTTAATGTGGGAGAATAAATGGGAACAAGAGTTAGAATATAGAAATGTGCTTATGGATTTATCTCAACACGAGACCAAAGTCAATGAGTCCAAATGAGAGATGGTCTGTCAAAGAGAAATTTTAGCTAATGGAGCTTGAAAGACCTTAGGGTTAGCTTCATTAATAAAGACCTCCAAAGGTTAGTGTTAGAAGTCCTTAGACCTAGGACCTTAGGCAAGCTAGGGCTGAGTTTGAGGTGGGAACCTGGCCTTATCTTGAGGTGCTTATCATGCTTGATGATTAAGGTGCTTGAGGTCCTTGCTAACTAAGGTGATTGTCATGCTTGATGATTAAGGTGCTTGAAATGCTTAAGGTACTTGGGGGCTAAGGTGCTTGAGGTACTTGAAGTCAAAACAAGGCCTACAAAGAAGGGGGCGATCCATAAGAGTAGAGGATGGGGTTGAGTGACCACTCCCTCATCCAAAGGGCACCCCTTGCTCAAAGAGGCAAAAGAGACACATGTAAAGCCCCTAGCTAGGCTGCCCTCATGGTGTGCCTAAAGACTATTGGTTGACCCTTAGAGAGGTCTATTGAAAATTTAGCCAATTAAATTAATTGTTTAAGCATTTATCAAGTCCGAAATTTGTCCAAAGGCTAACTCTATTTCTAGTTGTGACCAAGGCTTGTGATTGGCTAGGCTTGAGAGAGCCAATGAGCCACAATCATGAGCTAGAAGAGGGGGTCGGCCATGCAAGTAGAGGGCTTTCTTGAGGGGTATACTCTCTCCCACACACTCTCATTGTGTGAAGTTCTAAGTGCAAGAACTTCATCTCCTTCTCCAAGCTTGTTGAGAAGTTGAGAGCCTACACCCACACTCTTGGCTATGGAATGCAAATCCAACCAATGCTTAATCTTGCCATCTTCTTCATCATCATTACTATGCTATTATGTTATGTTACGCACCAAGAGTGATGATAAGTGAGGAACTATTTCTTTCTCGTAAGAATGCTTCTTCTTCCTCTTCCCTGCCCTCATTCCCTGCTAGCTCTCTCCACTTTGAAGGTGTTTGAGGTCCTAGGACTGAGTCCGGGGACAAGTTAAAGCTTTCATTTAACAGCCATTTAACTAAGTTACGTGCATAATTGTGGTGTATGAATCCCTCTATCTTCATTGCACCATCAAGGTCTCAAGGAACACAAAGCTTGTATTGTACCGAGTCTCTATTTATGGGAGAAATTATAATACAAAAGCCTTTGGAAAGGGGGACCGGCTCCACATAAATTGGTCCTCAACTGTTGTCAATTTCTCTAATTTTTTCTCTTGCAAAGTATTGTTCATGCCAAGCTAATTAAGTATAATGGTTATGTTGCTACCACTAATCAAGTTCACCCTCTATTTTCTCCAAGTAGTCTCGTAAAATTGCTCACTACAATGCTCTTAATTCCGCTATTTTCAATGTTAATAGTCCATTTCCATTACATTGGTATCAAAGCTAGTGGTTTCTCTTTTCTTGATTAAGAAGAGAGGTCCTTAAGTTGTCCATGAAATGTTGGACATGTTCATTGCAATAGGGTAAGTGGGACAGGGATCTATTATCTTGGTTGAAAAGGACTTAGTTTGAGGCATGTCATTGGGAACTATAGACTTAATAATGGAGTCTCTCGTGGCTTGCCTTTGGCTTAACTATTATTGAGATACTAGCAAGCTTAACAGAAACCATAATCAACCGCGCAAGGTTAGACTCTCTCCACTATTCTTTACAATCAACTGTCTCTAAACCACGGGTATGGCTGCTTGAGAACTAATTTTTAAAGGTAAAGAAGAGTAGAAACTAAGGTTTTGGAGGGTACCAAAGCACAACGTAGCATGCACATAAGTTTAATTAGCATGGGTGACAATAATCAAGAGAGTAGAATGAATATTGACAACTTTGATTTTTCACATGAAGGTGCTACTGAGATGATGCCCCAATGTTTGTAAGCTATCTTGTTACTAGGTTGCAACAATGGGCAACTCTGCCTTGCAAGCAGAAGTTACTCAACAACTTCGTGCTTATGGGATTTCCCTTCCTCTCCAAGAAGAGAGAGAGCTAAGGAAGCCTCTTATTGAGACTTCCAAAAGAAGACTCTCTCCAATAAGAGAAGAGGAGGAATCCAATGAATGAGAAAAAAATGAATTTTTGAATTCCTCTGAAGGTGTGGTCTCTGACAGAGGTCTCAATGATCCCCAAATCCTCCGAATAGGGAAAGATCATCCTATAGTCCTTCTCCTCGTCACTCCGAAAGGGAAGATAAGAAACAAAGGAAGAAAAAGGCAAGAACGAGGTCACCATCTTCTCCTTCTTCTTCACCTTCCTCCTCTTTTGAAAAAAGCAGCGGTTATTCTCCTAGATAATACAAGAGAAGAGGACATCGCAAATCCTACCCTGCTCAGAGAATGTCCCAAAAGCTTAAGAAGTTCAAAGAGGGAGAAAAGAGTATCTCTTTTCTCACCTATGATGGCATGTTTGGTGCTACTGACAAAGTATTGGCCTTCATCCAACGATGATGTGGCCTTTGGAGACGAGGCCTTCACAGAGTCCTCCTAGCTACATCATGTAGCTATACACTTTCGAAAATCAGCTCGTCAATGGTGGGCTAGTCTCTGCAGGAATGGCGAAGCCCAAGGACATGTAAAACTATACGAGTTTCTATCATGAAGAAATTCCTGGCAAGCGATGTCAAGGATAAAGTGCTCATCAAATGGCACAGTTTAAAGCTGCTCTCCAGCAAGTCTATCCATAAATATGTAGACAAGTTTTGGGATTTACAGTCCAAAGCTACAATCTTAACAAACAATAGACTTTGTTAAGAAAAAGCAAAAATATTGTGTGGGATTACTTGAAGAAATGGTTGAGTATGTCAACTCCCAATAGCCTGGTTCTATCACCAAAGTCATCCACCACACTATGGTTGCATCTCGTATCAATTTCCAATAAGAGGTTAAAAGGAATGCCAAGCCCATGGAAAACAAAGATCAAAATGATGCAAAGGGGAAGAAAAATGCTCAAAGTTCTTCCCAAGGCAATTCCAAAAACAATAAAAACAACAATAGTAAGACCAAGCAGAAAGGAGTTTACAAAGGTAAAAACAAACTCTCTCTTGAAGAGTTAGAGGCTTTTTGCAAAGATCACAAATGATTTAAGTGTGGGGAGCAAGGACATGGCTATCGTTCTTGCCCCAAAAGAAATGCCCGCAATGAGAAGACTCCTAGAGCTTCCACGGTTGAAGCTCCAAAAGAGGATGCTCATTGCAAAATGATCATCCCTTTCCTATGCTTGGGGAAAGGTGAGGGAGCATGATGCATTCATTCTTTTTGACCCTGGATCTACTCACAATTTCATGTCAACGGAGTTGGCCATTAAGGTGGGCATTCAAGCTTTCGAGATGGGAGATAATGTAACTGCCAACAATGGGGCTTTCAAGGGACAACAAGCCTTTGTTACTCCCTTGATTGGGAACTTGAGGCTTCATGTCTGAAGCTACGTCGACAAAGAAGACTTTTTCATCCCTTCTCTCCAACATGAGGATGTTATCCTAGGGGCACCATGGTTCAACCGCATGGCTGCCAACATGAAGTTCCCTAAAAGGAGAATCTACTTCACCTACAGGGAGAAGAGAATGTATATAGATGCTAATGAATCCCGTTGTACTATACCACTTGTAAATTCACCTGCTTTTGATAAGTCAATGAAAAGCTCAGTTTACTTGTACATGATTTCTATCAAAGAGTCCCTAAATTATGCTAATGTTTCAACAAAAAAAATGGTAGGAATAAAGAAGAATTAGACTTGTCTAATTTTCTAATAGATTCCAAGATGTGTTTATTGATGATGTCGCTCTGGAGTTACCTCCGAAACAAGGGGATGATGACCATATGACAGAGCTTCTACCTGAGAGCTCACCGCCTAATAAACCTCCTTATAGAGTTTCTCAAGCTGAACAATAGGAGAGTATAAGGCAAGTACATGAGCTGGTAGACAAGGGAATGGTGAGGCCTAGCTCCTCTCCCTTTTGTTATCTATTCCTTTTAGTGCAAAAGAAAGATGGTACATATCGTATGTGTGTGAAGTATCGAACACTAAATCGTATCACTATCAAAAACAGATTTCTCGTACCTTGGGTAGAAGATCTGTTTGATAAGCTACAAGTTTTGATCTACTTCAGTAGGATTGACCTTAAAAGTGGGTATCATCAAATAAGGATAGTGAATGAAGATATCGTAAAAACCGCGTTCCGTACAACGTTTGGTATTTATGAATATCTTGTCATGCCTTTTGGTTTGACAAATGATCCAGCCACATTCAATTTTTTAATGGAGAAAATCTTTAGACCCTACTGTAAATTCACTGGAAAGTTCTTTGATGAAATCATTATCTACTCCAAGTCCTTGGAGGAACACAAGCAACATCTTCGGGTGATTTTTCAAGCATTGAGGGAGAACAAGCTTTTTATCAATTAAAAGAAAAGAAAATTTTTCCTTCAAGAGATTCAACACTTAGGTCATATTATCTCTCAAGATGGTATCCGTATGGATCCATCTAAGCTGGAGGTAAAAAAAGCATGGCCTAATCCAAGGAATCGACATGAGCTAAGAAGATTTATTGGTATGTGTGCATACTATAGATGCTTCATAGCAAAATTCTTTCAAATAGCAGGACCATTACATGATTTAACTAAGAAGAATGTTAAGTATTCATGGACTACTAAAGAGCAAAATTATTTTGACAAGCTTAAAGAGAAGTTTATATCCCAACCAGTTCTTATGCTTCCGGATGCTTGTGGTGATTGACTTGGAGCAGTCTGTATGCAAGCTAAAGTTACCCAACAACTTCGTGTCTATGGGATCTCCCTTCCTCTCCAAGAAGAGAGAGAGCTAATGAAGCCTCTTATTGAAACTTCCAAAAAAGAATCTCTCCGATAAGAGAAGAGGAGGAATCCTTTGCACAAGAAATAAGTGAATCTCTGAGTTCCTCTGAAGATGTGGCTCCACGAAGACGACGGTCTCGACGATCCCCAACTTTTCCTAAGAGGAATAGATCATCCTATAGTCCTTCTCCTCGTCACTTTGAAAGGGAAGAGAAGAAACAAAGGAAGAACAAGGCAAGAAAGAGGTCACCATCTTGTCCTTCTTCTTCACCTTCCTCCTCTTCCGAAAAAAGCAGTGCTTATTCTCCTAGAGAATACAAGAGGAGAGGACATCGCAAGTACTACCCTTCTCGGCGGAGAAGGTCCCAAAAGCTTAAGAAGTTCACAGAGGGAGGAAAGAGTATCTCTTTTCTCATCTATGATGGCACACAAAGTATCGGCCTTCATCCCTAGCAATTTGATGCGGCCTTTGGAGACGAGGGCTTCATAGAGTCCTCCAAGCTATGCCATGTAGCTATTCACTTTCAAAAATCTTCTCGTCAATGGTTGGATAGTCTTTGTGGGAATGGTGAATCCCCAAGGACATAAAAAATTCTATGAGTTTCCATCATGAAGCAATTCCTATAAAGCGACACCAAGGATAAAGTGCTCATTGAATGGTGGACTTTAAAGCTGTCTCCAACAAGCCTATCCACAAATATATAGACAAGTTTTGGGATTTACATCTCAACGCTACATTCTTTCAAAAGATAGACTTTGTCGAGAAAAAGCAACAATTTTGTGTAGGATTACCTGAAGAAATGGCCAAGTATGTCAACTCCCAACGGCCTAGTTCTATCACCAAAGTCATCCACCACACTATGGTTTCATGCCATGGCATATGAGAGCTGAAGGCTCAATATCGATGAACGGGTCTTGGGCATATATGAAAAAGAGCTTTTAGTTGTTCTACATGTCCTAGACACATGGAAGCACTATGGGGACTCCATTTATTTTACAAATGGACTTCATAACACAAATCAAGATCTCCAACAAACAAATGAGGTGGGCAAATTTTCTTGCGCAATTTAATTTTCATATTGCTCACATTGCTGGTAATCAAGTGACTGATGCACTATCACGATCACCGAGGGTAAATGTGGTGTCTATAGCAACTCATAATGATCTATCTTCCATAATAGATGAGTACGCTATCGACCCTAATTTTAAAGACATAATGTCAGCCCTTGCCTTAGGAAAGAAAGAGGAACCATTCACCTTGTAGGATGGTTATCTTATCCATGGCAACAGGCTATGCATCACTCACTCCCTTCGTGAGAAAGCCATGTATGAATCCCGTGCTCCTCCCTATGCGGGGCATTGAAGGATTCAACGTACTTTTTGAGGAGTAGAAAGATACTTCTATTAGCCTACCATGAAAGTGGACATACAAGAGTATGTTTTAAAATATGTGGTATGCCAAAAAACTAAGTATGATAGAGGGAAGCAACCTGGATTACTCCAGCCATTTCCCATTCCTAATTTTCCATGGGAAAGTATATCCATGGATTTTATCTTTGGATTACCCAAGTCTATCCATGGGAATAGGGGAATATGGACAATAGTCAACAGGTTTAGCAAGCAAGCACACTTTATTCCTATTAAACAGACTATTAAGGCACACCAAATGTAAACCCTCTTCAAATCACAGATTTTCAAACACCATGGATTGCCAATATTCATCTTGTCAGACAAAGATCCTACAATGACAAGTAACTTCTGGAAGGATATCTTTGAAAATCTAGGTACAAGATTGAATTGCTCTTCGGCCTATCACCCACAAATGGATGGCCAAATTGAGATAGCCAATCTTACGATTCTCGATCTACTAAAGACTTATGTTACAGAAGTAGATCAATGCTCACAATGGGAGAAGTACTTACCCCTCATAGAGTATACATACAATAATATTGTCCATACTACTACGGGAAAGGCACCTTTTGAGATCATAGAGGGAAGACCAAAAAGTCCCTTGCTACTTAAAGTACATGGGAAGATCTTTGTTGCCGATGAGTGTAGCCGTAACCTACAAGAATCTTTCCAAAAGATTAAGGAGTCTATATCCATCTCTCAACAAAGGCAAAAAGTTGTTATTGATAAGGACAAAAGGGCCTTAACGTTCAAAGAAAAAGGCTCAATTGAGGCAAATGACGGGCAAAAATCCTACGGGCCATCAAAAGTATTATGCTTAAGTAGCAAAAAGATACTATGGTTACTTTCAAATCTTGAAGCCAATCAATGCAAGCATTATCAACTCAAGTTGCCCAACCATTGGCTCATACACAATGCTTTTCATGTGCGCCTACTCAAGCCTTACAAAGGAGAGCCATCAACAAACCCAATTATTGAAGACCTCCAGAAATCAAAGATCAAGACGAGGTGCTACAACCCAAAGCTATCCTTTGACATGAGAACAAGGTACTATGACATGGTAAGGTTATCCGACGATATGTTATTAAGTTCAAAAATTATCCTTTTAAAGATGCTAGATGGATGCAAGCAATACATCTTAACCTTGTCAATGCTTACAATGCTACATTAGAGTAAGCAAATGTAAATGTTTCTTTTAAATGATCAATGTTTTTTTTTAATAAGACTAATTGTCTTTTTATTTTGCACTAATTCAAGTAGTATGCATGCTTAGAATCATGTTTGTGATGACGACGTCTCTCAAACACCAAGTATATTTTTTCACTCTTCTTTGGGAGAATGAAATGGACTAAAGAGTAGACATGCTTGCGATAGCTAAGTCTCCCAAGCCCCAAATGTATTATTCATCCATCTTGGAATGATGTCGTGGGGTAAAAAGGATCCTCTACCCCCTAAGAAACATAGACTAATGACTAAGGCTTTATCTCCTCTACCTCATGGTCGAGGACAACTATGATTTCAAGAGAGAGGTAATGTCATGAAATCTAATATTTAACTAACCCAAATTATTTTCTATATGAAATTTGATCATTCAATGTGGGAGAATAAACGGGAACAAGAGTTAGAATACAAACATGTACTTATGGATCTATCTCAACATGAGACCAAAGTCAATGGGTCCAAATGAGAGATGGTCTGTCAAACAACAATGATAGCTAATGGAGCTTGAAATACCTTAGGTTTAGCTTCATTAAAGACATCCAAAGGTTAATGTTAAAAGTCCTTAGACCTAGGACTTTAAGCAACCTACGGATGAGCTTGAGGTGGGAACTCGGCCCAAGCTTGAGATGCTTGTCGTGCTTGCTAACTAAGGTGCTTGAGGTGCTTATCGTGCTTGCTGACTAAGGTGCTTGTAATGTTTGATGATTAAGGTCTTGAGGTACCTAAAGTCAAAGCAGGGCTTACAAAGGAGGGGGCGAGCCATGAGAGTAGGGTATGGGGTTGAGTGACCACTCCATCATACAAAGGGCACCCCTTGCTCAAAGAGGCAATAGGGACACATGTCAAGCCGCTAGCTAGGTTGCCCTCATGGTGTGTCTAAAGCCTATTGGTCAACCCTTAGAGAGGTCCAATGAGACTTTAGCCAATTAAATGAATTGTTTAAGCATTTATCAAGTCCTCTCTCTCAAAGGGTAAAGGAGGACACTTGTCCAAACGCTAAGTCTATTGCTAGTTGTGACCAAGGCTTGTGATTGGCTAGGCTTGAGAGAGCCAAGGATTGACCATGCAAGTACAGGGCTTGCTTAGGCGTATACTCTCTCCCACACACTCTCGTTGTGTGAAGTTCTAAGTGTAAGAACTTCATCTCCTTCTCCAAGCTTGTTGAGAAATTGAGAGCCTACACCAACACTCTTGTCTATGGAATGAAAATCCAACCAAGAGCCATGCTTCAATGCTTAATCTTGCCATCTTCATCATCATCATTACTATGCTATTATGCTATGCTATACAGCAAGAGTGATGATAAGTGAGGAACTATTTCTTTCTCGTAAGAATGCTTCTTCTTCCTCTTCCCTACCCTTATAATCCCTGCTAGCTCTCTCCACCTTCGAAGGTGTTTGAGGTCTTGGGACTGAGTTCGGGGACAAGTTAAAGCTTTCATTTAGCTAAGTTACGGGCATAATTGTGGTGCATGAAGCCCGCTATCTTCATTGCAATATCAAGGTCTCAAGGAACACAAAGCTTGTATTGTACTAAGTCTCTCTTTATGAAAGATATTATAATACAAAAGCCTTTTGGAGGGGGGATCGGCTCCACATAAATCCGGTCCTCAACTGTTATCAAGTTCTCTAATTCTCTCTCTTGCAAAGTATTGTTCATGCCAAGCTAATTAAGTATAATGGCTATGTTGTAATGGTTATGCTACAGACGGAAACATGGTTGCCCTGCAAAATACCCAAGATAACACAATATCTAGCCTAAACTAACAAATCTGCATACCTGGTGATTCTTCCCATAGCACATAAACCATGACGTCTACAAACAGAGAGAGACTGAGAGCGAGACTGAGCAAAAGAGCATGGGCAAACACACCTCCTAGAGTGGAGTGCTACGCCAGCACAGCGAGAGAGAAGAGAGGAGAGGAGAGAAGAAGACACAGACACCGTGTGCAATCTCCCCCCGCGCAAGAGTGAGAATTTCCCTCTTGCACGTATTTTATCTATAGATTTCTTGAATGCCCAAAAATGAGTACAAACTGGCCGGCCGGTCATAAATGGCCAAAGCTCATAAAAGAGCACTTGAATAATAACATGTACATAAAATATAAGATCCTTTTGCAATAGGCTAGCTCGGTCAAGCCTTTTCCAGCTGTCAGCTGTAATAAATAGTAAAATGTCAATTCCATAACATACCTCTGCGTTGGAAAGCAACTGTCCTCAGTTGCAAAGATAAGAAATCTGCAGATGATACTTGTTAAAAGAACAGTGATTAGAAATATGCGTCAAAAAAATAGCATGTAGTAAAAATAATGAAACTAAACAACATTGCTTATGCTTGCTGTTGGTGCAGCCAAAGTTGGTCTAAGCTAGGAAATGGTCTATGCCAGGCAGAGGCAGAAGGCAAGTGCAGTGCAAAAGGCTAGGGTAGGTGCCAAGGACCTGGGCAGCCAAAGGGAAGCGGAAAAGTATGTCTAAAGCGGCTTTATAGGCCAAAGAGGCTCAAAGAGGGCTTAGTTGGGATAGAAAATGAAGATGCCTGAAGTGCCCTATCAATGTCCTAAAATGTAGTGCTCAGTGTGCTCTAGAAGCCGGTCCAGACGGCTCGTCAAACGGAGCCCCGGTGTGCAAGATACTGAAGTTTAAACGTAGAGTGTGTAGCAGATCCCTGACGGACAGGGCAGCTGAGGACAGGTGGCCCAGGTAGGTGTCAGTGGATACATGTGTAGTGCTCAAGTTGTGGAGCATGCATGTCTTATTGGATTGCGAATCGGAGCTTAGGTTAGCAAGATATGGTTAGTTGAATTTTTCTCGGGGGCGAGTTCTAAGCCCACTTGACCGCATTGGAGGATGCACCATCTGGCATCGTTTTGGCCTTGCCAAGGTTCTCGGTGATAGTATGCATCATGTGGAGCTAGCACAAATTGATGGCGCGTCAATCGGACACTTGGTCAGCAAGATACGGTAGGATCAAGTTGGGAGCACTGGGAAGTGAAAGATTTGCAGATGATTTTTTTAGTTTTTTGTGGCCTCGGATAGCGCACTCAAAAGGATCTAAAGGCGGTAAGATTTTTATGGTTTGGGACCGGCACGACGAAGATTTGGCACGGCTTGGCAGCTCGATCTTCCGACACTCGAGCAAAATATGGGGACTGGGAAAAGGAAGGCCAAAAAAGGTGGGGGTTTTTAAAACCTTGGAGGCTATCTGGGTTTTGACTATGAGGGGCGGTGTCAAGCTCGCGTCTGCGTGGGAAACCTGGATGCGGCGGTGGTGGTTCCACTCTTGATGTGGCAGCGCTTAGGGGGGGCCATTCCCGCGGGCCATGGGCCCTACCTTTTGAAGGAAAGAGAGGGAGGAGGCATTAGCGACATCGCTAATGCCCCCCCTCCCCGAGGCACAAGTAAGAGGGCAGTCTCGCCAGTGGGAGAGCCGCCAAGCATACAAGGCAAAGAAAGGGGCCTGCCTTGTGTTCAAAAAAGGGCAAGGGCCAATCGAGCAAGGGCCGAACCATTTCAAGGGCCGTCGGGGAAAAGCAGAGGCCAAGGCAAAGCAAAGGGTCCCATTCCAAAGCATGTTTGAGCAAGGGCCAACAGAGGTGAACCAAGTGCAAGAAAACCATGGAGGGCCATTTCAAGGCCGGCCAAGCAGAGAAAAAGAGCAGGGGCAAAGCCGGACCAAATGAAGAGAGAGAAATAGAGGAAAAGGGCTGGTGGAGCCGGGCAGAGATGGTCAGAGGGTAAAAAAGGAAAAAGAGGCAGTACAAAGGGTAGGCCCCAAAGGGGGTAAAAATAATAAAAAATAGTAAAAAGCCGAGGGGCAATAGCTACGTCGATATTGCACCCCCCCCCCCCCCCCCCCCCCCCCCAAGTGCAAAAGAGAGAGGAAGAGATCAGATAGAGTAAAGTGGTTTCCCCCTTCCAAAAAATGCCAAATCAAGGTGCCAGATGGACCAATTAAAGGGTAAATTCCCAAATTAAAGGCCCCCTATAAAAGTCAAAATTGGATCAAATTAGGGGCTTTTTCCCTGGATTTTTTGGTGCCGTTTGAAGCCTGCAAAGTGGATTTCTCTGACAAGCTAGCCCCTTTGTAATTTTTTCATAAAAATGGCCATCGCGATGGCAGTGCAAGCGAGTGTACATGCTTTTGACGTGCAATCAAACCACAGTTGCCTCCCCCTTGTTGTTGTTTTTCCCCCCTTCTCTTTCTCCTGCTTTCATGTTTCCCCTCGGTGCCGGCTGTGTGGAAGTGTGTGCCCCCCCCGGACTAACGGTGTTTTATGTGGGAGAGTGAGATTGAGTGGCTGTGTGTGTGTAAGGGTGGAGACAGGCCATGGCAGTAGGTGTGTGTTGTGTGGTGGATTTGTGGAGTGTGTGAGCAGTGAAAATTGGGCAGACGGTGGTCTGCTAGTGCAAAGTATTTCTTTGAAGGTGTTTTCTGAGAGGATAGGGTGTTGTGGATACCCTGAGCTATAGAGAGGCCCTTGTGTTCATGCCGGGCGTGTTCTCCCATTCCCCCTCTCCATCTTGTAGTGCCCACACGGAGGAGCATGCTGATTGCTCCCAGTTTATCAAAAAGAAGCGGTTTTTCGCATTGGAAGTCATGGCAGCTAGAAGCTATGGATCGATTTTCACAGGCGAAGAGAGCCCTGATGAGTGGATGTCGGATTTCGAGCTGTACATGCTATCGCTACATATGCCGAACGAGGATAGCAAAATGCAGACTTTTCCTTAGGTGATGCGTGGTAAAGCTAAAGTATGGTATGAGGCGTTGGAAGGCGAGCCGAAGCAAGCATGGCCGGCTCTATGGGCGAGGTTTCTTCACGATTGTCGCAAGGAGGCGTCCCCAGTCGAGATGGATGCAAAGCTGAAGGCGCTTAAGCAAGATGTAAGTGAAGAGTTCAATCTGTTTTTGGATCATTTTGAAGAGTGTTGGGCAGAGCTAGCGACAACCATGCAGTTGGCTAATGGAGACTACTTCAAGCTAGATAAGTTCATGGCATGTCTGCATCCCAAGGTGAGAAAGAAATTTGATTTCGAAAGCCCAGAGAATTATAATGGTGCGGTAGTGATTTCCCGATCAAAGAGCAGAAAGATAAAGAAGAAGATAGGGCAGGGTGTGTCAGGCTATGAGACGATGGCCCATGTTCAACCACAGAGTTCGAGGGAGGTTATACACGAGGAAAATCATGGAAATCGTGGTGTAGCTGTTGTGCCGCAAATTTGGGTGTGCACGGTGCAAGATTTGTCCAAGCAAATGCAGGAATTGCGGCTCAATGTGATGGATAGAGGATAGCCAAGAGGAGCAATGGGCAGGGCAAGGCCGCTGCCAGGTAGGTGTTACAATTGCGGAGGAGAGGGGCACTATGCACCCGATTTTCCTCAACCACACAGAGAGAGAGGAGGTATCTACCCGCTTTTTGGTAGAGGTCGAGGTCAAGGGCAGTTCAATGGTCCAAGAGAACAAGCGGTGGAGAACCCTGTGCAGCTAGCTCCGCCAAACGAAGGTGAGGTCCCAAGAATGAATATTATCGGGGTGCATAAGCAAGATGTCCAAGTTTTGGCCAAAAAGAGAGCAAGAGCTAAGAGGGAGACGAAGACAGAGCGGGAAACTAGAGCTCGCAAAGGCAAAGAGAAGGTGTACGAAGGTAGAGAGCAGCCCGAGCTTAGCAAAAGAAGGAGGCATCGAAAAATCAGGCAAGCGGATTTCCAGCTAGGGCATGGCTATCCCGAGTACAATCTAGTGAGTGACGTTCAAAATCAGAAAGCAAACATTACTTTTGGTCAGCTGTTAGCCTTAAATCCAAAGTTAAGAAGGCAGTGGTCCACAAGTGTTAGCACCAGGCTGCCAAGAGCCAAGGGAAATGTGCAAGTGCTGCAAGACATGGCTTTAAGGATAGGTAGCCCCACGGATGTTCTTATGCTTGTGGATGCAATTATAGAAAAGAGGATGCAGGTACAAGCCTACATAGACGGTGGAGCGCAGTTTTGTATTATGACGGAAGCAACCATAAAAGAGACGGGAATCAAGGAATTAGTCAAGTCAAATGTGCGCATGAGGATGGCTAACCATACTAAAGCCAGGTGTCTGGTTGTGGCTCAGGATGTGAAGGTCAAGGTGATGGGTATAGAATGCCTGATAGACTTTTTCGTGATGAAAGCAGGGGATAATGCTTATCCAATCATTTTGGGTAGCCATAGCTTTTGGCGATAGGAGCAAAGCAGGATTGGGAGAGCAAAGTGTTTACCTTGCCTGACAAAAAGTGAGGAAGACAGATTGTGCTTGATTTGAAGACAAAGGAGAGCAGTTCTCCTCCTATGGCAGTTAAAGATGAGGGCGACACGACAAGCTATGAGTACGAGACAAAGATGGGCTACGATGAAGGATATACTAGCATAGAGGAAGAGGAGAGCAAGGATGACATGTTGAAGATAGATGCAGACTTATTCAGGGTCACCATAGATGACCCACCACCTAAAGAAGAAGGTATGCAACCTCAAGCTCATGGTTTAAGCATAGAGGAGGTTTCAAGCATGATAAGTGAAGATTTAACCAAAGGTGAAAAGGAACGGTATGTTCAACTGTGTGAGTCCTATCCCAATCTATTTGCGATGGAGTACAAGCATTTGCGAGGTGCAAAAGGGGTGGAGCACAAGATTGTTCTTAAGGAGGGGCATAGGCCTAAAGCACAGAAGTTGAGGAGACTAGGGGAAATCCAAAAGGAGGCCCTTTGGCAGGAGATCAATAAGCTGTTGGAGGTAGGCATCATATATCCTGTGACAGAATCAGAGTGGGTCTCACCAGTGGTCATAACCCCTAAGAAGAATGGGAAATGGAGAGTGTGTGTCGACTACAAGCCACTGAATGCCGCGACCAAGAGGAATCACTATCCCTTGCCGTTTCAAGACAAGATCCTAAACCAAGTGGTTGGGCATGAGAGATACTCGATTATGGATGGATTTTCAGGGTACTTTCACATAGGCATTGTGCTTGAAGACCAACTGAAGACCACATTCATATCTCCATGGGGTTGTTTTGCTTACCGCAGGATGCCGTTCGGATTGGTGAATGTGTATGCCACCTTCTAAGATTGGATGAATAGGGTTTTTGGTCCATACCTGGGCCGTTTTATTAGGGTTTTTATGGATGATATCGATTGCTACAATTCAAGATTGGAGCACCTATTGAAGCTGCAATTATGCTTTCAAAGGCTTGATGAAGAAGGAGGCCAGTTGAACCCAAAGAAGTGCAAGCTAGCACAACCTCGAGCGTAGTTGTTAGGTCATGTGGTGTCGCAAAACGGTATAGAGGCTGATCCCGATAAGGTGAAGGCATTGTTGCTGATGGAGCCGCCATCATATGCTCAAGGTTTGGCTTCGTTTGTTCATAAACTGAAGTATCTATCACGTTTCTTTTGGATGTTGTCGCAATATGTACATCCTCTTCAAAAGAGGGCTCAGCAGGTGCATGGTTATGAGCGGGATGGAGAAGCTCGAGAAGCTTTTGATAGGGTCAAAGAGATTTTGTGTCAGTTGCCAGCAGTATGTCCTCCCAATCGAGAGGATGACTTCTATGTGTCTGTGACGGTGGGCACAATTGCTATTGGAGCGGTTCTACTGCAAAAGGTAGGGAGAATCTACAAGCCGATATACTTCGAGAGCACGGTGATTAGCCCAGGAGAGGCTACCTACACCGAGGTAGATCAATGGGTGATGGCTCTGGTCTTCGCTTGCAGAAAGTTCAAGGTGCATTTGATTGTGTGCAAGTTTTTTGTGTTAACAGCTAATAATCTGTTGCCGAAGGTAGTGCTACATTTGAAGCTAGGTAGGAGGATTATGAAGTGGGTGTTGGAGCTACAAGAGTTCGAGTGTGAGTTCAAGGTAGATCACACGAGTTGATCCCACTTGGCAGACATTCTTGTCAACAAGGCCATCAATTTGCCGGCCTATCCAAGAGTGGTGCGAGATGAAGCTAAGGAGGAGCCTGATTTGGAGGATGCTTTTACGATGTGGTTCAATGGAGTGTATCGAAGGGTAGTACAGAAAGCAGGAGGAGGTGTGGTGATACACGACCCACACGGCAAAGCTATATTTTTTAAGGCATATGATCTAGCGGATGTCCACACTAAGAATGAGGCAGAGTATCTCACTCTGCATCTGGGTTTAAAGTAGTGCATAGAGTTTGGCATTTCAAGGTTGGTAGTGAAGGGAGATGCGTTGCTAGTCATCAAGCAATTGTTAGGCCAATGGCAGGTAAAGCATGATTCTCTGAAGCATTGGTTCTTTTCCATCAAGAAGATGCTAAAGTCTTTTGAAGAAGTCCAATTCAAGCATGTGAGGAGAGAACAGAACCAAGAGGCGGATCAACTAGCAAGTAGCAAAGTGCAGGAGCATGTTGCAGGTCTATATTTGGCCCCAACCGCTTGTGCAGGTAGGGAGACTCTAAAGGAGATTGAAGGTTTTTTGGGTACAGGGCAATGTTCAGAGGGTTTATCTAAGCTGCAAAAGAGAAGAGTGGTGCAAAAGACCCGCAAGTTCACAGTAGTAGGGGAGGATCTCATGAACTATGGGCGTGACGGAGTGCTTAGAAGGGTGTTGTACAAAGAAGAGATAGGAATGGTGTTGGAGCAATGCCACGAGGAGAGCGGACACTAGGGAAAAGACCAGGTTCTATTTTGAGTGCTTAGAGCAGGCTTTTGGTGGCCTTCCATTGTGAAGGACGTGCATTACTGGTGCAAGACGTGCCACGAGTGTCAAACTATAGGTGAAAGACGACTAGTAGCGGAATAACAGGGCACCATCATCGCACAAAGTGCTTTCGAGAAGTGGGGTTTGGATGCCATAGGCCCTCTCCCAAAGTCTACTAGTGGTAAGAAGTACGTGGTGGTAGCCATTGACTACCTTACAAGGTGGGTTGAGGCCAAAGCAGTAAAAGAAGTAAATGCTAATGTGGTGGCTCAGTTCGTGTTTGATAATATCTGTTGCCGTTTTGGTGTTTCATGGGTGTTAGTTTCTGATAGGGGTCAAAGGTTTAGAAGCAAGCTCATGAGTGCATTAGTGGAAAAGTTAAAGATTCAGCATCGGTTTTCCTCACCCTATCACCCCCAATGCAATGGTCTAGTCGAGAGTGCTAATGGAAAAATTGTCAAGATGTTAACAAAGTACGTGTATAAGCAGGAAGCTGAGTGGGAGACAAATCTAGAGAAGTGTCTGTGGGCCTATAGAACGTCCTATAAAGTAGCTAGTAGTTATTGTCATAAGGACCACCACTCTTTTGGGTAGAGAGAGAATGTACCTATCCTCCCTCCCTAGCCTCTATTTCAACCTACAAAAAGCCTATGACAGCTTTAAAAAAAGCCTATAAGAATACCCTCATTCAATGGCTTTGTCTCCTAAAGAACACACATTTTTAGTCCTAATCCCTTAAAATTAGGGATCCTTACAAGGCCCTTTTAAGGTTCATATTTTTCCTAATGGATATGTTGGCAGAGATTATGTGTTTTTCATTAGCCTTCGGCACTCTCATGTATGACCTGTCAGTCTAGAGACCTAATTTAGTAGCTATAGTGGGAGTGTTTGCAATTGGGATTGTTGATCATGTGATGACTCACACCAGTATGATGCATCATGGAGAAATATATATCATTATAGGATACTTGCAAGGTATGCATGCTGATTCTAGTAAGGATATATTCTTTCACACACCGCTAGAGCCTATACGAGTGGCATGTGTCGACTACAAGAGAGCCAATGGATATAGGTTGAGGCGATATTCCTCCCTATACCTCTTGTACATACTACTACGTCCTATAGTAGTACCACTTATCAACACATTCTCCTTTAAGTGGGAGATTGTTGGGGTAAAGGTGGTTTGCCTATGACAATTACCCCGGTCGAACGTGCCAGAGGCGTTCGACCACCCCTTGGGGGGTTCACCATTCAGTAGCCCCATATATAACGTGCATTCGTGGGGTATTAAAATAACCACTCTTTTTAACATGTCTGAATGAATAAAAGGACCCCTTATTTTAGGAAATTTTTCCAAAATTGAATATGAAAATCCCTTATTTTAATCTATCTCTGTTCAATTGTCTCAATTTTTTGTATTCTAAAATCCCTCATTTTGAACTCACATTATACATTAATGTGATTAGATAGTGCACCCCTTGAGGACCACCCATCACTTGTACACACCTTATTCTTTACTAGATAGAAGAATAAGGGGTTCTCTCACACATTTTAGTGAGTTGATCCACCCATGTCTTATGCTCTCTCTCTCTCTCTCTCTCTCTCTCTCTCTCTCTCTCTCTCTCTATAATGCATGTGCATGAAGGACACCCATTGCCAATAACATCAAACCCATTGTAAAATTTCTCCAAGTTGCTCTAAAATAGGCTCACTTTGCCTATGGATGTAGATTTATTGATTAAATGTATACTTCTATGTGCATACATGTGTGATACATTCATCTCTTCTCCCCTAAATTTCCAAGAAATTTTGAATTGTTCCATTTAATACTCTCTCTCTCTCTCTCTCTCTCTCTCTCTCTCTCTCTGTGTGTGTGTGTGTGTGTGTGCACACACACTGCATTCGTGCATCACTTCAGTGTGTAGAGATGTTTCTCAATAATGCCGTAGTCTTCTCTCTCTTCTTCTGGTATGACTTGTTCAAGATTAAATACTAAGAGTAAATGTGATAATGCTACGAGCACAGTCAATGCTAACAATCATTGTGAGTATATTGTTAACTTATTACCACAATTATGATAGTTAAAAGAAGAGTTAGACTTATTTTTAAAACATTTGCTTACTCATACAATGAATATTAAGAACCTTACTACTTTGAGTCAAGCTAAATGAAGTAACAATAATCGTTTACATCTTCAAGAGTTGTTACAGGAATACAAAGGTGTATTTATTGAATATTTGCCTAAGGGGCTACCTCTCAAACATCTTGTAGATCATGCTATTGATATTATTCTAGGTATTAATCCTGTAAGTAGACCACCTTACCAACTTAGTCAAAGTGAAGCCGTTGAAGTGGAACGATAGCTAGTTGACTATTTTAGTCAAGGTTTTATTTTCCCTAGGCCTCACCCATTTTATGGGTGAAGAAAAAGGATGGTTCAATGCACATGTGCATTGACTATAGTGGTCTCAATTTGTATACTATTAAAAATAAGTATATGTTTCCACGTGTAGAGACAAGCTGTTTGATCAACTCAAGGGAGCACACTATTTTATGAAGATAGATCTATATTACTGATATCATCAAGTTTGTATTAGACTGCTGATATTCCAAAAATTATTTTTCGGACAGATTCAGGCATTATGAGGTTTTGTTTACTCTATTTAGATTGACCAATGCTTCAACTATTTGCATAACATTGATGGATAGTGGCTTCCATCCCTATTTATGTAAATTTATCATTGTATTCTTGAGGACATTCTTATTTATAGTGCTACTGAGGAAAATCATTTGGAATACCTTTGGTTAGTATTTGATTTACTCGAAGAACAAAAGCTCTATACTAAGATTAGTAAACGTGATTTTCTTAAGACAGATTCAGTATCTTGGCCATATTATATCCTCTCATGGTATACAAATGGATACATCTAAGGTGGAGTCTATCCTTAAGTGGCCACATCCCACTTCCTTGGATTAGCAAATTGTCAAAGACTATGCAAAAATTGTGTTCCCCATGACAGATTGAAAGGTCAAGGTAAGTCTTTCCATTGGGGTGATGAGCAACAACATAGTTTTGACAAATCTATAATTGCTCTTGTTGTAGCTCCTAGTTTGACTATTGTCAATCCTACAAAACTGGTTGAAACAGATGCCAATGATAGTGCTATTGTTGATTTAAGATGGAAGACCTAATGCTTTTGAAAGTAAGAAGCTTGATAGAGCATAGCAAAATTATTATGCCTATGAACAAGAATCGTATGCTATAGTGTATGCCCTTAAGCAATGGCAACATTATTTATATGGAGCTTAGTTTGAAATTGGTTTGAACATGAAAGTATTAAGTGGTTTACTTGACAAATAGATTTGAAGGGTCGAAAGGATGAGTGGGCTGAGATTCTTCAAGAGTATGATTATGAGTTACGGTATCGCAAGGATCGATATAATATTATAGCAGATGCTTTAAGTCAAATGCCTAAGATTAACTCTCTTTTGTTTACAAAAATTAAACGTGAGTTCCTTGAATCTCTTAAAGGCAAATGTGAATATGATGAGGCATAAGGTGTGGAATCATGTTTTAATGAGGGATCCTTCTCACATCAATGTTGACCCTTCTCACGTCAATGCTGATCGGGCATCAAGTTCCTCCACACATAGTTCTGCTCCCTCAAGTGACCAGCTTACTCGATGGAAAAAAAATTATGTTGAAGTTGGGTTCTTACTCCACAAAGAGAGAGTATGAGATGATGCATGAAGATATTTGGTGCCCCATTTTAAATAAATTTCATGATATTCCAAGTGTAGGGCACACTGGCATAAAAAAGACTTATGCACTAGTACGACGAGACGTTTACTAGCGAGGTTTACATCGCAATGGTCAAGACTATGGGCTTCATTTCCAAACATATCAAGATAAAAAAGGAGAGCACCTAAATTCGGAGTACTCTTGCATCCTATAGAGATTCCCAATGGAAAGTGGGAAAGCATCTCTATGGATTTTATTGTTGCTTTATTTCTACTACACGAGTTCATGACTAATTAGCACAACTTTTTTGGAACATGTTTATAGGTTGTACGGACTTCCTAGTAAATAGACATATGGTCAAATTAAAAGGGTCAATCAAGTGCTAGAAGATATTCTATAAGCATATGTCAACAAAAAGCAATCATATTGGGAAGAGTACCCATCCATTTTAGAATTTTCTTACAATAGTGCTAAGCATGTGACTACTAAGTTCAATCCCTTCATGCTTATAATATATAGTTTTCAACCCCTTCACAAATTGCAATGGGGTTGGTGATTGAGAAATTACAGCAAGTTAAGGACTTCTTAGCATATCGCATGGATATGTTAAAAACTGCTTGTCAAAATGTTTGACAAGAACAAGACTGGTATAATAAGTATGCCAATGAGAAGAAACGAGCAGTGACTTTCAAGGAAGGTGACTTCATTTTCTTACAAGTACCAGATAGCTTAGAAAGTCTCAAGGTTAGGCCTATGCCAAAATTGTCTCCTAAATTTTGTGGACCTTCTTATATCCTCTAAAGGGTCGGCTCTATGGCGTACAAGTTAGAGCTTCCAGCTAATCCTCGCATTTATCCAGTTTTCCATGTAAGACGTTTACGTCAATGCTTATTATGGGATGACGACATCGTTGATCAAGGCTTGACTACATTGAACCTCCTAATATACCACATGAACATGAATGCATCATGGATTTTCATGTGCTACACACAGAACATCAGGTCCCCCATCAATTCCTTGTCAAGTGGAAATATGCCACTTGGGAAAACATCAGTGTCATAAAGAAAAGGTTTTCCACTCTTCCTCAAGGGGGGATTAATGCCATGACACTGGTCCTACGAGTCCTTCAGACAAGGTTTGACACGGTGGCTAGGTGGGCATGGTCCCTAGAGCAAGGCTTTGCCACATGGCAAGCATGCAATTAAGGGGTCTCTTGGACCAAGGGCGAAATTATAATCACACACCATGCTTTGATACCACCTGTAATTTCCATAGGGGTAAACCATTATAGAATTCACGCTTGTGTTTGCATCATAGCAATAGATTATACACAGATTGGAGTGTAATGGAAATGGACTATGAACATTGAGAATAGAAAAATTAAGAGAACAATAGTGAGCATTTTCATGAGACTACTTGCAGAAAATAGGGGGTGAACTGAATTACTGGTAGCAACATAACCTGTTATCGAATTGACATCTTACTATTTATTACAATTGACAGGTGGAAAAGGCTTGACCGAGCTAGGCTATTGCAAAAGGATATTATATTTTATGTACATGTTATTATTCAAGTGCTCTTTTATGAGCTTTGTCCATTTATGACCAGACGGCCAGTTTGTACTCATTTTTGGGCATTCAAGAAATCTATAAATAAAATACGTGCAAGAGGGAAATGCTCACTCTTGCACGGGGGGAGATTGCACCCAGTGTCTGTGTCTTCTTCTCTCCTCTCCTCTCTTCTCTCTCGCCGTGCTGGCATAGCACTCCACTCTAGGAGGTGCATCTGCACGTGCTCTTTTTCTCTGTCTCTCTCTGTTCTCATACGTCGTAGTTTATGTGCTATGGTCATCGCTAGGTATGCAAATTTGTCGGTTTATGCTAGATATTGTGTTATCTTGGGTATTTTGGAGGGCAGCCATGTTTCCGTCTGTAGCAGTGGTATCAGAGCGATGGCTACGTTCTCGGGCTTGCAAAAACCAAAGCACTGGATATGATAAACCTCAAAGATAAGTCCTTTTCTCATTTTTGTACATGAAATTACAATTACTTCACAATTCTTGCCTTTCAGTACCGATTGCAAGTTGTCATTTGTGTTTAGATAGAAGATAGCATAACGGTGCATTGATGGATGATGCCGGCTATATTATATTATTTACCTCATTAGGAGAGAAGATTTGAAAAGGTAGTATATCTCACCTGCACCATAAGGCAATAGCATGCTCACAAACCATCTAGTTGTGGACTAAATACATACAACAAATTTATATAGCTCCGTGCTAATAACCGGGTTAGACAGAAGAGTAGGATAGCTTTAACTTCATGGACAAGAAGAAGAAGACCAAATCAACCATGGTTCATTTTATTTTATTTTTCTTTTTTGTTTTTCTTCTCTGCTATGCTCGCTGTCCCGTGTGCTACCACATGACAACTCAATTTCCTTATTAGCATTGGCAACTCAAAAGATGGCAGTCTCCACACGATGGTCGTTGACATCATGACAATGCCGAGAGCATGGCAGCACACAAATCAGACGTAGGCTTGGAAGCCATAAGTTGCAGAGGCCAAGCAACATGCTCACCATCTAACTCACCATCGAGCAATAGTAGGGCACCGTCATTCAAGTGCTGGTTTGAGTTAGTATGGCAGTTTTGGCAGCACGTTCCGCTGTCTGATGACTTATTGGACATTGTTTGCAAAGCAGAGCTAACCCTACCATGTGGCTTTGCATGGGGACCACCCATCAGACCCTTGCAGCTTTTGACGCCTTCCCACAGTCTATTGTGCACCATCCAATCGCCATGCAGGCTTTTGGCGACTAGCCAACCATTCACTCTCTCTTTTTGTTTACTGAACCAACCCCCACCTACAGATAGTGATCTGGAAAGTGGGCGGCTTTGCACACCTTTGCATGCCGCAACAGAACTAACCTTGCCAACTCATACATGCTCATGGGCCATCATCTCGCTCTCCCTCTCTCTCTCTCTCTCTCTCTCTCTCTATATATATATATATATATATATATATATATATATATATATATATATATATATATATATATAGGCAATCAGTGTCCCTGCCGACTTTCCTGGAAATTGTTGTGGCTGTGTAAATGACTCCTACGTTCTTCTGGGCTCCACGGGAGCTGGCATTCTTGTCCTGCGTGCTACTGTAGGGCTTCATCCTCATGTGGTGGTGATAATAGTTGTTGTGCATGTATGACTTCAAACTTACTTTCTTACCACTGCCTTCCATCACCTAGAACTTCCTCTGCTGCCTATCATCACTGGAAATCCTATGGGGTGAGAAGACCAAGGTCTCTTTTTCTTCTTACATTATATTTAACTTCTATGCAGGTGCTCTCTGATTCCTTGAGCCCCTAGTGATGATGATGTTCAAAAGTGGGTGTTGTTGCTACCTTGGTTTATTTCTTTTAATCAATTTAAAGTGGCGCTCATTGGTTTGGCCCCGACAATTACAGGATCCTCCATCACTGACCTCGAGATGGGGGCATATGTATTCTGAAGGCCAATATATTATGGTGTTATTAATATAGTGAATAGTACTAATACTGAAAGGGACAAATTACATTTCACATTGAATAGTGATGTATGAATGATTAAGTAGGGCGCACTATAAGATATATATTATAGGATTATAGATTATCATGTACAAATTTGATAGTCATAAAGTATTAAATGATGTGGTTATAATGTTGATCTATGTGTAATTAAGATTAAGTCCATGATAATTTTGAGATCACAGTCAAAATTATTAGTTTATGATAGTGCATAGCGTAGATAAATTAAGTAAAATGTCACAATTAAGTTGATATTGTGTAACAATAATTTTAAAAAAAGAATCATATAAATAATATCAGCAATAAATAGTCTGCTATAGATATATACATCATTAAAAGAATATATATATATATATATATATATATATATATATATAGATAGATAGATAGATAGATATATACAAAGTATATTACTCACCAGAATAAATAGAGTATAATAACACAAAAGTATAAGATACTATCATTCATTAATTATGAATTATAAACATATTTAACCATCAAATTTCTCCTATCCCCTTCCCTTTTGGACGATGATTGATATCAATGATCAAACCAATGTCGGCACTACCTTTGTATTTGATTGATCACAACCTCGCAAGTCTGATGGCTTTTTGACACCCACACACACACACACACTTGTCAATTCGAATGCTACACACACACACACACACAAACACACCCATATCGAGAGTCTTGTTTATGTGCAAACTGGCATCTCTACTGGATGGATCCTTCTTCTCTTCTTTTACTCAAGCTAATTAGACATTTCCTTCACCCTAATGACAGGGCTACACCTCATGACGTGGTCTGCATTATCTGACTTTCAAGAAATTATACTCTAGTTTAGGTAATTTGTATAAGCTACAGACTCCCATACTTCCTACTACAAGTTTAAATGATGAGAAGCTTATGGTTTTACTAGGCATTCTCTTGATGCTTTAAAATTATTTATAAAGAAAAAGATTATCTCACATAATTTTGTCTAACTAGAAATGCGTGTTGTACATGGAGACTTCTACAAAAGTGTAGCTACGATCAAATTAATTCCACGTGTTCTTTATCTACTGTTTATAGTTTAGCCTTTACATGATGACTAAACACTAGTCAACAACCTTTAACACTAGGTTGGTAACCTAACCGGACATAAAAGTGTCCTTTCAGGGTTTTGAAAAAAACCTCCAAAACCATAGTAGATCCACTCATTTTGTAAAATCCTTTCATGAGGTTATAATTCAAGGCCTACAACACATGTAAAAAAAGAAACTTGTAAAATTTCTCATCTTTTGGTCACACCAAGCCTCCAAAGTTGATGGACCAGTATATTTTCATCAAAACAGTCATTTCTTACATTTTGTTGCATAAAAATAAGATTGGGGATTTTTGTTGGACTTGAGATAAATTCCCTAGTTAACTTCAATGGGTTGGTGATCAGAACATATGATTGCTTCTCACTCACTATTTTTTGTTTTTCCAAAAGAAATAGGTACAAAAGAATTGAATTTTTACCATTCTACAAACCTATCATCAAAGTTTCTATAGCCACGCTCAATACAAATAATATATGCATGTTTTCTTAGTTCCCTATTTTCCTTTACGTTCATAAGGAGCCATGGAGCATGTCAAAAGAATAATACATCTCTTACAAAGGGGAATCAACAAACATGAAAAAACTGGGTTCAACATTATGAGTTGTAGAATCCCATAGAAACTATTCAATATCTAGCCAAATTTGATCCTTATGATTAGATATGGTTACTACCTACAAAATTCATGTAGTTGTCACAAGAAAATAACAATATTGAAAAAGCTATACTTGATATACTAGAATGTTTCGTTTTCTTCTATAATTGAAAAAATCAACCATCGTTGTCTACTATGCAAAATAGGGTATTAGGTGCCCCAAAACTCAAGGAATATTAGCTTTATGTTACAATATGCGACATAGAAAATCAAAACTGCATTTGGATATCATGAAAGCCACTAAATATTCATAGAAGAGCTAAAATTGGCAAAAAAAACAGGATTTGATAATTTTTGTAATTTGGTCATAACTTACAACTTTAACATTTATTGCTCCCTAGAAGCATCACGACATGTTGAGGACTACTAAAGATAGTTCTCTAGAATTATAGACCTCACAAACATGAATTCTAGAGTGGTATAGTTGCAAAAAGTTGAAAAAAGCCAAAAACAGGACCCGTTTTTTCACACAGTTTAGGTTGTGAAATGTTGTGCAAGGACAGGGTTAAAGATGGAATTGATATTCCAAAAAAAATGTCAAGTTTTTTTCAGCTCATGAGACAATTTTCTAGACAGATAGCACCTCAAAATCCATTTTGAAACTCTTGACATAATTCAAGGAAAATGGTCACTTAGCAGGACATAAAAGTGTCCCATTACCAACCTAGTGTTAAACCATAAAAAATAAAATAAAATAATAATTTCTTTTATTAAGCATTTTTGAGACAACAGTTTGCCATATCAAGAGGACTTTTCATTTAGTAGATGTCTATAAGTAATTCATGTACTGAAATTTTGTCTCTTACATTAATCTATAAACTCAAATCAAATGTGGTTCATACTTTTTTTTTTGTGACTACTTTATCTATGCTATTAAGTTAAAACTGTAGAAAATTTCTTTTCCACTCAGTGTCTCACATTTGTCTCCGTTGTATACTAGTCCCCTTTGTAGTTGTCAAGTTTATGACTAATAATTATTAACCCCACACTCACACATTTTAAATGTATTAAAAGGAATTTTTATTGAGATGATTTGTCTATAAGCTATGTAGCTCCTCATGTGAGCTAAGGTGCTCTGGGATACTAAACAACAATTTGTAAGTACTTTGTGTTATATTGCACAGTGGTGTCAAACACATAAAAAATATTTTTTTCCTTTATGTCTTGTCTAGTCCATTGGTCACGGACACACAGATTTTCTGATTAAGCAGTGTGTAGATACTCATCTTGGTGCAGATCCGCTGATTTAGGCAGCACATTCAGATCCGCCGATTTAGGCAGCATTAGTGCAGATTTGCCGATTTAGGCAGCACGCTTTATTGGTGTAGACTCGCCGGATGAGGCAACACCGATCACAAAATCATGCTACAGTGGCTGACCACCACTGTAATTGGTATGATTTTGTTACCCGGGTACATAATGAAAGTGATTTTGGATTTTGGATTTGAAACGGATATATGTTGGCAGATATTTGGACTTGAATTTTTGTGGGTTGTTGCGACAGTATTTATGGAATTGGATTGAGATTGATGCGAATTGATTATGATGAGTGTGACCAATGATATCCTGATTCATCAGGGTATGACATATACTGCTTATTCTAGTGGTATGGGACACTAGAATCGGTAGTATGTGGATGACGGTGGAGAGGGGGAATGGGGGTACATGCCTGACACGAACACAAGGGCCTCTTTATAGCTCAGGGTATCCACAACACCCCTATCCTCTCGGAAAACACCTTCAAAGAAACACTTTGCACTAGCAGACCACCGTTTGCCCAATTTTCACTGCTCACACACCCCACAAATCCACCACACAATGCACACCTACTGCCACGGCCTGTCTCCACCCTTACACACACACACACCCTTACACCCTTACACACACACACACACAACCACTCAATCTCACTCTCTCACACAATACACCGTTGGTCCGGGGGGATGCACACTTCCACACAGCCGACACCGAGGGAAAACATGAAAGCAGGAGAAAGAGAAGGGGGGAAGGGTAAACAACAACAAGGGGGGGCAACTGTGGTTTGATTGCACTTCAAAAAGCATGTACACTCGCTTGCACTGCCATCGCTATGACCATTTTTAAGAAAAAATTACAAAGGGGCTAGCTTGTCAGAGAACTCCACTTTGCAGGCTTCAAACGACACCAAAAAAGCTAGGGAAGAAGCCCCTAATTTGATCCAATTTTGACTTTTATAGGGGGGGCCTTTAATTGGGAATTTACCCTTTAATTAGTCCATCTGGCACCTTGATTTGGCATTTTTTGGAGGGGGGAAACCGCTTTACTCTATCTGCTCTCTTCCTCTCTCTTTTGCACTAGGGGGGGTGCAATAGCGACGTCGCTATTGACCCTTGGTTTTTTACTATTTTTTATTATTTTTTCCCTCATTATTTTTACCCCCTTTGGGGCCTACCCTTTGTACTGCCTCTTTTTATTTATTTTTACCCTCTGACCATCTCTGCCCGGCTCCACTAGTGCTTTTCCTCTATTTCTCTCTCTTCATTTGGTCCCGCTTTACCCCTGCTCTTTTTCTCTACTTGGCCGGCCTTGAAATGGCCCTCCTTGGTCTTCTTGCACTTGGTTCACCTCTGTTGGCCCTTGCTCGGACATGCTTTGGAATGGGCCCCTTTGCTTTGCCTTGGCCTCTGCTTTACCCGGACGGCCCTTGAAATGGTCCGGCCCTTGCTCGACTGGTCCTTGCCCTTTTCTGAACACAAGGCGGGCCCCTTTCTTTGCCTTGTATGCCTGGGGGCTCTATGGGACTGCCCTCTTACTTGTGCCTCGGGGAGGGGGGGCATTAGCGATGTCGCTAATGCCTCCTCCCTCTGTTTCCTTCAAAAGATAGGGCCCATGGCCCGCGGGAACGGACCCCCTAAGCGCTGCCATGTCAGCAGTGGAACCACCGCCGCCATGTCCCGATTTCCCACACGGGCGCGTGCTTGACGTTGCCCCTCATAGCCAAAACAGCCAAGTAAGCCGTCGCCCAGAGCCGCAAGTGTCCACAGCGCCGCCCTCCATAGCCACGAGCTCACAGGAGCTCCTTCACCTCCTTTGTGTTCTACTGAGGGCTCACGGCCCAGGTGAAATAGTCCGGCTTCTTCGCTCTTGACAACGCATGTGGGACGACCCTGGTGCCATGTGGCAGCAAATGGGGTGCCTCCCCTTAGGATAGCCTCTAAGGTTTTAAAAAACCCCCATTATAACTTTAAAAAAAACCCTTTTTTGGCCTTCCTTTTCCCGGTCCCCATATTTTTCTTGAGGGTCGGAAGCTCGAGAACACCTCACTTTTACTCAAAACTTCTCCCCAACCTATATGTATATCCAAAAATCATTTTTCTCTCTGAAAATCTCACTACTATACCTGCTAAATATCAAACTTCTCACCTTTTTTTGTTTCCCTCCAAAATCACTCTCCGCTCTCTCACTCCTCTCCCTCTCTCTTCTCTCTCCTTGTTTTCAACTCACACTTTTCCTCCTTTCCTCTCTTACTCCTCTCCCTCTCTATTCTCTCTCCGACCTTTCAACACACAATCTTCCTCCTTCCCTCTCCTTGTTGCAAGTCCACTCCATAGCTTTGTGACAGCTGTCCCCCCAATAGCTCTCCACTCCATAGCCCTCTTTTCCACTCCATATCTCTCATGCAGCTCTCCATTCCATAGCTCTTCTGCAGCTCTCCATCCCAAAGCTCTCCCCTCCATAACTCTCCTCTCCTCTCTGTAGCTCTCCTGCAGCTGTCCACTGCATAGCCCTCTTCTCCACTCCATAGCTCTTCTGCTGCTCTCCATCCCATATCTCTCCACTCCATAGGTCTCCTGCAGCTCTTCATTCCAAATCTCTCCACTCCATAGATCTCCTATCCACTCTGTAGCTCTCTTGCAGCTCTCCATCCCATAGCTCACCTCTCCCCTCTGTGGCTCTGCTGCAACTCTCCACTCTTGCTTGAGGCCAACTTTATTCTCCTTGCCATGGAGCTAGGTGACAATATAAACCTCCCATCTAGAGCAAGATCGTCAAGTTCGAAAACGGTTTCTATACATGTTTGGCTACCCCAAAGGACTTTGCACCCTCAAAGCGTCATTACTTGCAAACTGTACAACAACGCCGTGGTGCAGGTCACACCAATGTGTACCTTTGGGTGTATGGTTGCCTCTACCCTAATGATCTAGCCATCAATGTGTATCCAACATTCAATAGGCTTGCTTTATTCTTACAATATGTAGATAGAGGAGAGCACAGTCTTCTTGGATATTGCAAGAGATTGTCGTCTATTAGAGTTGATAGCACACAATGGTCTTTGCAGCCCATAATCTCTACCTTGGCCCCTCTCTACCTCCTTCATTCTATGCTACACAACCCCATCTCTCCATGATATGGATACAAATGACAATACAAATCTCCCATCCAGAGCACGATCGTCACGATAAAAAAACAAAACGTGTACATCTTTGGTTGTCAAAAGAGCTTGCATCCTCCAAGCTTTATGAATTACAAATAGCACAACAATGTCACAGTGCAGGGTCACATAGATGAGGACCTTTGGGTGGATGGTTGCCTCTACCCCAATGACATTTTAGTTAATGTGTATCCAACATTCAATAGTCTCCCTATCTTCTTGAAATATGTAGGTAGAGGGGAGCTAGGTCTACTTGGCTACTACAAGCGGTTGTCCACTATCAAAGCTCATAGCGTGCAATGGTGGATGCATGAACATCAAGTTATCATTCATAACAATTCTAGTCTGCCACAACAAAGGATCATTCATGTGGAGAAAGAAGCACAAACTCTTTAGCAACGTGTGGAAGAGAAGGATGGTAAGATTGCAAATATTGAGGGTACCATATTAATTTGAAAGCGACACCTTTAGGTGCAAGGGGGCATAAGAGGATCTTCTCATCCATAGAGACTCTTGCTCCCAAAGGTGGTGCTTGGATGAGAAGAGTTATAGCTACAAGGTGCATTTTCTAATACCCTATCACATTTCCTACATGTATGAAGTCGCTTCTGTGGTGATTGTTTTGTTTTACATTCTTATTGCAGTAATTTCATCCAAGAGACATGTGGTAGCCAAAGCCAAGAGGATCCCATTCATTTGCTTACTAGTTTCCTTAAGAAGTCAGATGTCATAGCACTCCTGCACATACCAAAAGGAAAACATATCTATTTATTGTAACCAAGAAGGTGATGTGTAAGTTTTCTAATCTCGTGAGTGATGTTGATTTGTAGAAGAAATGTGATGAAGTTGGAATTAGTACAAAGGGTTACACTACACTACATGGCCTCTTCAAGAACGCTTCGAGGGACTGAGGAGTTACTGAGAATGTATTCCCGACGCCATGCAAGGTGAAACTTGCTAGAGGGGCCTCCAATGAAGATTTTTTCTCAGATCTAGGTCAATATTTACACATCGAGGAGACAATGCCCTCATCTATCTCTTTATACAATCTCCACAAAGTGCTAAGAAAGCTACCAATGCAAGGAATCGTGTTGATAATATTGACAAGGGTTTTCCTTACTCTATGTCAAATAATATTTTGTCCATTTGAAGAGGTTTCAACAAGCAATGGTTTTCTTTTATGCTCTACCTTCTAATGGTGAGGAAAGAATCATGTGACGTTTGGCTTTCATTCTCGTTGTATGACCTTCACTTTTTGCCTTTCTTCTCTTGCAATGATTGGAGCTAAGTTGGTGTTTGTCTTCAAGCTTGATGCATGCCAAATTGTGAAGCAATGATGGCTAGAGAGAATGAGTGTCATATTTTTATTGTTAAGACCTCAAGAATACGAGTCTAGCAACAAAAATTTTGTCCTAGAGGATGTAGCCCCACCCTCCAAGCGTTGCCACAAAACAAAGTTTTACAGCAAGACAAGCAAGCAACACTACATAGGCAGCCTCGCACAATATGCCGTTTTAGCAGAGCCTCTGCTCATATTCAACATTATTAAAAGTGTGTGGAACTTCTCATCCGGAGGGCTCCTTTTGCACGGACATGCGGGGAGATTGTGCAAAGCTACAACAGTGAGTTATGCATGCAGCCCATCGGCCTCAAAGGACTCAAGAAGCCACAAAGGCATACTTGGTGGGTTCATTTGAGGATTCCAACTTGTGTGCCATCCATGCCAAGAATGTAACTATAATGCAAAAAGATTTGGCACTAGCCTGTCAGATACTGGCGAACTTGTAGCTACTAGTAATATGTACAACAACACCTTTTTGCAATGGATATGTGATGACTTCAAATTTGGAAATGAGATGATGCTTACTCATTTTGGAATGTGTCGCTTCTTATGTCATTTAAGCTCTTTGTAATTGATTTGTGTTCAATAACTTTTTATAGGTCTATTGTACATTGTCGGGTGGTTCTTGCACACCATGCCAGTGAACACGGTGGGGGAGACGGGAAGGGGGGGAATTGTGGATGAGTATTATGTTGGCTAGTGCTACAAAACCTTCACAACAGGCTTCAAGTGCCATTTGTTTAAATGCACACATAATATCTATTTTGGCCAAAATGATGTCTTGTGGAAAGGGTTCTTTAACAGTGTTTGGGACAAAACAAGCATATCTAGTGCCTTCCAGATGTCAATCAAAGGAATTTTGATTTTCTCTCGGTCTTCCATAGGTACAAAAGGTGGGAAGCCACTAGTAGCAAAAAAACTATCAGTGATTACTTTGTTGGGTCTTATTTGCCAGTTGAAATACAAACATGCTATCTGTTTTGGCTCTGGTGGTGCAGAAGGCCTCTGTCCACAAGGCAGCGAGTTTGGGCCATAGGGGGGATCCCCTCTCTGGCCCAAACTTGCTGCCTTCTGGACAGAGGCCTTCTGCACGACCAGAGCGTAAATGTTTTTGGAGAGAGGGAGATACAGAGGATTAAACCTTCAATGGATAACCTTAGAGTGCAATACTGCAGCCATGGAAAGGAGACAAGAGGTGGTTGATAGACTCTTTGTAGGTGCTCCAGCCATGGGAATCTTGGAGATGATGAGCTAAGAGGTGTACCTAAAAGGGTAAAAGAGGGTTAAAGAAGTTTACCCCAATGCTACAGCCTATCCATCGATAGCTTGTAGATGATGGGCTATGAAGTAGTAGAAGAAAGGGTTTAAGAGGTGCTTGGTAAAGTCTCCACAAGTGCTGAAGCCATGGAGATCTTAGGGAGAGAGGACAATGGAGGTGGAGATGAAAATAGGAAAGCATGTAGAGAGAGAGAGAGAGAGAGAGAGAGAGAGAGAGAGAGAGAGAGAGAGAATTTAGATTATGAGCAGCTATGGAAAGCTTCCATATGTGTTGCAACCATAGCCATGGATAGCTTGTAGATGATGGGCTATGAAGTGGTAGAAGATGGCATCCACAAAAAGTGTTGGCCGCCATATGCCTGCTGTAACATTTAATGGCCTAAAATCTTATTTGTAGCGGAAATTAGCATGAACATAGTGGGCATTTCATTAGAATAGATTCCTAATGATAATTACAAGAGTGCTTGGGTGGAGAGAGCAACAAAAAGCATAACACCTAGTTAGATAGCATCGACAATACTTTCAAAAGAGAGAGCAATTAAACTATTGACAACAGTTGAGGACCGGATTTG
Source organism: Adiantum capillus-veneris (assembly GCF_014529385.1). Classification (NCBI taxonomy): domain Eukaryota; kingdom Viridiplantae; phylum Streptophyta; class Polypodiopsida; order Polypodiales; family Pteridaceae; genus Adiantum; species Adiantum capillus-veneris. Next base: position 103,472,174 of record NC_140947.1, on the reverse strand, counting down.
CATGGAGCCGGTCCCCCCTCCAAAAGGCTTTGTATTATGGTTTCTCCCATCAAGAGAGACATTGTACAATACAATTCTTTGTGTTCCTTCAAGACTAGCTAGTGCAATGAAGATGGAAGCTTCATACACCAAGCAAAACACTTAATCAAACACAACTTGAATTATCCCCGTTCTCAGACCCAAGACCTCACACACCTTCGAAGATGGTGAGAGCTAGCAGGGTATGAGAGTAGATTGAGAGGAAAAAGAAGTATCTTACGAGAAAGAAGTACATCTCCTCACATAATCACTCATATTAGCATAGCTTAGCTTAGTAATTAGCTTGGTAGAGAAGATGAGCATGCATTGAAGCTTGGCTCTTGGTTGGATTTGCATCCACATGCCAAGAGAGTGTTGATGTAGGCTTCTATCTCACAAGCTTGGAGTAGGTGATGAGCTCTCCATTAAAGCTTGGGAGGAGATAGAGTGTTTTTCCTTCACACATGGTCAAGTGTGAGAGTGTGTGTGTCAATGCCAAGCAAAAATCAGCCCCCTCTCTCTCTTGGGCGAGCCCTAGCTGCTAAGTTAGGCTGGCTTTTGCCTCATTGGACCTCCCCAGGTCAAGCCAATAGGGATTAAGCAGCATAAGTGATAGCCTTCTGACATGTGTCCCCCTTTCCCCTTTTGTGAGAGCTTTAGGTAATTAAATAATTAAACTAAACTCTCATTGGACCCCTTTGCCTCCTGGCCAATAGGAATCAGGCAAGCCATGGGGCTCCTGAATGCTCATTGGACCCCTTGGGAGACTGCCCAATAGTCTTCTAGGACACTTAATTCTTATTGGTTTCTTTTATTAAATGTTTTTAAATTAATTAAACTAGATTTACTCTAGCTTAATTCTCATTGGTCCACTTCAAGGGTCTTCCAATAGGAATTGGGCACACCTTGTGGGCATCTGGCCTAGGGAGCTGACATGTGTCCCTCATTCCCTTTGTGTAAAGGGAGCCTGTGTGTGTGTGTGTGGTTTTCTCTCTCATCCCCTAGCTTTGGGGCTCGCCCCCTCCCATGTAGGGATGCAGAAAGACTTTTTGGGCACACACACTAAGCATCCAATTTTCCCTAAGGTTGACCTTTGGACACAACCTTTGAATTTTGGAACCTTAGCATTTTGGAAGTCTTAATGGGCTGAACCTTAGGGTCTTTTTAGCCCGTTGTTTCACATGGCTCTTTTGCAGATGGCCCCCCCTTTGGATCCCTATTTTCCCTCCTTTGGATCCCTACTGTGGCCGGTCTGCTAACTTAACCAATATTCTAGCTTTTTCTCCCTTGGCACTTCCCCACATTAAATGATCAGTTTAATATGAGAAAATCATTTAGGAGAATTAGATATTGATTATTATGACATTACCTCTCTCTTGAAATCATAGTCGTCCTCGACTATGGTATAGAGAAGATAAAGCATATGCATGAGTCCTTTTCTTAGCGGGTAGAGGATCCCTATGTTACCCTACGACATCATTCCATAATGGATGACTAGTCCATTTGGCGCTTGAGAGCCTGAGGCTGCCGCAAGCATGTCTGCACATTAGTCCTATCAGTCTTCCATAGTAGAGTGACAAGCTCTACTTGGTGTTTGGGAGACGTCGTCCCCATAAACTTGATCTAAGCATGCATACTACTTCATTTTTGTGCACAAATCAAGAAAAAGAGAGTCTTATAAGACAAAAATTTTTGTTCATTTTTAACATTTTGTACATTTGCTTACTCTTGGGAAGCATTGTAAGCATTGACAAGGTTTAGGTTATCCTTTAATTGTATGCCTTGCATCCATCTAGCATCTTCAAAAGGATAATTCTTAAACTTAATAAGATATCGTCTGATAGTCTTACCGCCTCTTAATACCTTGTCTTCATGTCGGAGAATGGACTCGGGCTGCAGCACCTCCTCGTGGTCCTCGATCTCCGGTGGGTCTTCAATAGTTGGTTCTTGAGGTGGCTCTCCTTTGTAAGGCTTTAAAAGGCTCACATGAAAAGCATTGTGTATGAGCCAATGATTGGGCAACTTAAGTTGATAGGCCATCTCATTGATTGGCCTAAGAATCTGAAAGGGACCATAGTACCTTTTTGCTAGTTTAGCATAGTACTTTTGGTGGCCCGTAGGATTCTTGCCCGTCGTGTGCCTTAATCGAGCCTTGGGAAACTTTAACAAGACCCAATCGTTTTCTTTAAAGGCTTGGGCTCTTCTGTGCTTGTCAGCATCAGCCTTTTGCCTTTGCTGTGAGATAGAGATAGCATCCTTAATCTTTTGGAAAGATTCTTGTAGGTCTCGGCTATACTCATCTGCAGCGAAGATCTTCCCATGTACCTTAAGTAGCAAGGGACTTTTTGATCTTCCCTCAATTACCTCGAAAGGTGCTTTTCCTGTAGAAGTATGTACAGTGTTATTGTAAGCATACTCTACTAAGGGTAAGTACTTCTCCCATTGGGATCTTTGATCTACTTCCGTTACATAGGCTTTTAGTAGATCGAGAATAGTTAGGTTAGCTATTTCACTTTGGCCATCAGTTTGTGGATGATAGGCCGAAGAGAAGTTTAGCCTTGTTCCTAAATTCTCAAAGAGACCCTTCCAGAAATTACTGGTCATTCTAGGATCTCTATCCGACACTATGGACATTGGCAAGCCATGGTACTTAAAAATTTGTGAAATGAAGAGGGTTGCCATTTGATGGGCTTTGATAGTCTTTTTGACAGGTATAAAATGAGCTTGTTTACTAAACCTGTCTACTATCGTCCATATTCCCGTATTCCCATGGATAGACTTAGGCAATCCAAAGATAAAATCCATGGATATGCTCTCCCACGGTGAATTAGGGATTGGCAAGGGTTGAAGCAATCCAAGTTGCTTCCCTCTATCAAATTTTGTCTTTTGACATACCACACATTTGGAAACATACTCATGTATGTTCACTTTCATGGTAGGCCAATAGAAATATGTTTCAATTCCCTTTAGGGTAGACTGAATCCCTCTATGCCCCGCATATGGGGGAGCATGAGATTCATACATTACTTTCTCACGTAGTGAGTTAGTAACGCATAGTCTATTGCCATAGAGAAGATAACCATCTTGTAAAGTAAATGGTTCTTCTTTCTTCCCTAATGCAAGGGCTGAAATCACATCTCTAAAATCGGGATCAATAGCATACTCATCTATCATTGAAGATAGATCATTGTGAGTTGCTATGGAAACCGCATTCACTCTCGGTCGTCTTGAGAGTGCATCGGCTACTTGATTATGCTTGCCAGCAATGTGAGCAATATGAAAATGAAATTGCGAAAGGAAATTTGCCCACCTCATTTGTTTGTCGGAGAGCTTGGTCTGCGTCATGAAGTACTTAAGACTTTGGTGATCCGTTCGCAGAATGAAAGGAGTCCCCAATAAATAGTGCTTCCATGAGTCTAAGGCATGTAGAACTGCAAGGAGTTCTTTTTCGTATATGCCTAGAGCTTGCTCAACAGGGTCGAGCCTTCGACTCTCATAGCCTATGGCGTGCCCTTCTTGGAGCAAAACAGCCCCAAGGCAATCACCACAAGCATCACATTGGACCTCAAATGGTTTTGAGAGATCCGGTAGTGTAAGCACAGGTTGAGAGATAAGCTTTTCTTTAAGCTTTTCGAAAGCATTGTTCTCCTTAGCAGACCACGTATACCTAACATTTTTCTTTGTTAGGTCATGTAATGGTCCCGCAATTTGTGAGAACTTTTCTATGAAGCGTCTATAGTATGCACACATACCTATAAAGCTTCTTAGTTCATGAAGATTCCTTGGTTTAGGCCATCCTTTTATTACCTCTAACTTGGATGGATCCATTTGGATTCCATCTTGAGAGATAATGTGACCTAAATATTGAATCTCTTGCAAGAAAAATTCACTTTTCTTTCGATTAACATAAAGTTTATTCTCTCTTAAAACTTGAAATATTACCTGGAGGTGTTGCTTGTGTTCCTCTAATGAATTAGAGTAGATGATAATATCATCAAAGAACACTCCAGTGAAGGTTCGATGAGGTCTGAACAGCTTCTCCATCAAGCGGTTAAATGTGGCTGGTGCATTAGTCAAGCCAAAAGGCATGACAATGTATTCGTAAAGACCAAATGTAGTACGAAATGCGGTCTTTACAATGTCTTGATCAACTATCCTTATTTGATGATAGCCACTTTTTAGGTCAATCCTACTGAAGTAGGTCGATCCTTGTAGCTTATCAAATAGGTCTTCTACCCGTGGAACGGGAAACCTATTCTTGATAGTGATCCTATTTAGTGCTCTATAGTCGACACACATACGATATGTGCCGTCTTTCTTTTGCACTAATAGCACAGGTGAGCAAAATGGAGATGAGCTAGGCCTAACCATGCCCTTCTCAATTAACTCATGCACTTGCCGCATAATCTCCTCTTGTTGAGCTTGAGAAACTCTATAAGGAGGTTTGTTAGGCGGTGAACTTCCTGGAAGAAGTTCAATTGCATGGTCGTCATTACCTCGTTTAGGAGGTAGCTCACAAGGGATGTCGTCAATAAAGACATCTTGAAACCCCTTGAGAAAATTGGATAACTCTAATTCCTTTTGGTTGCTTTTATTTTCTTTTGCTAAAGCATTAGGTTCATTTTGAGAATCTTTAACAAAAATCATGTACACGGAAATAGAGCTCTTTATTGACTTGTTGAAAGCTGGTGTATGTACAATGGGGATGGTGTTACCCATCTCCCTAGCATCTATATACATGTCCTTTTCCCTGAACTTAAAGGAGATTCTCCTTTCAGGAAATTTAACATGGGCAGCCAGACGGTCAAACCATGGTGCCCCTAGGATTACATCCTCATGCTTGAGAGGAGAGATAAAGAAATCCTCTTTGTCCACATAGCCTTGGACATGAAGCCTCAATTTCCCGATTAAGGGAGTGACTGAAGCTTCTTGCCCCTTGAAGGCACTGTCTGCGGGTAGGATATCTCCCATCTCGTAGGATTGTATGCCTAGCTTGGTGGCTAACTCCATAGATATGAAATTGTGAGTAGAACCAGGGTCAAAGAGAATAAAAGCATCATGTTCTCTTACCTTTCCCCAAGCATGGCATAGAGGAGATCCTTTGTGGTGAGTTTGATGAATCTCCTCCTCTTGGATTTCAACCAAAGAAGCTCTAGGAGGATCTTGGCGGTTGTTCTTTTGGGGACAAGCGCGGTACGCATGCCCTTGTTCGCCGCACTTGAAACACCGGTTATCTTTACGATAACGCTCAAGCTCTTCAGGAGAGAGTTTATTCTTTCCTTTGTAAACTCCCTTCTCTTTGGCTTTGTTGGAATTGCCCTTAGGAGACTTTTGGACATTGTCCTTCCCCTTAGGCTCATTGGAACCCTTGTTTTCCGGGGGCTTATTATTTCTTTTACCCCCCGTTTGGAAATTGATTCGCGAGGCCACCATAGTATGATGTATTACCGCCGATATGGTACGTGGCCTTTGGGAGTTGACATACTCCGCCATTTCTTCGGTTAAGCCCGCACAAAATTGTTGCTTTTGCTCTCCAAAATCCAACCTTTTGAAGACAGTGGCTTTGAGTTGTAAGTCCCAAAACTTGTCTACATATTTGTGGATGGATTCATTGGGAGAGAGCTTTAAGCTTCACCATTCGGTGAGTACTTTGTCTTTGGCATCGGTGGCCAAAAACTGCTTCATAATGGAAGCTCTTAAAGCCTTCCATGTTCGTGGAGCTTCACCGTTGGCTCGTAGGCTAGACCACCATTGTCTGGCGGACTTTTGAAAGTGCATAGCTACATGGCGTAGCTTAGAGGACTCCGTGAAGCCCTCATCTCCAAACGCCGCATCGAATTGCTGGATAAAGGCCAAAACTTTGTCTGTAGCACCAAAGGTACCATCATAGGTAAGGAAAGAGATGCTCTTCCCTCCCTCTTTGAATTTCTTCAGCTTGGACGACCTCTTCCATGCGGCATAGGATTTCCTATGGCCTCTTCTTTTTGATGGTTCAAAAGTTGCACCATCACTTTCTTCAGAAGATGAAGAATTTGAAGAAGGTGGAGAAGAGGGTGACCTCTTTCTCGCCTTTTTCTTGTCTTGATCTTTGTCGTCTTCACCATAGCTTTCATAAGAGGAAGAGGATAAAGAAGATGGAGAAGAGGGTGTCCTCTTTCTCGCCTTTTTCTTCTCTTGCTTTTTATCATCCCTCTTTGAATTATGGCGTGGAGAAGAGTGTGATGGTCTTCTCCGCTTTGGTGGTGATGGAGAGCGTTTAGCCCGCCGTCTTCGTGGAGCCATCTCCGCCGAGGTGGCGGGAGACTCGCTTCTTTCTCGTTCCTTCGGTGGAGGCTCTTGAGTTCTCCTTTGGGAAGGAGATGCATCATCAAGAAGTAAGTTCTTGAGCCCTTCATATGGATTCTCTTCTTCTTCCCGAATCGGAGAGAGACCTCTTTTGGTAGTCTCACAAGGAGGCTTCCTAGGTGTTCTCTCGTCATGGTGATGAGCTTGGAGAATCCCGTGAGCACGGAGCTGCCGTTGCACTTCACTTTGGAGAGATGGATTGCCCATGGCTTGTTGAAGCCTAGAAACAAGATAATTAACAAGCATTGAAGCATCATTAGTAGCTTGCTCATGAGCAAAATCAAAGTTATCAACATTAACTTCACTCTCTTTAATATTGTCAGCCATTCTAACAATTTTTAGGTGTAAACTTTTTAGGTGTACTTTGGCACTTCAAGCCCTAGTTGCTACTCCTCTTTACCCCTTTAGAAAAAGCACTCAAGCTACTGTACCCGCGGCTCGAATACCATTAATTGCAAGGAATAGAAGAGAGGGTCTTTCGACACCAAAACAGCACCGGCTCCTGTCAAGCTTCTAATAGCTCAATAGTGGTTAAGCCGTAGGCAAGCCCCGTAGGACTCCACTATTAAGACCATAGCTCTCGACGGTGATGCCCCGTTAACTGCACAAAGGCAGGCGCACTGCAAGGCTGAAAAATCCCTATTCTACTTACTCACAGGCAATTAATAATACCAACCATTTGTAGCTAGCTTGAGGACCTCCCTTCTTGAGCAAGAAAAGAGAAACCTTGAGCTCTGATACCAATGTAACATTTAATGGCCTAAAATCTTATTTGTAGCGGAAATTAGCATGAACATAGTGGGCATTTCATTAGAATAGATTCCTAATGATAATTACAAGAGTGCTTGGGTGGAGAGAGCAACAAAAAGCATAACACCTAGTTAAATAGCATCGACAATACTTTCAAAAGAGAGAGCAATTAAACTATTGACAACAGTTGAGGACCGGATTTGCATGGAGCCGGTCCCCCCTCCAAAAGGCTTTGTATTATGGTTTCTCCCATCAAGAGAGACATTGTACAATACAATTCTTTGTGTTCCTTCAAGACTAGCTAGTGCAATGAAGATGGAAGCTTCATACACCAAGCAAAACACTTAATCAAACACAACTTGAATTATCCCCGTTCTCAGACCCAAGACCTCACACACCTTCGAAGATGGTGAGAGCTAGCAGGGTATGAGAGTAGATTGAGAGGAAAAAGAAGTATCTTACGAGAAAGAAGTACATCTCCTCACATAATCACTCATATTAGCATAGCTTAGCTTAGTAATTAGCTTGGTAGAGAAGATGAGCATGCATTGAAGCTTGGCTCTTGGTTGGATTTGCATCCACATGCCAAGAGAGTGTTGATGTAGGCTTCTATCTCACAAGCTTGGAGTAGGTGATGAGCTCTCCATTAAAGCTTGGGAGGAGATAGAGTGTTTTTCCTTCACACATGGTCAAGTGTGAGAGTGTGTGTGTCAATGCCAAGCAAAAATCAGCCCCCTCTCTCTCTTGGGCGAGCCCTAGCTGCTAAGTTAGGCTGGCTTTTGCCTCATTGGACCTCCCCAGGTCAAGCCAATAGGGATTAAGCAGCATAAGTGATAGCCTTCTGACATGTGTCCCCCTTTCCCCTTTTGTGAGAGCTTTAGGTAATTAAATAATTAAACTAAACTCTCATTGGACCCCTTTGCCTCCTGGCCAATAGGAATCAGGCAAGCCATGGGGCTCCTGAATGCTCATTGGACCCCTTGGGAGACTGCCCAATAGTCTTCTAGGACACTTAATTCTTATTGGTTTCTTTTATTAAATGTTTTTAAATTAATTAAACTAGATTTACTCTAGCTTAATTCTCATTGGTCCACTTCAAGGGTCTTCCAATAGGAATTGGGCACACCTTGTGGGCATCTGGCCTAGGGAGCTGACATGTGTCCCTCATTCCCTTTGTGTAAAGGGAGCCTGTGTGTGTGTGTGTGGTTTTCTCTCTCATCCCCTAGCTTTGGGGCTCGCCCCCTCCCATGTAGGGATGCAGAAAGACTTTTTGGGCACACACACTAAGCATCCAATTTTCCCTAAGGTTGACCTTTGGACACAACCTTTGAATTTTGGAACCTTAGCATTTTGGAAGTCTTAATGGGCTGAACCTTAGGGTCTTTTTAGCCCGTTGTTTCACATGGCTCTTTTGCAGATGGCCCCCCCTTTGGATCCCTATTTTCCCTCCTTTGGATCCCTACTGTGGCCGGTCTGCTAACTTAACCAATATTCTAGCTTTTTCTCCCTTGGCACTTCCCCACATTAAATGATCAGTTTAATATGAGAAAATCATTTAGGAGAATTAGATATTGATTATTATGACACCTGCCATTAAGATTGCTCTTGCAGGGGTCTCGCTAGAAAAGTGACCTCCCGCTAATCCAACATGTGCTTGTTCTATAATAGGAATGTGTTCGTTTTCATTTGCACAAAGACGCAAGTGTTGATCCTTACCTCTCTGATACAATTGGTTTCTAGTAAGAGCATAGTCTCTTGCTTCAGTTTCAATTGCTCTTTGGTGGCGTTTACTCATATCCTGAGGAAATGTTTGGCTTGATAAGTAAGTAACTAGATAGTTACTCCACTTAGGAACATGCAACATTTGTAACAATGTGACATGAGGTATGGGTGTTTGTTTTTGACATTGAGGATAATCTTTCACAAAAGCATGAACATCCCTCCTCATAGTTGGCCAAAATACTCCAAGTCTCAAGATCCTTTGCATAGTTTGGTCTTCCGCAAAGTGAAGCCCAACTACTATAATATGTGTTTGACTTAGGTATTGGTTTTTATCCTCAAGATTAATGCATAAAAGCAATATTCCTTCTTGATTTCTTTGTACAACCTTCTAGCTAGTAATTGATACATAGACAATTGCTCATATCAATCCGATTGTAATAGGAAGTGGTATTTGCGAATCCACTTGAGCTATGCTCATCAATGATACCATGTTTTCCGATCATCAAGGTATCATCTCGACAGAGAAGAGATATGCATTTGGTAGTTCATCATCTACTCCTTTAGGTGGTTCTCCTGAAACAACCCTTGGCAAATGATCTGTCTTGGTGACCAAGTACAATAAGGCTTGGTGGTACACAACGAACATAAATTCGTTTGCTAATAGGTAATTTCTATACTTTTTTACTTCATAGATCATTCCTAGTCCTTTCCTTTTGGTGGTGGTATAATGCCTTTTTGCCATGTTCAACTGTCGGCTAGCATAAGAAATAGGAAAGTCAATTTTCCTATCTTCTTATTGAGCTAGTATACACCCGATGGAAAAATTGGAAGCATCTACATGTATATGGTATATCTTATTCCAATATGGTGCTTTCAATATTGGAGCTGAAGTGAGAGCTTGCCTTAGCTTCATGAGGATTCTTCACACTCATCAATCCATTCAAAGTGTGTCATCAAGCTATACATGGGTTTTGAAATTATAGCGTACATGTAAACGAATCGTCTGTAATATCCACAATGTCCCATGGAGGCTTGAACCCCCTTGACTGTTTTCGGTCCAGGCAAATTATCAATAACATTAATTTTATACATATTAGTAGCTATACCTTTTTTGACACTCTATGTCCAAGGATTTTTCCTGTCTTCCCATAAATGTGCACTTTTCAGGATTTAAGAAAATCCTATAAAGTCTACACTTTTCGAATACCTTTTTGAGGTGTTCAAAATGATCAGCCCGGAGATGAGTGTACACATAGATCATCCATATATACTTCCAAGAAATTCCTGAGATATTCTTTAAAAGCATGGCTCATAGATCTTTGAAAGGTGGCAACAACAATAGTTAAGCCAAAAGACATAACCCGATAGGCAAAAATACCCCATTCAGTTGGAAAGGCAGTTTTATGCTGGTCCTTGGGATCAACCAAAAGTTGATTGTATCTCAAAAATCCATCTAAAAGTTTGTAAGATTCTTTTCTTGCAACTCGTTCTAAAACATGCTTAGTGATTGGAAGAGGAAAGTTGTCTCTAATGGTAGTTGCATTCACTTTCTTGAGATTGACACACACTCGAAATTTTCCATTTTTCTTGGGCACTACCACAATTGGAGACACCCAATCTATGTGTTCAATTTCATAAATGAATTCGGCTTCCTTTAGTTTTTCAATCTCTTCTTTGATCTTTCTGGTAAATTGTTGGGTTTGTGGTCTTTAGTTTATGAGTGGGAACTACCTCTACTCTACTAGGATGCTTAGTTGCCCTAGGACACATGTGGATGCCTAGGTGGAAGGTGATGTGGACACTTGTACTACACATTGTACTACCCTCCAGCTCTCCTATATAAGAGCACTCTTGTAGTCTCTTTCTGTGGATTATTAATCTAGTTTCATTTGTGTTCACACTCTAGCCTAATCGCTATTACTTAACCCTAGTTGATTAAGCTTGTTATTAGCATGTCCCTATCATGAATGGCTCTCTCTCTCTCTTATCCCCCCTAATTCTTACAATTGGTATCAGAGCTTGTAAGGGATTAGCATCTCCTAATCTCATTAGTTAGGATCATCTTATTCAATTTTCTAATCACTTTATGTGTGGGCCACTTCTTGGTAATCCAATGAGCCACTACTCTCCATTGGTCGATTAATATTGATTAGGGTTGCATCTGCATCAACTCTATGCTAGATTAGTTGGGAATCTCCTTAATCCCAATTAATCGTCAATCAATTTCATCTCATTTAGGTGCATTTTAGTACAATTTTTGGGTGTCTTTGAGCTCCAATTACCCTCTTAGCTAGCACATGTTGGACATACCACTTGTGTGTGGAGAAAGCTCTTAGCATGGTCTTTCTATTGAGCCCTCAAGCATTTCGTTTGAAGTCTTTTTGGTGATTCAATTACCCGCACAAATTCTTTATTTTTCAGCTTCATTTTTGAGCTATCAACCTCTGGTCTTCAATCCTTTTGATAACCTAATCATTTAGTATTGTCATTATCCTAAAACTGTGTGTGTGTGTGTGTGTGTGTGTGTGTGTGTGTGTGTGTGTGTGTGTGTGTGTGTGTGTGTGTATGTGTGCTTGCATTGACTCTATTCTCCCGGTGGGAACCCACTTGCAAAAGGGCCAATTGGTCGTTGGGAAGGCCTAAGGGGGTCATTAAAGCCAGTTAAGGGGGCGCCAACTGGCAGATTTCAAAAACTCGCTCAAGCGCACTACATACAGAAGTCGGGTCCAGACTAACGGACTAAAACCGTCCATAGCCGTCTTTGTGCTATTCACAGACCCAACTGTCCGCTCCGTCTGGTGGCCTGCTGTAGCCGACCAAACCGGCTGACTGGCCTGTCTACACTGCACCCGCGCCCCCATCCTCCGATTTTTGATTGAAGCCAAGTTGTCCGGCCGCCCTACTGAGCTCCCGTTCTTGCGACTTTCAAGAGCCTCAAACCTCAAAACACCTAGGCCTCTAGTGCACCAAGTGCCAAGTCTCAAGGTCTCAGCACCGCTCCCACCCAAAATACTCAATTTCACTTCCTACTCTTCACACCATAGAACTTATGCTTTAGTTTATGCATCTGAACGGAGTTAGACACTGTCATTGGAGAGTCTCCAAGTGATACGACCTCTCCACAATGAGTGAAAAGGGGATAGAAAAGTTCAATGGGGTCGGGTTCCACACATGGCAGATAAAATTGCGGGGTTACTCAATGAAAAAGGGAATATGGGGAGTCATCAAGCAAAACCAAGGAGTGAAGGGGTACAAACAAGGTCTACTAATGCACAAGCTTTATCCAAGGATGAGCAAGCATTAGGTATCATTATCACTTTGCTATAGGACAACTACATTCATTTCATTGGGAAATGTGAAAGTGCACAAGACGCATGGGATGTGTTAGAAGCCAATTTTGGTGGCAAGACCAAGAATTCCAAAGTGAGTTTGAAACATCAATTACATAAGCTAACTATGGAGCATGATGAAGACATAGCCAGCCTAGTCAACAGGCTTAAGAGTCTTCTCACACAACTCACCTACCTAGAGTGCACCATCCCTCAAGATGACCAAGTGGCGGTACTTCTTAATGCATTACATGAAGCATATGACAACATAGTCACCATTCTAGAGGAGAGAGAGCCAGAGCCAAAGCTTCAAGACGTGATCAGATCTTTGCAAAAGGAGGAGAAGAAACGTGCAAGTCCAGCATCATCATCAGGAGGAGCTTTCATTGCAAGGGGAGGAGCCTTTGTGACCTCATCCAACAACAACATCAAGGCATGCTTCAACTCTGGGAAGCAAGGACACATTGACAAAGATTGTCTCTCTTCCAAGGCATGCAACAATTGAGGGAAGACTAGGAATCTTGCTTCAAATTGCTTCTTCAAGGATCGAGGAGCTAGTACCAGTAGAAGAAGTGGCAGCAACCGAGCATCAACAAATATGATTGAAGAAGAAGAGGTTGGCAGCAGCAACATTGTTTACACTGATGTTTTAAAAACTCTAAGAAAATTATTTTCTCCTTGTAATGAAGTCATGGTATTGGACCTCATTAGGTCAAGGGGAGATATATTGTGTCTTGGACCAGAGATGTTGAGTCTCCTGGATTAGAGACATCATGTGTTGCTCCTGGATTGCAGTGGCCTCCTAGATTGGAGTCGGTGAGATTCATCATAATCATCATTGTCACCACCATAGCTCAAAATCCAAGGGGAGACTTTTTCGGTGGTATAATGCCGTTTTGCGATGTTCAAATGTCGGCTAGCATAAGAAATAGGAAAGTCAATTTTGCCATCTCCTTATTGAGCTAGTATACACCCGGTGGAAAAATTGGAAGCATCTACACATGTATATGGAATATCTTATTCCAATCTGGTGCTTTCAGTATTGGAGCTGAAGTGAGAGCTTGCCTTAGCTTCATGAAGGATTCTTCACACTCATCAGTCCATTCAAAGTGTGTCATCAAGCTATACATGGGTTTTGAAATTATAGCGTACATGTAAATGAATTGTCTGTAATATCCACAATGTTCCATGAAGGCTTGAACCCCCTTGACAGTTCTCGGTCTAGGCAAATTAGCAATAACATGAATTTTATCCATATTAGTAGCTATACCATTTTTAGACACTATATGTCCAAGAATTTTTCCTGTCTACCCATAAATGTGCACATTTCAGGATTTATCCTATAAAGTCTACACTTTTCGAATACCTTTTTGAGGTGTTCAAAATGATCAGCCCGGATTGATGAGTGTATACATAGACCATCCATATATAATTCCAAGAAATTCTTGAGATATTCTTTAAAAGCATGGCTCGCAGATCTTTGAAAGGTGGCAGGAGCAATAGTTAACAAAAAAGGCATAACCCGATAGGCAAAAATACCCCATTCAGTTGCAAAGGCAGTTTTATGCTGGTCCTTGGGATCAACCAAAAGTTGATTGTATCTCAAAAATCCATCTAAAAAATTGTAAGATTCTTTTCCTGCAACTCGTTCTAAAACATGCTCACTGATTGGAAGAGGAAAGTTGTCTCTAATGGTAGTTGCATTCACTTTCTTGAGATTGACACACACTCGAAATTTTCCATTTTTCTTGGGCACTACCACAATTGGAGACACCCAATCTATGTGTTCAATTTCATAAATGAATTCGGCTTCCTTTAGTTTTTCAATCTCTTCTTTGATCTTTCTGGTAAATTGTTGGGTTTGTGGTCTTTAGTTTATGAGTGGGAACTACCTCTACTCTACTAGGATGCTTAGTTGCCCTAGGACACATGTGGATGCCTAGGTGGAAGATGATGTGGACACTTGTACTACACATTGTACTACCCTCCAGCTCTCCTATATAAGAGCACTCTTGTAGTCTCTTTCTGTGGATTATTAATCTAGTTTCATTTGTGTTCACACTCTAGCCTAATCGCTATTACTTAACCCTAGTTGATTAAGCTTTTTATTAGCATGTCCCTATCATGAATGGCTCTCTCTCTCTCTTATCCCCCCTAATTCTTACAATTGGTATCAGAGCTTGTAAGGGATTAACATCTCCTAATCTCATTAGTTAGGATCATCTTATTCAATTTTCTAATCACTTTATGTGTGGGCAAGTTCTTGGTAATCCAATGAGCCACTACTCTCCATTGGTCGATTAATATTGATTAGGGTTGAATCTGCATCAACTCTATGCTAGATTAGTTGGGAAACTCCTTAATCCCAATTAATGGTCAATCAATTTCATCTCATTTAGTTGCATTTTAGTACAATTTATGGGTGTCTTTGAGCTCCAATTACCCTCTCAGCTAGCACATGTTGGACATATCACTTGTGTGTGGAGAAAGCTCTTAGCAGGGTCTTTCTATTGAGCCCTCAAGTATCTCGATTGAAGTTTATTTGGTGAATCAATTACCCGCACAAATTCTTTATTTTTCAGCTTCATTTTTGAGCTATCAACCTCTGTTCTTCAATCCTTTTGATAACCTAATCATTTAGTATCGTCATTATCCTAAAACTGTGTGTGTGTGTGTGTGTGTGTGTGTGTGTGTGTGTGTGTGTGTGTGTGTGTGTGTGTGTGTGTGTATGTGTGTGTGTGTGTGTGTGTGTGTGTGTGTGCTTGAGTTGACTCTATTCTCTCGGTGGGAACCCACTTGCAAAAGGGCCAATTGGTCGTTGGGAAGGCCTAAGGGGGTCATTAAAGCTATTCAAGCTGGACGAGTGTTGCCTGCCAAATATATCAAGCAACCAACCGCTGCTGCATAAGTATGTACATCAAAAGGTTCTCCAGCATCATGCATGCTCAACTTTGATCCAGTTTCTACGGGTGTAGAGATTGGTTTACAATTTTGCATACCAAACTTGTCCAAAATTTTATGCAAATATTTTGCCTGCAACATGTATATGCCATCCTCTGATTGCACAAACTGAATACCCAAGTAATAATGTAGCAAACCAAGATCAGACATCTCAAAGGTTTTTCTCAAAGCATCTTTAAACGCTTCAATTTCATCTGCAGTATTGCGTGTAAGAAGCATATCATCCACATAAAGTGTTAGCATAATGAGAACTCTATCTCTCTTTTTGACATACAAAGTACTTTCTGTTGGACTATTCTGAAATCCCTGGCCAATCAAATAAGTATGTATCTTCTCATACCATGCTCTTGGAGCCTGTTTGAGACCATACAAAGCTTTACTTAATCTACATACCTTTTTCTCTTGACCTTTTACAACAAAACCACTTGGTTGACTTACATAAACTTCTTCTTGCAAATCACCATTCAAAAAAGAAGTTTTGATATCCAACTGATGCACTTTCCAACCATGATGAGTAGCAAATGCAACTAGTGATCTAACTGTGGACGCACGAGAAGTAGGAGCAAAGGTTTCATCATAATCTATGCCTTTCTGTTGCGCATAGCCTTTTGCCACAAGCCTTGCTTTGTACCTGTCAACAGTATCATCTTGTTTCCTTTTTACCTTAAAACCCCACTTTGTACCAATAGGCTTTTTACCTGTAGGCAAGTCCACTAGATCCCATGTATGATTCTTATGAATAGAATCAATTTCTTGCTGCATAGCATCTTTCCACTGAACACACTCTAAAGCTTGTTCAAATGAATCAGGCTCATCTGCTCACAAAGAGTGCTAAAGCAAGCCAAATCTACTTGCTCTCTGCCAAAAGTAGTACCATCACCTGTTTTTCGTGGCAACAATGCATCCAACTTGCTATCCTGCAAAGTTTTTTGAACCCATTTAGGCAAGGTTCTTTCTTCCCTGAGAACTTCTTGCTCTTCACGCACAATTTCCTCTACATCATGAGGTGTCACATGCTGATCAAAAGATTGATCAAGATTATCAACTTGTTGTGATTCTTGATTCTCCACAAAAGAAGGAAGCAAACCTTCAAATACATCATGTGTCTGCATATGAGGTACATCAAAAGCAACCATAGGTTGAGTAGTAGTTTCTGCAAAAATTACATCACGACTTTCAAAAATCTTGTTTGTAGCAGGATTGTAAAGTCTATAACCTTTACTTCCACTACTGTACCCCACAAATATACATTTGATTGCCTTATCATCAAGCTTCCCACGTAACTGCTAAGGGATGTGAGCATAAGCAAGACAACCAAAAACACGAAGATAACTGACTGAAGGTTTTCTGTCATACCAAGCTTCATATGGAGTAATGGTCTTCAAGGCATGAGTAGGACACCTGTTCAAAACATGTGTTGCACAAGCAACTGCCTCCATCCATAGCTTATGAGGCAAACTCTTAGCCTTGAGCATACATCTAGCCGTCTCCATTAAAGACATGTTCTTCCTTTCTGCAACACCATTCTATTGTGGTGTGTATGGCATAGTGCATTGCTGTTTAATGCCTTTCTTTCCCAACAAATCCTTAAATTCACCTGACATGTATTCACCTCCTCGATCGGTACGAAGAGTCTGTACTTTGCAACTTGTTTCATTTTCAACCATTGCGACATAATGTTGAAAAATTTCAAACACATTTGACTTTGCTTTGAGTGGATACACCCAACAAAACCTGGAAAAGTCATCAATGAAGGTCACAAAATAAAGGCTGTTTTCCATAGATGGCGTCCTCATAGGACCACATACATCACTGTGTACAAGCTGCAACTTTCGTGTCCCTCTAACTGAACCATCCTACGAAAATGCAAATCTGTGCATCTTTCCAAGAACGCAACCTTCACATACATGTCTTGGTGGCATCTCCAATAAAGACAAATCATGCACCATATTATGACGTTGTAAAGTCATCAAACTACCATAACCAACATGCCCAAATCTAGCATGCCACAACTCAGCATCCTGCATGGCCTGAGTCTTTGTTTCTGCAATACATACCTGAATCTGCTTTTCATAACGATCTAGCACAAATAGTCCATTTTCCAGCGTACCTGTAGTGATAAGAGAATAACCATTCTCTCGATCTCGTACAACACATCTGTCATCCTCAAAAATGACCCGAAGACCATTTTTTGCAAGAGAGGATACAGACAAAAAATTGTTCTTGATCCCTGGAACATATAAGACATCTGGCAAGCATAAATCTGAACCATCTGAAATGGTAATCAAAATCTTACCAATGCCTTTGATTGGATAAGAAGCATTATTTGCACATGTCACCTTCTTTCCTGCTGGAGCTGCATCCAATGAACAAAACAAATCCTTCCTTGAAGTAATATGCCTGGATGCACCACTATCAAAGTACCAAATCATTTGTGTCTCGTAAACACTATAAGCAGAAAAATCTGAACATACTAAGAAAGCATAAGAATCTTGCACAAAGTTTGCAAACTCTTCTTTAGCTGTAGAAGAATCACCAGAAGCTGAACCACCTGTAAAGACTTGTTCTTACGTGATTGATCCTCCTGCAATAGCAAAGCCACTAACTCTTCAAAACAAAGAGGCTGAGGATTAGCTCGCAAAGACAGAGTCAAAGAAGTCTGAAAAGTCAAATAAGATGGTGGTAGTGAATTGAGTGTTTTGGAAACCAAGTCCTTCTCTGGAATCACTTCATCAATGCTAAGCAATTGCTCTTTAAGATCCCTCATTTTTGTAAGATGCTCGACGATATCGTTACCTTCGTCCATCTGTATTTTGTCAAGTTGTTTCTTCAAAAACTCTATTATGGCAGCGTTTCTTCCTCCAAACATAGCTTGCAGAGTGTCCCAAGCATCCTCAAAATTTTTGCAAGATCTTATATGTGGTGTGATTTTCCTCTTTATGGTTAAGGAAATCACAGCCATAGCTTGTGCATCTTTAGTATCCCATTTCTTTTGCTCTGGAGTGACTTGTGAGGGTCCTGCACCAACAGCTGCACCACGACCAGGCGTGGCAGGTGCAATGCTACCTGGACGAACTTCATCTCCAGATACATAATCCCACAATCCTTTACCAACCAAAATATTTTGGGCCATAAAAGACCAAAGAGAATAGTTGGTACCATCCAATTTGTCTTCGGATGTAAACGCACCAAAAATATCTTTCTTCGTAGATTGAGTCATACTGTGGATGCACACAAGAGAGCAAAAGAACCTCCAAGAGATTCACAAATCTCCTCTCCAATGCAAGAAAAACTCTACACAAAATCTCAGCACAAAGCTAAGACAAGCTGCTTCCCAAAAGAACTGTTTACCTGAAGAAAATCTGTCAAAAGGCGCACCCTCTTAATCTAAACGCCTCCAAAAAGTAACTTCTGCTACGCTGCTCAGAACAAAATTCTGAGGGCTCGAACGGCTTCAAAAGGGGGGTTAAACCTCAGGTCATCTATTGAGAATACTCCCAGAACGTCGAGGATGCTCCCACGAGCAAATTTTCCAAAAACTGCCTGAAAACTGCGATTGCACGCGCGGACGCGAAAACGCAAGTAGAGGCTCTGGAAATCACCTTGCTCTGATACCAATTGTTGAAGATGATGAAACAAGAAACAGAAGGAAGATAGCAACTCAGAGTAGGAAGAAGATGGAGAAGGAAAAGACACAAAGCTTACGTACGAGATCTCTGTAGTCTATCTCTCTGTATTAGAATAATAGAGTGTTTTCAAACTCGGAGCTACAAAGCTTATATGAGACCCTAAGAGATAAGGTGTCCTTTCACACCAGATGTCCAGGGGGGAAAACCCAGTGGGAGAAAAGTGCCCTTGGTGAAGCGTGTATACACACTAACACTACTACATGTCTACAATTAGCCCTGTTATTCCCACTTTCTCTAGAGTTTTCTGTAAATCATTCCATAAATATGTTCTGATTTTTAATAGTTCTCCTAAAGTAAGAGTGTAGTGGATCATTGTAGACATGATTGAATGGATGTTGTCTACTTCTAGGGTCTGTTCAGATCTTTTTACCTAAGTGGTTTTACACACTATGGATTCATCTTCGTTATCTCCGAAGTAAGAGGGTAATGTTTTCAAGGTCAATGGTTTAGACATTCTTGAAGCTTCAGATCCGAAATCCCCATATAAGGATTGTACATCCATGTCCATATCAGGAGGCAGGTTGTCCAACCAAACTTCCTCTATAGGAGCTGACTTCATAGTTAATCTCCCATCATTAATCTCTCTAACTTTTTCCCAGAAGTGTCATGGCCAATCTTCTTCTACGAATGGAATTCCAACTAAGGCATCTTCGCTGTCCGACACTATCAGTTATGGCTCTTTTGTTTCAAGGTGGGGTTCTATCACCACTTCAAATTTTTCTTTACTAGTTTCTACCACAAGCTCCTCAGGTTTTTCCATACTCTCGAGCTTGGGTTTTTGTTTTTCTAGCATCCCTTGTGTGATTCTAACCAAATTTTGATAAGCTTCAAGCTTAGCTGCTTCCATGTTTGGAGAAGGATAGTTTTTCCATTTGTTTTCTATGTTTTGGTCTGCTTTAAGTTCCGCTTGGTAAGCTTCCAAGTCTGCATTAATAGGCTCAAAAAAAAATTATACCAAAATTGATTCTTTAGACTTCAAGGTGGTTTCCTTCATTTCGCTTCCAGTTTCTTTCACTTTTTCCTGGAATAGTTTCTTTGGTTTCTCCTCAATTCGGCCCTTTGTTTCTGTTTCTCATCTCATAGCTTTTGGTTTTGCTTCTTTTGGTCTTTTGAGAGGAATTTTTTGTATTTTTTGAATCATCAAAGAAGTTATGTTTCTTTTTCTTAGCATGGGCTTTGGTGATAACCTTGATTCAAACAATCTGTTCACTCTCAGACGAGCTACTAGGTATCACTTGAACTACTGTCACTACTATTTTATCCTTGTTTAAAGGATTTTTTGGACAATCTTCAGGGAAGTGTCCTCCCTTTTTGCAACATTGTATGCAATAAGCTTCAATTGGTTTGAGGTTCTTGTTAGGCTCTGGGCATTCATCTTTCCAATGATCATCTGCACCACAGTTATGACAGTTTCCATTTTTTACCTTAATCATGGGTCTTATTATAGGAGGTCTAACACCTTGATTAGCTACATAGTACATTGGTGCAAGCTCTGGTGTAGCATAAGTCACAGGTTCTTCCATTGGCGATGGATGTGAATTATACCAATCTCCTTCTACCATTACCGTAGATGGACTAGGCTCAGCATAGGGTGTAACAGACACTAGTGCTTGTTTATCTATGACTCCCTCTGGATGCATGTACTTTATAGGCACTGCATTACGTCCAGGATATGGAGGTTGTTGGCCCAACATGGGTTGAGGTCTTTCTATACCCATCGGTGGTCTTTGAGCTAGGGCCATATTAGGTTGATATTTGTACATGCTTGTGGCCTCATAGGCACGTATTGAACATTCCCATCATACTTTGGTCGATAATAGCATTCATTGGTCTCATGGTTGGTCCATTTACCCTCAATTACACACCATTTTTGTGGCCTAATTGGTTGTCACTGTTGAGGTATCCCTCGCCTGGTCCCCTCATCGGTGCTTTTTGCATGTTATTCATCATGTCATTCATCCTTTTGAGCATGTATTCTACGGCTGAAAGCGGTGCTACAGTAGCCGTCCCCACTTGTGTTGGTTTATTGGATGTTGTTTTCTCGCTTTGGTTATCTTTAGGGACATCTTTTTCATTGAAATATCATAATTGTCTCCTAAGTCAATAGCATCTGACACACACTCTTCTAGGGTCGTATGCTTCTTGCTATACAGTATAGCATGAAGTTGTTTGTTTAGTAGTCCCTCTAGAAACAATAATACTAGTCTTTCTTTTGCAGGTATCTCGAGCTCTGGGCATCTTGCAATGTATTGCTTCATTCAAGTTACACAATCCCTAACAGATTCACTTTGTTTCTGTTTAAAGCTATAGATTTGAGCTACCGTGTTGTGTTTGATCCCTGTTTTAGAACAAGCAGCTAGAAATCCTTGAGCTAATGTATTCAAGTCGATGATTGACCTTGGTGGAATGTTTTGGAACCATGTCAATGCTTTTTCTTCTAATGTAAATCCAAACCCATCGAATTGAGTATGGAAATCAAATATGCGTTTTGCTCTTAGCACTTGTTTAAAGCTTGCTAAGTGGTCATATGGATCCCCAGATCCACTGTATTTTCTTACCTATTTCTGAAAATCAGCTGGTCTAACACGTCTATTTGGTTCAACTCCCGGTCTCTTGGTATTTGGTCCTGTTTCGAGTCCTTCAAACCAGTCTGTTGGAAATAGTGACTCATGTAGCCCTGGACTGGCTTTAGTGTCACCCGGTTTTCTTCGTGATAAGGTGGTTTCTAGTTTCTTAACATTTCTCTCAGAAGATCTCTCACGGTGTTCAGCTCTTAGAATAGTTTTTGGTCCTTGGCCCAATATCCAATCCCTTATGGAGTACCCTTGGTATTTAATTGTTCCACCTCCTCAGGAGTAATCATAACAAAGTTATTGTTATAAAAATCCATAGACAAGTAGGTCGGTAGATCTGCTGAAATGGACTTATTTTTTATTTTGAAGATATAAATGATCTTCGTGGGTGTTAGCTGTCCTGATTTGGCATGAAAACTCCACAGAAGATCGTTTACATTTCTATCCTCCCAACAATAGACTCCGATACTCGGATTATCCGTACTAAGCCATTTTAAAGGCTTCAAGTCAACTTGATGGTATGCCTCAAATTTTAAAGTTGGTGGTCCTTCTTTTGCTGCCATCTGGGATTATGGTATTTACCTCTAACCCCCATTTGTCTATCACGTCAGGGTTTTGACTTGTAAATATCGAGTTCCGTTTCTATCCATGTAAATTTTTCCTTGTTTGTTTCCCCTGATTTCCTCTTCAAACTCAATACCATGGTCATCAATGAGAATAGCATACTCTTCGTTAGGATCCAGATAAACCTGAGCTCCATGGCGATTAGTGTTATAAAAAGAGAGTATATGCTTATAGCTCACTGTTGTTCCGATTTTTGAGTGAGTCGAATAGGAAGACATTTTAGATGTTGAATATGAAGAAGTGTCTGAGACTTCCTCAAGGATAGTGTGCAAGGGATTGCTTGATTCACACTTTCTTTGGTGGATACTCTACTAGCGGTCTCTCCAAATATGCCTTGGTTTCCTAGTATACGTGTAGATCTAAGGTTCATAAAGACTTGTGAAGCCCTAGATAGAGTACTCACCATCGGATTGACTTGTTGTCAATTTCTTCCACTTGCCTTGATTGCAACTTCTGTCAAGCTGTCAATTTCTTGTCTGCAACCTGATTCCTGTATCAATTTTGATCACGTTAGCTATTCTTTCACAAAGACTGTACAATTCTTGCCAACTATTGTGACTGGTCTATGTGTATCACTTCAAATCAAGCTAAGTGACTCAGCAGTTGAGACTTTTAGATTCCACTTTTGCAAAAAGCCAAAAGAATAATCTACAACCTGAAACCGAGTGAGCATGAACTAATTTGAATCCAATTGAACCCAAAATTGCCCGGTGGCCTTGTATTATGTTGGTCTAACACTGCACAAGTTCAAAAGTAAAAAATGGTGTCTCTATGTAGTAGTAGTAAATAATCGCGATTATTTGCTTTTCTCAGTTTTCTACACTTTTTGGCTTGGTCTGCCAAGTATACAACCTGTTAAGGTCTCTGGACAAGTTCCACTAAGTTTGGACAAAAATCAAGTTATCAGCTGTTTTGTGTCTACTACAGACCCGTTTTGCAAGAATCTGGCTTAAGTCTCACTTTTGTGATCCAAATTTCACCAAAATTGATTTGTGTGGTCTACCTGATATGCTTGACCTTGTGGTATACTCAAATGTGCAAGATTATCAATTTTTGTAGCAGATGTAAACAATCGTGATTATTTACTCCATCTATTTTTTGCAACTTTTTACCCCAATCTTGACACAAATCTGTTAAGTATCTCAACTTAACCTCCCTAGCCAAGTTTTATCAAGCTTGGATAATTTTTGTTCAAATGGTCATCAGTTTTGTGTCCGCATACAGACTTTGCAATTTTGGCCACAATTTTCAATCCAATGATCCAAATCTTACCAAATTTGATTTGTGGGATTAATACAACATGATAAAGCTAGTGGTATGCTGACTTGGTCAAAAAAAGTTGAAAAATGGGGCAAATGACGATTATTTACTTCTGGCAAATTTTTGCATCTTTTTGGTCAACTGAGTATGTACACCTGTTTATCACATCAATACAAGCCTATGAATCAAATTTCATTGAGTTTGAACAAAAATTTTCCCAATTTACACTCAAGTTCTCGAAAGTCAGTACAGACTTTAGTTTTTATCCAATTTTTGGTCAATTTGGTGATCCAATTTCTATGGTCCTTTACAAAAGTTGTTTGTACACATGTATAGAGTCTCTGGTATCAACCTTGTGGTCAATTTTGAGTTGAAAGTAAATAATCGTGATTATTTACTTTATGCCTAAAATGAACACTTTTTTGAACTTTTTCACTAGACAGTCTTTTCATGAGCTATTTTAAGCCTCTGAGTCAAGTCAAAACTTAATTTGGCCTAAAATGTCAAGAAAAAGTAAATAATCTGAGTTTTTGCAAACTCTTGAAAATTTTTACCTCAATGTATCCTTGAGCTTACCCACTGGTTCATACAACTTTTAAAGCATACTCTCCAATCGGATTGAGTGGTTGGCAATCTTTTGGTGCTATTTCTAGTCGTAAACCTGAAATTTTGCAACTTCACATAACAACTCACAATTGATTCTTTCGGAGAGAGCAATGTTCTGAATTCCACCTCGGATTCTACTTACCCTACTCTTAGGTTCTATTGCAATGGGGTTGTGGAAAATGTCCACAAACACTCATTTTCTTATTTTTTATGGTTTTCTGAGCCTTGATCTTAGGACTTATCTCGTCTGTCAATCATTCTCAAAATCCTAATCTTATTCTACAATCCTACGATTCTAAAGGCACTCAACACGTACGATTACTTCCAAGCTACCTCTACACAGAAAAGATGACACTCTTGAGCTATGCGGTTTTAAAAAGAAAGTTTTTACTCTATGAGACCCTAAAGGATAACTTCACAAGATGCTCATGTTTTTCCCTAGTTTAGGTCTCTTCAATCCCCGGCAGTGGCACCAAATGTGGGACGAGTGTCTAACCTCACTCCTATCCTATTGCAGATGTAGCGAGAACCATGAATAAATTGTCAATCTATTGCGATGACGCTGACTCGACTAGTGCATAGAGGCTACGAGAGGTTTTCAATCTCTTGGAAAACAACAAACAACTCGCATCTAACTCAAGCTACACTCAAGTGACTAAAATCACCAAAAGCCAATTGCTCATTGACAAACAAATCACATCTGTTACAGCATCAAATGACATCCAAACATAACAAAACTTCTAGGACATGTTTATAGGACCTAAGCACACCTGCTTATGGTCTCAAATCCCACTTTAGGTCAAGTGGAAAAATCGCAATTATTAACAGCAATGGATTTTTTACCTAGTCGTTTTCGACCCAGAATACATCTAAATGCTTAGCAATGATGCCCCAATACCCCACCTATGCTTGGTTTTTGATTTCGAAGTGTAAACTTTTACTTATGATGATGAAATTAGGCCGGGGTCGAGGAATATCGTGAAATGCTTACGTCAATGCGTAGAAATCTTATCTGTGGTTTCAACACAACAGACGCGACTGCAATGTGATAAGAGAGGAGGGAGTAGGAAGCACAAGAAGGAGAGAAGTGAGCATCGTTAGCTCACGCTGTGTATTTCATTATCCAAAAACTTAATAATAACATTACACAATTGGGTTTTATACCTTAGCCAAGGTTTTTGGTGATCAAAACTAATAATCTGGGAGCTCTAACTAAAGACAGGTTGATACAATCTGGAAGCTTGTAGCCCTGGCTCATCAATTACAATATTTATCTGGAAAATAGGAGTTAAAATATTCTCGATTCATCAAAATAATAAATGTTTTTACAATGGGATCTCCGAAAAATGATATCCGAGTAAGCTTGCTGCTAACATGGCCTATTTATAAAAATCATCCTATGCAGATTTATGGAAAAATTTTGTACTTTGATCAATTTTTTTGCAAGGTATATGCAATACAAAAGCAAGTTTTATTGTGCATATAGATTTTTCACTATGTATTGCATCTTTCTTGAGTTTGGGGGCACCTAAGACCCCCAAAAACTAACAACACAAAGTCCAAAAAAAAAATCCATTTTATAAAAGTCAAACTCAGTTTGAGTTAGAAATGTATTATGTCTGATATTTCTCAATTCGTTCAATGAAGATGGTCAATTTAGCTTAGGTCAAACCTAATCATACAATACCAATTTGGCTATAAGTACAGACTTTTCAAAGAGTGAGTATGTTTGCGCTAGATAGCTACGCTATGAACGTTTATTGTAGCACTCCACTAAGAAGCTATCACTTGAGCTTTTGTATTTGATTTTCCTACACTTAATCATGTTTTCCAAGATTCTGATGCACTCTTGTTGCCTGCATGCCCTAGTCGGGTCGACTCTTTGGGGGGGGGAGGGGAACTGTATGTTTAACCTATATATCACATACGTTCAAGGACTATTTACAAAACCCCTTAGCTATGAATTTTCACTTATAAAAGGGACTCGTTTCCTATCCGGTCTATATATTTTTTTCCCAAGATCATTTTTTCAGGATCCTTTTGTATGTGAAAATACTAAATAATTAATCCCTACTATTGAACCCACATGAAAGGAATTTCTTCATTGTAGTGGAAACCCCCCCCCCCCCCCCCCCCTCTGGAGGGCACCTTGTTGATCAATTATAGAGGGGAATGCGCGATAATTTTGCACTATCTAGTAGTGTTGAACCCTTTCTACAAGAGGAGTTAGGGATCCCCGTTAACACTTAAAGATTCACTTCACTTATCGATTGCAGAGGGGAATATTGGATTATTTTGAACCATCTAGTGTGGAACACTTTCTACAACAGGAGTTAGGGAGCCCCCTTGACACTCAAAAATTCACTTTACTGATGAATTGCATAGGAGAGTATTTGATAGTTTTGAACCATCTAATGTGGAACCCTTTCTACGATAGCTTCTACTGACCTAACTAGTATTTTTTTGGCAAGTTTTTGGTTATGTGCTTGGTTCTAGAAATAAGTATAACTAGTTTGGCTGGCGGCCTTCGGTCACCCCTCTCTCTCTCTCTCTCTCTCTCTCTCTCTCTCTCTCTCTCTCTCTCTCTCTCTCTCTCTCTGTGCACCCTTCTCGTTTTTTGTTGTTCGTTGTTCACTGCTGCGTTGCAAGGAACACATGCCGATTGAAGGCGGTGTTGATGTGTGACACGGAGGGCGAAGGGAGGGCGACGGAATCCCTCTCCCATTATATATGTATGGATTTCTTTGTATCTTCTATGTTAATCTTACTCTCTTCACATTCCCAACATGTACATGTGTGTGTGAATGTGCATGCACACATGCACTATCTGTATGCATGTGTGCGCGCATGCACACACACACACACGGAAAAACCTAGGTGCTCTTCTTGCCCATTTTTGTACCAACCACTATTGGATCATAATCGGTCTACGCGCGCATTAGTCAGAATCTATGCAGATGCTCTTGCCAAAATCCACCTAGGCTCTCCAGCTCAGCGCAGCGCCATCGACCCCTCTGTAGCTAATGTCTGCCCGCCTGCACCCACAAGCCGCATGGCCTCTCTTCCATCCCCTCTGCAGCCAATGTCTACCCGCCTGCATCCGCTCTGCACCCATACAACCTGCACGCACGCAGAGCATGCGCATCGCATCTCCCAGCCGGCACCCAATGCCCCCCTCTGCAGCGAACCTCCCCGCGCCTGCATCCTCTATACCGACAAACAGAGAGACGAGAGAGAGAAATCAAATCTTAATATACGTCGCCTTACTCTCACGCCTCCACGCATCTCTTACCTGCTTTTTCACCAAAACCTTTCGAAGGCATCTCCCAACATTCCCCTTGATCGACATGCTTCCAAAATTGGGCGCCCCTGCTGGATCTCACATAGTCTTTGAATAGGATAACGAGTTTCTTCAATATAGGAGCATCATTTGCTTCGAAATACATCTAAGCTTATGAAAAGTTCCCCTATCTAAACAAAAAATAAATAATCTCTCATTGTTCTTTATTTTCTTTTAGCTTTTCCATATGTATCGCCACATATTTACTTAATCAAACCTCATTAGACTATTTATTCTACCTAAATCTAACTCTCTCTCTCTCTCTCTCTCTCTCTCTCACACACACACACACACACACGTGCTTACGTATCATGGAGGAAGAACCAATAGCATGTAAGGCTATTGAAACATAAAAGCTAGAAAGACATAAGCATAGTCCATGTTGAGAAATAGCATTGGATTATGCTAGCAAAGTAAAAATATACCAAACTTGTGTGTGAAGAGCGACGGTGCACAGGGCTTAAGTCGTGCGACGCTACGCTGCAGGGCTTGAGCCTACTTGGTTTGTGGGTTGTGGTGTGGTGAGGGTGCTCAGAGGCTTGGAGGGTTGTTGGTCCGGTGCTCTAAGAGGGAGCGATAGCATTCCCTGCTTAATAGTGTCGTAGAGCCCTCTGAGGTAGGAGACTTGTTTTTGCTGATGAGCTTAGGACCCAACAAGCAGGGGTGGCAAAAGTGTGATTCTTTTATTTTTTTTAATGCTTGTTAGAGTTCCCTTAGGTGCCCCTAGGGTCTACATGTTATCTTCGGAGTTCTCCTCTCATCTTTGAAGGTACCTCTATACATTATCTTCGGTGTTAGCTCATATTATTTGTTATTTTTGTTGTGCCTTCCCTAGGGGCTGATCCCACCTAGGTGCGGCCTGGTCCAACCCCCCCCCCCCCCCCCCCCCCTATTTTTGGCTTCATGGCAGATCCTAGCTTTGATGACGTGATGGTATTGAAGGAGGAGGACATCTAGAAGTTTTTGAAGTTGCTTGCCATGGGAAAACTATCGGTGCAGGATGACCTTGTACCAATGGATTAAGGAACCGGCCTTACACAGACTGCAACAAACACTGAAAATATGAGGGAGGATTCATTGTTGAAGGGTCCCTTGGGGGGAGCATTGAAGAATACTAAGGTGAGTTGACTCTCACGAAAAAAGATGATGCGGTCAACTTTAACACTAAAGCGTGCAACTTCAAGGTCAAGACGCTCAAGACTTGGGAGCCCCGAGGAACCATATGTACAAACACTAACAAGGTGACTTCCAACTTTAGTTCTCCCAGACCAGACATCTCTTTTTCGAGCATCTTGAAGGGTCCTTCCCCTTTCGGCTGCAACAAAGCCGCATTGATTGAGGGTGCTAGAGATGAAAGCCAGGAGAAACCAAAGAGGGTCAAGTCTCGGCTAGATCAAGAACTTTAAAAAATCAACAGAAAGAGGGAGACTCGCCCTAGTAGAGACCTTGCTCACAATCGAAAAGTGAGAGGCTTTTAAAAGATGGGCTAGAGGATTGAGCGTGTAGTGCTCTGAAGAAGTCTCTTCCACAATTGGTGGAGGTGGCGGAGGCCATTACGATGGCAATCCCTCCAGCACTTGTTAAAAAGCACCTTGCCATGAAAACTAAGCATACACTGGTGTTTGGATTGAGTGGGAGAGTCCTGAACATATTTGAGCTGATTCAATGGATTCAGGGACCTCAAATCCTGGGGCGTGGATGAGTTGTTGAAATTAAGGTGTACCTCGCTAAGGGATTCCGCTCAGTCAGATTCAAGGACGCCTCACATGTTGTGAAGATTTTAGATAAGGGCCCCATCCTATTTAGCAAGACAATGGTCTATGTGGTACCATGGGAGCATGTATTTCATTCGATAGAATCCCTCCAAGGGCTACATCCAGTTTGGGTCGAGTTTGCGAGGCTAGCAAGTTGGCTGTGGGATAATATTAGGATGCTGGCAAGTCAGCTAGGCACCCCATTTTTTTTTCCTAAAAAAAGAGCACTTGCAGGGCATCCATTAGGAATAGGATGGGGTCTAGGAGGGCCTCTTTATTTGCCATGAAATTATGGAGGTTATTAGCACTTTGACAAATAGGTGCGCGCCATGTGTGCACGAATAGTGGGTGTGTAAGAGAGGTGTAAAGTGGTCAAAGGATACACTTTTTCCCCAAAAAAGGGGGTGGAAAACTTTATGATTTTTGCCCTTCCATAACTCCTACATACAATCTCTGATTTGAGCAGAGATTATAGATCTGTAATCTACACGCCGAGCTCTTTCTGTAGATATGATATGGTTTTGCCCGCTAGATTTTAAATTTCATTTTGGGGAGAAATTTTGAATTCAAATAAACTAGCCGTTTTGTCCGTTTGAGTTCAAAAGTTTTCCTTTGATTTATTTCTTAATACTAGAAGTTTAATTCCCTTCAACTGCCAAATAAAGAGGCCTCCTAGACCCCATTCTCTTCCTAATGCAATTCGGTGTGCATAGGCTGGAAAGTTGTCGGGAAATTTTATGTTTGGTTAGTGTGGTACCTTGGGAGCCTGTATTTGATTTGATAGAATCCCTCCAAGGGCTACATCTAGTTTGGGTCGAGTTTGCGAGGCTACCAAGTTGGCTGTGGGATAAAATTAGGATGCAGGCAAGTCAACTAGGCACCCCATTTTTTGTTGCTAAAGAAAGAGCATTTGGTAGTGCATCCATTAGGAAGAGGATGGGGTCTAGGAGGATCTCTTTATTTGCCATGAGATTATGGAGGTTATTAGCACTTTGACAAATAGGTGCACGCCATGTGTGCAAGAAGAGTGGGTGTGTAAGAGAGATGTAAAGCGGTCAAAGGATACACTTTTCCCTCCAAAAAAGGGGTGGACAACTTTATCATTTTTGGACTTCCATAACTCCTACATACAATCTCTTATTTGAGTAGAGATTATAGATCTGTAATCTACACGCCGAGCTCTTTCCGTAGGTATGTTACATGGTATGGTTTTGCCTGCTAGATTTTAAATTTCATTTTCGGGAGAAATTTTGAATTCAAATAAACTAGCGGCTTTGCCTGTTTGAACTCAATTTTTCCTTTGATTTATTTCTTAATACTAGAAGTTTGATTCCCTTAAACTGCCAAATGAAGAGGCCCTCCTAGACCCCATTCTCTTCCTAATGCAGTCGAGTGTGCATAGGCTGGAATGTTGTCGGGAAATTTTATGTTTGGTTAGTGAGTCGGTTCATCATCGGGATGTTGGCTATGGGAAACCAATGAGAGAAAGATGTACAACACAGAAATGATGCTCTAAAACTAGATTTCTAACCAGAATCATCAAGTTCAAGTACAATTTTGAAGTTACGGTTTTGACTCCTCTAATTAGTCAACCATGAACTAAAGTGATAGATACGGCCTTTGCCAAGAGAGCGCAAAAAGTCTTTATCTCTCCTTGCTCCCTTCTTTATGAAATCTCTATCCGATCCTTCAACACTTCCCTTGCTCTTATTTGCATAGAATTTTTCATTTCCACGTACAACACTTTCTTACTAGACCTCTGTATCAACCTTTGTATCTCAAAACTCTATCTTGCTTATCAGTCTTTGAATCTAAAAGGGTGTAAGTTTTCTAACTAGTTGATGTGCCAAGACTCCCTGTGAGAACGGACTTCAATCTTCTTAATAACACTGAACCTCAAGCTTTTAACAAGAAAAAAAAATTTGTATGTCGGCTCCTGCCTCCCAAAACTCCAAAAAGAAGATGACGCTCTTCTCTGCAATGTCGTCAAGCCAACTTTCTCTTCTTCTGCAGCTTTCTCAACTTTTGCCGACGCCCTCTTTGTAAAAGCTTCCCAGTACCTAGCAAACAGTCCAACACTCCAACCCTCTGCTCGGGCTCGTCAACTGGTCGACGGCCCCAACAAATCTGCTATTTGCTCAGGCGATTGTGCTATAGAAGCCCTCAGCCCCACTGACCCAACCAATACAGTTGTATTCTACGATGGTTGCGTTGATGCTCCTGCCAGCAACACCTGTCAGCTCTCTACAGGTCGTCCTCACCGAAAGCTTGCTCAATGACAATCTCTGCAAAGCAATTATGGCGACGATGATCCCTCCTTTAACTCCATAGATGATGCTCTTATTAATCGTGCTTGCCCTTATAATAGCATGCTTTTACTTTTAGCTATTGGCGGCCATTCACACCCTTAGTGTGCGAGCATTGCCTCTCAAACTTGACTCTTCTCCAAACTTGACATATAATGTTATATTGAGCACATTCATATCGTCCAAAACTTCCTCGCTCCACCAAACGTTAGCAAACACATCTTGTTAGCTATGTCACTTGTACACTGCAATCAATGTGCTCCAAGTAGCGACACTTCGGAAAGAATGCCCACCAAGATCCTTTTGTGATTTTGTAAGGACACCACACTGAGCATGAGTACCGGCCAAAGCACTATCAAACACTACATTACTAGATGCAGAATACATTTTCCATTGTTATGTTAGCCATATCATACTATAAATGCATCACAATTCCGCAAAAGACATCGTCTCAATCAATAAACGCTCAAACACTCAAGGTTACCATATTTGACATATGTATCTGTAACCAGAACACTAAAAATAATTTCATAAAAAAATCAAGAGTACTTTTGTCAAAAAACCTTAAAAACTCCTCTTATTTTTGTCTTTTTCTTCCAGTAAATGTGGGGCATCACAACAACGTTGCTAAGACACCACCTAAGAGCATGGTCATCAATGTTGGAGTAGGGCTTGTCACGATTCCACTTACCTTTGGGACGTACTTTGGGGCATGCTTTGAGTGCAACAAAATTGGGCACTTCACCATGGACTGTCCCACGAAAGTTAAAGGATAGCAAAGAGTCAAGAGAAGGTGAAGGAAAAGATGCTATCATTTGTAACAAAGAAGTAACCAAACAGCAAGAGAAGGTGATGGAGAAGTAGTACATCGCTATGCACATCCCTAATGGACCAAGCAATGAGATTATCTCGCCATCGAAGTTTACAATAGTGGCAACTATGTCAGCGATGCAAGTCTCAGGCCTAAAGAGGGCCAAAAGGGTGAAGGCAGCTGCAAAGGATTCCAAATCATTTGAGAATACAAATACTTGGAAAGCGAGAAGCTCCACCCCACCTCCCACCCACACAAAAGGGACAACATATTTTGTCCCTCTTCACAATCCTTTTGCAATTTTGCAAGAGAAGAAAGGCCTTGTTCTAGATCTTCATGTTTTTTGTGGGGAACAAAAAAGGACCAATGGAGGAGGACATCAGGAAAGAGAGCTCCATAGGAGATGAGGAGGAGTTTGTTCCCCTTTCTCAGTAACGGACGCGTTGATTATCTAGACATGGAATGTTAAGGGGATCAGGACCAAGAAGAAGAGCTCCCTCTTCTAGGAGGAAGCTAAAAAAGGAAAGGAAGTTAACTTCTGGGCTATGCAAGAACATCACCTCGATGTCGTGAGTAAAAGAAAACAAGCACTAGGAAAGAATATTATTTTTTATGGAGAGGGTGGGGATGGGTACAATGATGCAATGATGGTTGTCCACAGGGACCTAGAACCTAAGGTGATGCTAAATCATCCATTTGGGAGAGCTTTGGGAGTCAAGATCAAGTGGGGGGACAAAAATTTCACAATTGTCAACATCTATGGTCCGTGCATATCAAAGGAAAGACCAAGGCTCTGGGATGACTTGAAGGAAGTACACGTGGAAGGGGTCTTATAGTGGGAGACTTCTTTATGGTGGAGAAGAGAAAGGATAAAATAGGCTCCTCAAGCATTCTTGCAGGTTCAGAGAGTGCCAAATGGCAAAGATTGTGTAAGAATTGGGATTTAATAGACTTGTGGGAGGTGGGTCCATGGAATACCACAATAGGATTCACATATACCAGCCTGTAGTATGATGGCTCGACATCTCGTCTGGATAGATGCTACTATTTCCATCAAACCAAGATAGAATGTCACTTCCCTCAAGGCTCAAAGAAGCTATTGACATCAGGAGCTCATCTTTTTAAAGACCCTCTCTTTAGAAGCCTAGTAATAAAAGCTATAAGGATACTCTTTAAAAGTATGGATATGATAAGCCCTAAGGCGTGGGAGGTATTCACCAAGAATGTACAAAAAGCAATCAAGACGGTAGGCCCCAGAAGGAAGAAACATGGCAAGGAGCAATTTAAACAAATTGCAAATGAAGTAGAGATGTTAACCACCAAAAAGCAAGAAGGGTGGGCTTTTGAGGTGGCTTGAAGCAAAAGGCGGCCTGATGGATCAAAAACTTGAGGATGTGAAGAAGGCCAGAATTCTGTCCAGAGAGACTTTCCTCCAGCCGAAGGAGGCTAATCAATCTCACTTCTTCAGGGCCCTCAAAGTCAAGAGAAATTGTGGCATAGTACACTCTTTATCCGTCGGGGAAGGGAAGAAGAGTAAAGACCTAAATAAAATGGCTCATACGATGCTTAACCACTTGCAACAGATTATTGGCCAGCCTGAGGCTCAATCCCCAAAAGTAGATGAAGCCACAACCGTTCTCCTGGGAAGCATCAAAAAAATGATATCACGATCTGATGCCAATAGATTGGAGAAGGCACCCCACACCAACATGGATTTTTTGAAGGAAGGTCTATCTACAACAATATTTTGGCAGCAAAGATCAACATAGAGTATGTATCTTTCACTAAGAAAAAGTGTACATAGCACTTCAGCTGGATTTGGATAAATCATATGATAGGATCACATGGTCTTTTATCAAAGAGGTCATGAAATCAATGGGATTTGGGCAGAGGATGTGTCAGTTGGTTAGCACTTTGGGTGCTTGTAGTCAATCCAATCTTTTATTTAATGAGCACATTGTGGGGGCTTTTGAGGTAAAAATATCTACTAAACAAGGATTCCCACTAGCTCCCCTCCTGTTTGCCATCGGATCCCATCCCCTGGTGACAATGCTTGAAGACAATGCTGCAAGAGGGGAGATTCAAGGGCCATCCCTTTCCAATAATGACCACCTTCTAGCAAAGTTATTTGCAGATGATTTGCTACTCTTCCTCAAAGCTTGTCCTTGAGTGATCAAAAAGGCTCTAGAGATTGTGAAAACATATGCAATTGCCCCAGGGTTGAAGTGCAATATTGAAAAATCAAGATTGATCTTTCTGTCAGAAGATGACTCGTTTGATCTGGTAATTTGTTCCGAGGAGATTGTGTCCAAAGGGACGGTGTTTAAACACTTGGGAGCCCCTCTGGGGGTGGATACAACCCACACGCAATGATTCTCATGGGTGATGGATAAGATAAGGAGCAATTTGCGAAGGTGGGAGTATGTACTCATCCCTTTTGAGAGCAGATTGAAATTGATTAAATTGTATATGATTCCATACTTATCATTCAATGGCCCGCTGCTCAAGATATCCAAATGCAACTGGAAGGATTTCCTTAAACCATTGAAGAGATTCCTCTAGAAAAACAACAATAAAGACGCAATGCATTGGCAACGGGCAAGCTGGGAGGCCATAGCGAGGCCTATGGGGAAAGACGATCTCAGAATTCTAAATTCTAGTACTCACGCGAAGGCCCAATGTGCCAATTTTGCGACTGCAATTATGAATCAAGATCAAGCCTGGGCAGTGATGACTAAGGCCATGATGGACAATGCCAAACTATACTCCCAAGGTGGCCAATGGAAAGGGCTAGATCTACACAACAAGTTATTTGCCCCTCAGTGGTCTAACATGAAGCTTGGTGGCTTAACTGGTGAGTTGGCTCGAAAGTGCAACAAAGTGGTGGAGGCCTTGGAATGGGGATAGGTAACTAGATACTTCCACAACTCGATGTCTCACTAGTCCCCTTGGATGTCTAAGGTGGGAAGAGTCTTGCTAAACCCTACCTGGAGGGAGGTGACCAGAAAGATGAACAAAAAAGGACTCCTCCAATTGGGCCAATTTTGGGACTTTAGTAGCAGGGATTGGAAAGGTTTGGACCAACTAGCCTCGGAGTTCATGCTAAATGGGATAGAGAGACTGATGGTAAAGAGAGTTCTAGAACAGTTGAACAACTGCTGCCTATTGTCATGCAAATCTAGGATTGATTGGAAAGCTTGGTGATGGTCTATAGATAGACATTTCCATAAACCACACACCAGGGCGGTGTACAACACCCTCATGGCTTTGTTGGATTGGTTCTACCCCCTGAAAAAACAATGGAGCAAGCAATGGCTAGAGGCAAGATAGGTGACAATAGTTGAGAACATCTGGTGCCCAAGACGGCCACTTAGAATGAAGGTATTTATTTGGAAAGCTCTCTGAGGGGCCTTGTCGACTGGGGTGAATGTGCTAGCTAGAGGTATTTGGCCAGATAGATGCCCACAATGTAGATATGCAAGTGAGAATCTCCCCCACCTGTTGAAGGACTATCTGGGATATATGGCCTGGCAGGAAAGATTTGCAAGTGGATTCCAAAGACAAGGAAGATTGGGTTCTACAAGAACGATGTTTTTCTGAGGGGGAAGGCGATCACAAAGCAACCACTTCTCATCAGTACTCAAATCGTTAGGTTTCGTTACTTTAAACACATTTGGAAGGCCGAGAACAATTGACTTTTTGAGAACTGCATTGAAACAACAAGGTTTATGGAGATTGCTCAAGAAAGCAAGGTAGCGATTACTGCCATTGGGAAAAGGAGAAACTATGAAGAGTGGGACAAAACGGTGCCTGTAGAATTTTCAGAATTGCATGGGTAAGGATCTGACTCTTTGGTTTTTCACCATTGGAGTGGGGTGACCCCCATTTTAGCCGATGTACTAGTGTCTGTCGGAAGATGCCATGGCTCATCATGAGCATGAATAGTATTTGTAATTCTTTTGGGTTACTAATATAACATACTCATGTTTGTGAGTTTTGCACAAGAAAAAGGCAAACTTAATGGTGAGGCCCAAATATAGAATCACACGATACCATGATGATGCGGCCTCTACTTTCCTTCCAAGGGAGAAATGTAATTGAAATACACAAAACAAGACTTAGAGGAACGTGGATATGAGCTATGGCAATAGCCCCACACATTGATATGATGTGAGAAGAGTGTATACATTTCATATTGAGATGTGAATACACACAAAGAGGAGGGTATGCTCAACTAAGAAAACTTGTGTAATGGAAATGATTTTGTGGATAATTTAGATATTTTTAATGGATTTGGTTTTATTGAGACTGCATTGAGAATTGATATCATTATCATGATGAGACATTTATGGTGTTTTTGTTTTGCAAATCCGTGAGTGGCTAGGTATAAGATGCATTGGTGCTGCCTTGAAGTATCTATGCGTACAAAGTATTATTATAGCAATTATATTTTTGTTGTAAGTACACCAAGTATTACTATAGAATTTACATTTTTTATGAAATTTATTATAGGATTGGTGATGCCTTGAAGTATCTATGCATACCAAATATTCTTATAAAAATTATATTTTTGTTGTAAATGTAGTTTAAAACTATTCTCTATTTTACACAAAGTGGTTGTGTCTATATTGAGTTGGAATTTTCATCTATCAATTAAATACATGAAAAAGGAAGAGGCTCACTTCTATATTGGAAGAGATTGTACTAGTGCTTGCGTCACTCATCCTCGCTACCTCTCCCCTCCTCTATTGCGTACATACGTAGCACTCCAATTACGGACGTGTGCATGTTTGTTCACTCTCTATTCTCTCTTTATTTGTGTTTTTGTGTTATTATGTGGTGCATCATGCCTTAAACTGTTATAGTGGTAATAGATCTAGTAATTGGCATGAGACCATGGTACACTAGAGATATAAAAATTTAAAGTTATCCTTATATAGACTTTATATCCCACTTGAACATCTCCTCCCATTAAAAGATATGGAGCTTCTTCCAACATACTAAAGATGACGGCATGGGAAAGCCCTCTTGTAGATGACCCCTTATTAAGGATGAATAAGAAATTCTAATTCCCAAAATAGTTCTTGATCATGACCTACTATCTACCCATACAGGTAATCAATACAAAAATTATTCTCAACTAAAAGAATCGTTGATTCATCTGTTGGAGCAATTATCCTCTTGTAGTGCATATTTATTGGTATAGATAGCACTCGTGCATATTCAACAATTTAAGTAGCACAAGTGCAGAGTTGTTAGTTTAGTACCATGACCATAGTGTAAATTTGTTATTTTAGGTAGCACAAATGCAGATTTACCAATTTAAGCAACACACACATATTAGAGTAGGTTCACCAGTTTAGGAAGGACCATTTAGTAGACCCTACTACAAGTAGCTGGCCGCCATTGCCACTACTTTGATTTTGAATACTTGCATATTTTTATATTGTTTATTTTGATTTAAATTTTCTAACGGTGCATTGAGAGATTGTATGATTATTGCAGTGCCACGATATGGTGCTTTTGTTTGGCACATGAATGAGTGGTTAGGTGCATGGTGCATTGGTGATGGATTCAAGTATTTATGTAGACCAATTATCACTACAACAATCATATTTCTATTGTCAATATAGTGTAAGAATAATCCTTATTTTTACCCAAAGTGGATTGTACCAATTTTGAGCTAAAATTTTCATTTAAAAAATATATGAAGCTCACTTCTCCATGGGGAAAGATGTACCCATTGCTTGTGTTGCTCATCTTCTCTACCTCTTGCCTCCTCTCTTGCATACATGTGTAGCACTCTCATTTAATTGCAAGGTATGCATGACTGTTCACTATCTATTCTCTCATTGTTTGTGTTTTCTTCATGATTTTGCAAAGCATTGTGCCTCCATTTATTGCAACTTGAATATGACAACAAGAATTCAAGCTTGTCTTTTGGTACTCCCTCAATGCCCCTTCAAGGGAGGAATACAACTGCACTCAAAAAAGGATAACTATTAGAGGAATGTGGGTATGGAATATTGTAGTTGCAAATACCAGCGATGACAATAATGGGGATGGACAATATGAATGGTGATAAACTGAGGTCCATACATACACATAAAGGTAAAAGCCTTTATACATACCCACAAAGAGGAGGATACAATGAGCTAAAGAAAACTTGAATATTCCAACAAGATTTCAAATAGCCTTTAGAAAACTAGCAAAATTTCTATAACTTTTTTATTAAAAAAATAGCAAATTGCACATTATATTAATAAACCTAATAAAAGTGCATCATAACCTCATGCCAACTCGTCCATGAGGGGCAACAAAGCAAACAAAGGGACAATACAAGATCCGGCTAAAAGGGAGGCACCCTACCATCAGAAAAGAAGCCTAAGCACATGTTGAGAGATTCACTTTTTCCTTTTCTTCTTCTTTTTCAAAGTAGAGTTCTTTGCAAAGCTCAAGACAGACACAAGGTGGCTAAGGAGATCAATCGTATGCCCCGGATTGCAATCAAATGTAGCTTATTGCTCTTGGGTTTCATTGCTCATTGAGGTCTCATGCAAGGACTTAGAGATAATGGCCTTTTTCTCCTACTTATCTGCCACATGTGGACAATCATCCTCAATGACTGCATCCTCAACGTTGACCTCGGAACATACATTCTCCTTAGGGATACTAGCATTCTTGACCATAGTTGGCTTGGCATCTCTATCAACACAGTTCCATGTGGTTTTGACCATTAAATTACTGACAGCCACCACAACCATAGGGCAGTTCCTTGCAAAGTGTCCAACCTTGTGACATTTATAACATACATTGGGGGAAGAAGAAAAAGATCTTGAAGGAAAGCTCCAAAGCATCCCATGTTTAAATCCATAAACTTCAGAATAGGTTTGTCAATGTTCCACAAAATACACACCTCAATATCTAGTCCAGATCTCATATGTTGTAGCTTCGGCGTGAATAAAATCTGGCCCAAAAAAGCGGCTATGGGATCATGTAACCAAATTGGTAGACTCTTAAACGTCACCCATACAAATCAAAAGTGCATTATCTCTTCATGAGGGAAAAATCCTAGTGTCCACGGCATAGCATACGCAAAATACGTGGCACCCCACATACCACCTCTTATGACTAAATCCTCTACCGTTTGCCTTGATGTACATGTAGCCACATAGACACCCTTGCCGACCGATGTGAAGTGTACGTTGGACCTCATTTCTACATCTGACATTGTTGCCACCCAATCCCATAACCCTTGGGTCATCATTCTTCTACCCATGAAGTACAACACTACCGATTTGACACAACAAATAGTCAAACTCGGTAGAGCAATCTTTGGATTGAAGTCCACTTGCATCACAAAGCCGTCACCAACCTTACTTTGGCTGAAAATATTCACCCCGTGAAGCATTCTCCTCAGACATTGTGCGCATGCCAAAAGGGGAAGGCTTGAAAGCTTCGTCTCTTGCATTATGGAAGTTTCCACTACCACGTTTCTTTCCCTCAGACTCAAAAACAAAGTTTGGTTTGGCGGAACTTTTTGCAACTGAACCCTCAATCTCAAAATGCATTCCTTGCCCCACCGAGCGATGTTTCGGATGAGCATGTATGCTTGGTGGGAAAAAAACTTTGTTGGGAATGAGAATTTATATTGTCTCTTGTTTGCATTTTTTTGGGAAGTTTTTGGTGAGCAAGATCTCTCTCTCTCTCTCTCTCTCTCTCTCTCTCTCTCTCTCTCTCTCTCACACACACACACACACACACACACACTCACACACACACACACACATTTATGTGTATGTGCGTATGCACACGCGGTCTTGAGTTTAAGACTCCCTAGAAAAAACTTTGTCTCATGGAGTTGGTCTTACAATCGTCAAAAGACCTCTCTCTTTGTCTATAGTATCGTATGTGATTCAAGTATTTTGCAGACTTTGATCTAGGGACGAAAGCCCTTGGTGACTAATCATCATTCATTCATGTGAGGGTCGATCTTGTAAACACAACACAAACAACCCCGTCTTACTCTTATAAAGTATAGTGGAGAGACAAGTGAGGAACTAAACTTGTCTACAAAAGACAAGAACTAGCGTACCTTTGAGACCCTCGAATTGCAACCCTTCTCACCACAGTGGAGTATGGACCATGACCACATGAGAATATGTTTCTATTGCTGATGGATTAGATAGGCCCTTGTTTCACTTCTATGAGGTTCCAATTGCAACCCTTCTCACCACAGTGGAGTATGGACCATGACCACATGAGAATATGTTTCTATTGCGGATGGGCCCTTGTTTCACTTCTATGAGGTTCCTTAATAGAAAATAATATGCTCTTTGAACAATCCTTTGGTTAGATCACGTTTCTTGAGTTGTAAGTGTAATGTCATGTGATCGGAGAAGCTTTTTGTTGAGATTACCTTCATCTCTAGCGTCGATGAGATGCAGTCGGCTTGATGAGAGCAGTAGCCTTTGTCCAGCCGGGAGACAATGCGGGTATATTGAAGGCTTGTGTAGGTGAATCTAGGCATGTTGTTCCATCGGCCCACTTCCAACAAGTAAATCATAGCCCACTTCTCACATAAGCTCTACCATTTAGACTTTTTTGAGCCAGTCAGTATACTGGCAGAGCATGTTCTATCCTTGCTTTTCTTGACCATATTGAAATCTCCAACCATCAACCACTCCCCTTCGATCGGAGTATCCCTAAGCTGCATCCACAATTTAGCTCTATCCTTTGCGTTGCAAGGGTCGTAAACATTTACTATGGTAATAGGTTGATTGTCCCATCTGATTCTAACCCCAAGGACTCGTCCGAACGAGTGGTTCTTGATACTATCCACTCACAATTGTGAGTTTTGCAATAAAAAATAAAAAATCAAGCTCCATTATGACTTGACTAGGCACCTACAAAGTAAGGGAAGTTCCATTCCTCCCCTTGGTATCCTTGGTAAATTTAATCACTCATGTTGAACCTATCTAAATCCATCAATTCCTTGAATAATCATCATGTTTAGGTGGATTCTTTGACATTACAATCTTCTCCATCAATCCTTCACCTAAACAATTGTTGTAGCATCTAAGTGGATCCAAGTGGGTTGACATCAAAATCTTATCCATCAATGTACATGCTAACTAGCGATGAATTTGTCGACTAATCATCGTCACAAGTTTGAGTGGCTTCATAAGGACATTGTCTATCTAAATGGTTTGGCTCGTTTGGAAGGAGAGAAATATTCTCTTTTAAATACTCTATATGAAAGAATTTTATTTTTAATAGAAAATAATAAAAAATCCCTAGTTCCAACTTCACTAAAAATTGAAGCTCCTTTGTTGGGCCACAAATGCCTTTAAAGAAATGTGAAAAGGACTTTATCACACCTAACGTGATCACTCCACTAAGTCCTAACTTTGAAAGCTTAAAAGTCACCCACAACAACAAACACCAAAATATACTACCTTGTTAATGTCCAATGAATCAAAATAATTTCTCAAGGGTGGAAAAGTGAGGCATCATGACTTTTAACATGGGTCTATAAAAGCTCACTATAAAAGCTAAGAAAGGGGTGATTTTCAAGTCCAAATGTAGTGTTGGGTTCCAAGTGGCATCATTAATGGCAAGAAGAATTTCCTAATAGAGAAGATGAAAGGCAAGATAGCTTGTTGGGCACCTAAGGATCATGATCATAATGGCAAGGAGTGCCCTAATTGGGGGGAAAAATAGAGAAGGTGATTTGACGACAAAGGCCTTTAAAACTTCTAGAAAAGCTTGCAAGTGTGCAAAGAGAAGTACTCTCTTTCATCATAGTTTCTTGATAGTGAAGCAATGCTATGATATGGGATCTCACTTGGGGGCCTTGTAAGGTGGGTCTCTCTCTCTCTCTCTCTCTCTATATATATATATATATATATCTTTTTTTTGTTGATTTTTTTGTTTTTTTGTTTTTTTTTTTTAGGAGGGAGGCCCATGCGTGCACTCTTAAAAAAAACGGGGTCCAATGTATTTTAACTGTTTGAAATCTTAAAATCCCGGTTAGATTTTGAGCTTGCTTTGAAGAAAACTAAGAAGTTCTCACAAATTTTAGCGTGATTAATGGCAAAAGCTTTAAATTTTGACCTAAAAACCGGGAGAATTTCGAACTTGCCCTTATTTTTTTCTGTTAGGATTTTTTTTTTTTTTTTTGTTGGGGGTTGGGGGGGGGGGGGGGGGGGGGGGGGGGTGGGGTTTGGTTGGTTGTTTGTCTCCTTCAAGCAAGCGAGAAAAGTTGAAGCCCTAGGTGGTAGAAAGGCAAAGGAAAGGATAAGCTCGAAAGAAAGCTGAGAACCATCACATCAAGGGTCCCCAAGGACTTTCATTGCAGAAATATGGTGTGCATGATACTGGTACCCTCCCTTTAAAAGATTTTGAATGCCACTAAGAATAGGGTTGCCCTAGAGAGTCCCAATGCATAGTGTTGGGAACTTGGGAACTATAGATGCATATATAATTTATAACCCTTTGGATGAGAGGGGGTTGTCCAATGATGGGAAAGCCCCTATGTGGGACTACCAAATGCTCATAGTATATCTAGTCACTTCTCCTTTTCTCCCTTTAAGTGAATAAAGAGTATAATCTATGTAGAAAGGTGGGAGGTCCCCATCCTGATTAGCTTGTTTATGACGATAACCACGCGCACTTTCTCGATGGGAAAATTTGCTCCGACGAGCGAAAAATCGAAATATTTGTCACAAAAAAAAGGAGAGAAATAACTTTTTCTTTTTTCTAAAAATCATTTATCTTTGCAACTTTGATTTATCTTTAAAATTTCCTTCTTTTCTTCGAGAGAAACCCTTCCAAAATAGATGAGGATGGAATACTTCCTTTGGTTTGGGAAAGTGGAGCAAAAGGAGAAGGGAGTATGTAATGACTCACGAGCATTCATTTTGGATTTTATTGAGTTGCGGCTTTTTATTGAGTCCTCGATGTATTTTGATTCCCTA
This sequence comes from Adiantum capillus-veneris, assembly GCF_014529385.1. NCBI lineage: Eukaryota > Viridiplantae > Streptophyta > Polypodiopsida > Polypodiales > Pteridaceae > Adiantum > Adiantum capillus-veneris. Next base: position 103,429,107 of record NC_140947.1, on the reverse strand, counting down.
AGGAGCTCTCAACATGCAATGGAAAGAAATTTGTCTTTTTTATTTTTGCTCAAATCGCACAACTCCCGTGCAAGGTGACAAAGTACGTCTGTGAGTGCCAACGGATCACTTGATCGCATTCGAACCAATGGCAAGAAATGTGGATCTTATTGAGTTGGGGCATTTTATTGAGCCTATGAGTCTTTTTCTTTTTTTCAACCATTGGCAATGTACAGTTGTAAATACATGATAAGTTTCTCCTTGGTACCTTCAGAGAGCCTATGAGTTTTGATCCCCTAAGGAGATTTCAAAAGGAGGATTATCTTGACAAGGTGAGACGTTGAGATCTTGAAATTAATATTAAAGGTAAGGTTGATTCACCCTATAGTTTGAAGGATAATGGTCTAAGTGGAGGGCAATAGGTATAGGGGAAAAGTCCAAAACTGTGTGTGTTAATGTTAGACCCTGGGACAAGACCTAAAGTCCACTCCCATCGATAGATAGAGATCTCACCATCAAGGGGTCATCCATCTAGCTAAAAAGCTCCTTTGGAAACATCAATACACATACTTGAGTGCTAGCTTTTGGTTTAGAGAGGAAACGGACACTTAGTGAGGATCAATGTGTTGAAACAAGGGAGGTTTCCTACTAGAGAGTTTATGACCCCCTCCTTATTGCCATGGTGCATTCTGGGCTCTGGGCTCTGGGTTCTGCCAAAAATGTTGTGACTTATGAACAAAAGAACAATGGTAAGGGCTTGCATGGAATTCACATATCCGCAATCTCATCTTGGATCATTTATGTGCAAATCAATCATCAGAGACTAGTTAATACATAACTACGCAATACAAAAGTTGATGTAAGCTAGATGTGAACGGTTTAGAAATTGCGTGCAGTATGATTGTCGTATATGTACCTGCATAGCCTGTTTGGTGGAGAGCAAGGGTGTGATGTGTGTGAATAGGTGCTAAGAACCTACCTCATAGGTTAGATAACCGCGCTTTTATGTAGCTGTCCAAGATGCTTCCTTGTGGCCATATATCGAAGAGATGCACTGATTGGCATCGCATTCACGCTAGGGGGAAGTTGGATTGCTTTTATCAATAGTGGGAGCACATCTAGCATTTGCAGCGGATGATTTAGAACAATGGAGAGGAGAAGGTGGGAAAATTTAGAGCAAAGTCTTCCAAAATTTTCTAGTGGCGATAGGCAATGCGGAGCTAAATTTTTAAGGAGGGCCCATCATCCATGGGAAGCCTGTAGAGTTGGGGGCAGTGTTCGGGAAAAATGTGTCTCAGCTTAATATCGTGTTGTTCTCAATTTCAAAAATGTCGGTTGAGGGCAAGGGGAGAAGGAGAAATTCCGCCTCAAAATAGAGAAAAATAGTGTAAAAACTCAAAAAAATAACCTAATTTGTCTCTTGACAAAATAAAGAAAAAGAATTTGGTATGTTTGGAAAAATGATTTTTCCCAAACACTGCTTTTTGGGGCGGGGGGGGAGAAGGGGGGTGTAAAACATATGGGTCGTACAAAAGGCAGGGATGCCGTGGGCCGGGATGGTTTAATTTTTTCTTTTTGAGGGGGGGAGGCATCTACCAGCCAGGGGCCCTAATGCTTTTGATTGCCAGGATCGCAAGATAGCCCGGCCAATGATAGGCAGCCACGCTGAGCTCGCGAGAGCACGCGCGGGGGTCCCTCACGTGCTCGTTCAATCAAATGACGTCGCTTGCGACAGCGACTCCTTTCTGATGATGCCGTGTCATCCGAGTTCGGGCCAGTCTCCCAGACAGCTCTCCTCTCCTCTCCTCCTCCCCTTTCATTTTCTTCCAAGGTTTTTTTTGGAGCTTGTTGATAGCATCATGGCAATCATTCTAAGGTTTGAAGTTTCATATAACAAAATAATAATGTAATATTGCTGGCGTCTGCGTCTCATCCCCACCTTACTATAAAGGAGCAAGAGCATGTAGGACTTGTGAGCGCAAGGTTTTGTGCACGCGAGATCGATCGTGAGAGAGAGAGAGAGAGAGAGAGAGAGAGAATGTGTGTGTCGAGTAGCAAAAGCTATATATATATATATATATATAGAGAGAGAGAGAGAGAGAGAGAGAGAGAGAGAGAGAGAGAGAGAGAGATTAAATGATCGTCCACGGAGGTCATATATGATCCATGGGACCATGACAAAACATTACAACAATTTCTTTCCGGTGAAAGCAATCGATATATATCAATTAAGGGGGGGGGGAGAGAGAGAGAGAGAGAGAGAGAGAAGGGGGGGGGGACACGAAGAAATGGCTCAAGAGTTCTAAGGAGGGAGAAAGAGTATCGAAGCCTCATGAGCTAGCAAAGTTATGTTTAATACCTCCCTTTTGAGGGAGTGTATAAGTTCATATTTTGTATATTGCCACATGCTTACAACACCCAAGTTTAGAGCAATCCCTTTAAAACTTACCGCCATAGCTCAAGCAAATTTGGGTAATACCATATTTAGCTTTGCCACATTAGCCAATTCCCCGATGGCCCACTGTAGGTGGAAAGTAAAGTTCCAAAAAGGGCCAATAACTTCTCGTGAAATGGGTTTGTTACGGTCTCGATCAAGTGGCCTTGAATTCCAATCCTATCGATCGAGTTAGCACTACAATTTCTTTTTTGGATTGAAGGTTTTCTAAGATTTTCTTGATAGACTTTTCCATGTACAAATGCTCATTTGTTGAAGAACATGCCAATCTATGCCCTTTCTTCCCTCTCAATCACACCCTTGATGGAATTAGTCCATTTCTCCTAGGCTAGTGAATGCTACTTCTTGTCTCCATTGGACACACATATTACGTGCCCTATCTTCTAATGTTCCTATCTTCTACAAGACAAAAATAACTACTGACAACAAATCGATTTCAATGTCTGCCTATTCTTCTCACAACTTGATGCTGTCAAAAGGAAAAAAAACACTAAATTTGTACATATATATAGTCTATCCATGGAAAAATCTCCTAGCAATCCTAAGAGAGGATTTGTACATTTTTGTTTGAGTTCAAGAAGCTACTTTTGGTGAGCACGCCCTGTAATTTTAACCTTATTAGGTGTTGTCCCTCTCACAATAAGCTTGATACATGTATATGTGAACACGGCGAGGGGGGTTGCTTCTTAGATATCAATTAGCCATGCCCAAGTAGCTCAGTAGCTTTCCCACATCTTTTTGCACTTCAAAATTCAAAGGTCTTTTGAGCTGCTAACGTTTTCGTTCAATACCCAATGAACAAGAATCACTCACAAGGGACTCCTTAGTAGGCGAAAGGGTAATTTAAGTCCTCAAAGGGACTATCCTTTCGTCGAAACAGAGTTACACTCTTTGGTCTAGAGCGTTTGAACTAAAATCAAACACACTTTAAGAATCACTCACACAAGACTTGTTCATTTGGAGTTATCCTTCATAAAGAGCTTCTATTTTCTCTTCACCAAAGGCAAAAGCACATGAGATGTCTTTTATGAGAGGAAGTACCACAAGACTAAAAGCTGCCACTGGTAAAAAAGAATTAAAATTGACCGAACAATACCCTATGCGGTAGCTTTTTGTAATTTTGCTCCTTTAATATAAATCTGCTCTCGCCCTGTATGGTAAAAAATAAATAAAAATTGAATGTCAATTGATGACGTAAGATGACGTAAGGTCACCTCATGGTAAAACGACTTACCAACATGAGCTACCTAAGAGGCAGATGTAGACTTTAGCTAAATGAAGAAGAATAAGGCCAATCTATTGCATACTACTTACTTGCTTTCAAAGTCACAATATGCACCAAAGTAAAAGAGTCTCTTAAAGTTGCATAGGGCAACATAAAGTTCAAAGTGAAATAGCACTATGTCTGCGTGACCATGTACCTTCATACTCCCAGTACAAATGTAAGGAGGTTCACAACCAATCACATAACATAAAAAAAATTTAACCGGATGGCGACGCTGCCCCTAAGCTACTAGGTACTTGTAACTAAGCTCGGATGTAATCCTTTGTCCCTAAAGGCTCGGCGTGAGCTTGAGACTCATTTGTATATCTGTTGGTAACTTTATAATACAATCATTCACAATTGTGAGTTTTGCACAAAAAAAAAAACACATAAAGAATTTTAAAAATCAAATAAAGGGATGTATTAGAAATAGGAATCCAAGGATGCGGGGGCGAGTTGATAGGGGTGGCTGCCCTGATAGCCGATGTAAGTATGGTCCCTGGATGATTTCATGGCTTAACAAGAGCATGACAAGACCTTGTAATTTTTTGGGCTGTTCAATATAATTCACTCACAAGTGTGAGTTTTGCTATTAAAAAAACAAGGTCAACACTTCACAATGGCCTCCAGAAGCCATCATTTTTTGTTGTAATAAATGATTATTAGAACACATTTGACATGTTAATGGTATGTGTTTGAGAAAAAATGTGTCTCAACTTAATATCTTGTCGTTCATGGCTAGAAAAATACATTTTTCCTAAACAGTCAAAATAAGAGGAAACTTGAAATCTCTAGGTTTATAGGTCAAAATTTGAATCTTTTGCCGACAATTACACTAAAACTTGTGTAAATTTGTCGGTTTTCTTAAAGGCAAGCTTAAAATCTAGTTGGGATCTTTCAATTTTAATCGGTTAAAATACACTAGATTTTGGTTTTTTTCTAACATTTCCGTTTTCAATCTCAAAAATGTCAATGAAGAGCAAGGGAAAAAGGAGAAGTTCCACCTCGAAATAGAAAAAAATAATGTAAAACCTTAAAAAATAAATCTAATTTTTAACATTTTCTCTAGGCATATTCAAGAAAAGAAATTTTGTATGTCTGTAAAAATATTTTTTCTCGAACAATTTAATGGGGGGGAGAGAGAGAGAGATGCACGTGCACGCGCATACATACACACACTCTCTCATTTTTCATAATGAAAATGTTCAAATGAATATAGTAAGGCTTGAAATGATTTGAAATGTCACCTATAAAAGTTAATGTGAGGGTGACTACTTGATGGTGAGAGAATTGCACGTTTTCTCTACCACTTTCCTATGGCCTTCTTGGCCAAAAAAGAACAAAAAGAAAAAAAAATATGAATCCAAGAGACCAACACAAACACAAACATGGAGTAAGTTCTATTACTTATACAAATAAATAAAAAAGGAAACAACTTATAGAAAAGAAAAAAAGGAGTTACCATCAAATGACGCTTCTCCTTTACTTTTCAACTCATGTTTTTTAATCATCCGAGCGTACTACATGTTGAGCTTGATATCTCAAAAGGTACACTATCATTACTATAATTTTGTACGAGTGTACTTGTGGAAATTTAATCTTACTATGTCAACTTCTTCCTCCTGTGTTGTCACTACATCCCAGGGCTAGAAAAATACATTTTTCCTAACCGATCAAAATAAGGGGAAGTTTGAAATTCTCCCAGTTTCTAGATCAAAACTTGAAGCTTTTGCCAGTAATTACACTAAAACTTGTGTAAATTTGCCAGTTTTCTTAAAGGCAAGCTCAAAATCTAACTGAGATTTTATAATTTCAACCGGTTAAAATACACTAGACCCTGGTTTTTTTCTAACACTGCTACATCCCCTTGGGATTTTTTACACTTGTTAGTAATGATCTTTAATTGACTTCATCTCTTGAAAAACGAGGTTTTATGTAGCCATTTAGACTTAATGATGCAATTTATTTTTCCATTACAAGTACATTTGGGAGTTCTTTGGAGTTAAAGTATGTTTGCATGCATCAATTCTAAGGTGTTGTAGGAAGTGATGGGTGGAGCATTAAGCATAGTAATTGTACGTTGGTGTGATAGATAATTATGTAGTATACACATATTTTGGTAGGATTTGCAACAATTCTTGGTTATTTTCAAAGCGTTGTCATAACAAAATTTCCACAAATGCTTAGTGAGAAGTTGAATAGACACCATCCATTCTTGAAAGTTTAGAATGACCAACTTTTTGAGTATAAAAGGGTAGTAGTGTGATCACAATGAATGAAAAAATGAGAGGATCTAAGGAATTAGTACCCAATGCTTTGATAGCCTGGCAAAATCCCTCAAAGATTATAACGAGGAAGCATGAAGCATCATTTAGTGGTTTTCTATCACTGTGCTAGACACCATAATTAAGCATGTGCAAAATGCCAACTCCCTCAAGGATGGTTTATGCTGATCACATTTTTATGAAATGGATGCAAAGCCAAGGAAGCTTTAATGCAAGAATCAAATGGGTATAGCCAGAGACAAAAGCATGTGCATCAAACATAATGTCATCGAGCCTTTTTACTTCATTACTGTTGTAGTTGAGGAGATGATAAGATGGAAGTACGCTTATTTGGCTATAGGCTAGGATATAAATCACCAGATTTTGCTACCTCAACGAAGTCTAGAAGTCTAAGAACCTTTGGGTGTTTGAGGGTGAACTAGTTTTGATGATGTTGTGTGTCTCAGCATCGAGCTCATCCACGTAGCAGGAGCCAAGAGAGGGATAACAAACATAGATGAAGAGTGGCACCATGCACTGAGTTGCCTAGGCCTCTCATAGTACCCATGTTTTGGTTACAAGCGTGGCTGGGTTCTTGGATTTTACGGAATTATTGAGACCTCAAGGCACATCTTGTGCATCAGGGAGATTGTATTCTTTTTTAGTTAATATAATTTCTCTCCACTCACAATTGTGAGTATGGCAAAAAAGAAAAAAAGAAATAAAAATTTCTAAACATCTGCTCAAACTTGGAAACAATATCCCAACTCTTTGATCTCGGATGATTGAGAAGAAGAAGACTTATCGTCTTGCATTGCATGATGAACACTTCAACTACAAATGTGCCCAAATTTTGTCATAATATACATGTAGTAATTTGGAAATGGGTCCTTCAAATCACGTGACTTGAATCCCATAAATTCTTTTTTTCTTTATAATCACAATTGTGAGTTGAGAAAATTAACTCGAAAAGAATACAATTTCCATCAAAGCACTGCATGTGCCTTGAGGGGGCTAGGGTTCCAACAGAGACTTGTACATAGAAACATAGCGAGTGTTTTAAGCAGCCCATTGCATGAATCAACTTTTCATCCTTGTCAACTACCCCTCTTCATGCTCCTATAACATGTATGAGCTTAGTGCTTGGACACAGAATATCCTCAAGCTGAGCTACATCTAGTTTATCCGCAAAAACTTGAAGGTTCCTAGACTTCTAGACTTGGTTCAGGTAGTAGAATAGGGTAATTTGTGTGCACACCAAAACGGCTCGGCTTTGGAAACCATGCCCTCCCAAGATCGGGTCATCCGTAAAGAAGATGACCTTCCAAGTCCTTCTTACCCATTTGCAAACCCTAGCGGCCAACCCCGGGCCCTTCCTAATAGATGCAAGGGGTGTTCAGAGGCCGAAGCTGCAACTAGAGCAAGTGTCAGAGCCGATCCCTCTAGCATGCACCTTAATCCTAGTAGGCAAGGCTCCATAGATCACTTTTCTAGATGAATATCTTTATGTATACATGCCCTTACTCTCCCAGATGGTATTAACACTCTTTTTCCAACGTTCTTCTGAACAATTTTTCTTTCAAATTCTGTTGAGTGGGACAAACCAATCCTCTTTATACACCAGCACATTGTAGGTACTCCGTGCCTTGGGAAGCAAGAACACTTTTTCTTTCGGCCAAACATAGATGAAGAGTGGCACCATGCACTGAGTTGCCTAGGCCTCTCATAGTACCCATGTTTTGGTTACATGCGTGACTGGGTTCTTGGATTTTCGGAATTATTGACACCTCAAGGCACATGTTGTGCATGAGGGAGATTGTATTCTTTTTTAGTTAATATAATTTCTCTCCACTCACAATTGTGAGTATGGCAAAAAAGAAAAAAAGATATAAAAATTCCTAAACATCTGCTCAAACTTGGACACAATATCCCAACTGTTTGATCTCAGATAATTGAGAAGAAGAAAGACTAATCGTCTTGCATTGCATGATGAACACTTCAACTACAAATGTGCCCAAATTTTTTCATAATATACATGTAGTAACTTGGAAATGGGTCCTTCAAATCACGTGACTTGAATCCAATAAATTCTTTCTTTTTTCTATACTCACAGTTGTTGAGTTGAGAAAATCATATTAACTCAAAAAGGATACAATTTTTGTCAAGCACTGCATGTGCCTTGAGGGGGCTAGGGTTCCAATAGAGACTTGTACATAGAAACGGAGCGATGATACTCTTACCCTCTTGAGTGTTCTAAGAAGCCCATTGCATGAATCCATTTTTCATCCTTGTCAGCTACCCCTCTTCTTGCTCCTATAACATTATGAGCTCATTGCTCTGACACACAATATCCTCAAGCTGAGCTACATCCAGTTTATCCTCAAAAACTTGAAGGTTCTTAGACTTCCAGACCTGGTTCAAGTAGTAGAATAGGGTAATTTGTGTGCACACCTAAACGGCCTGGCTCTGGAAACCATGCCCTCCCAAGATCAGGTCATCCGTAAAGAAAATGATCTTCCAAGTCCTTCTTACCCATTTGCAAACCCTAGCGGCCAACCCCGGGCCCTTCCTAATAGATGCAAGGGGTGTTCAGAGGCCGAAGCTGCAACTAGAGCAAGTGTCAGAGCCGATCCCTCTAGCATGCACCTTAATCCTAGTAGGCAAGGCTCCCTAGAGCACTTTTCTAGATGAATATCTTTATGTATACATGCCCTTACTCTCCCAGATGGTATTAACACTCTTCTGCCAACGTTCTTCTGAACAATTTTTCTTTCAAATTCTGTTTTGTGGGACAAACCAATCCTCTTTATACACCAGTACATTGTAGGTACTCCGTGCCTTGGGAAGCAAGAACACTTTTTCTTTCGGCCAATGTTAGGCTCTCCAATCAATTTCTGATCCGCAGATAGGTGGAAATGAGGATGGAAGCACTTCCAATAGTCTACCAATCAAAAGCCTTTCATGTAACCCCAAATTATGTTGCAACACCATGAGCTTTATATCCTTCCAGCAAAGGCTTCTGTCATCCCAAAGATGAGAAAGTTTAGAAATTCCTTTGTTGTTTACCACTTGTGCAACCTCCCTCCAAAAGGGGTCCACGGAGCCCCTTCCAAGTTTGAAGAGTCAGGGGGACCAATTGTGGGAGGAATCCTTGAAATATCTGATATTCTTTCCCCATTCTAGGTTGAAGCTGCTTTGTTACACTTTTGTGCTAGTTCCTCTCGCCAAGCTTCAAGAATGTCTGGTGCCAAAATCTTGTCCGGCACAGTGACCTTCTTCCATATGCCCCCTTTCGAGGCAAGCTTTGCATCGTTTGTCATATCCCATGCCATGATAGCCCATTCATGTTTTTGATCCGTCAAAGATACAACAATTTTGACACATGAATCTTCTGCATGCACCATGGGGTCAATAATCCCGAGTCCATTTTGATTCTTAGGTCATGCTACCCATTCCCATTTCCCCCATTAGGAAGGGGTTGTGGCTTTCATGTTGCTTTTCCACAAAAACCATTAGATGAATTCTTTTCAATTGGATTTGCTCAGTTTCAGCAGCGGTGCCACAAATGAAATGTACGGTATCATGAATGCATTAATCACCATGACTCTACTATGGAAGGGGAGGAGCACAAACTTCCATCTTCTCATTTTATTGTTTATTTTGGCCAACAGCCAGCCAAATCTCTGTTTATCCGTAATGCCCACCTCAAGAGTGCCATTGTGCCTGAACACAATGCCCTTGCCTATAACTTCTTTTGGCCATTTTGCGGGGTTGAAGGAGTTGCTTTCTGAGAATCCAAGGAATCCTTAGTTATGTAGATATGGCAGACAACACCTTATTAAAGAGTTTGAGACTTTAGAGACATTTTGGAAATTCCAAATCAAAATAGATCCCGTTTGCTTGGGAATTTTGTTAATTTGGGACTTAGTGAAGTATGCATTCTTTTTCCGTTTTGTCTAATCAAGGAACCAAAATAAGCCTTGCTAACAAGGGCATATATTCTATTGGGAGTTTTCTGATCATGCTATGGTAAGGATCTTGATTCAAATCACTGATAAAACCTTTCATATATGGGTGGTGTATGAGAGATCAAAACCCCTAGCCCCCTTGAAATTAGCATAAATTGAAATATTTTAACAATCTTCTAAATTTCCTTTTTAATAAAAAAGTTTTTATTTTAGAAAAAATTACCAAAATACCCCTCTAATTTGTGGAAATTCTCAAAGTACCCCTCAAATTTCAAAAAATCCCAATACACCCTTGTATCATTTTGGATGGATTTGCCCCGTTTTTTGCATATGACAAGATGGAGTTCTTTTTAAACTTTCTAAACGAAACTATTTACGAATGCAATCACAAATAGAGACATTTGTTCCTAAAAAAGATGAGCAGTTTCATCTTAAGAGCCCACAATACCATATCAAATCCTAGTTCTATCACCAATCTTCCTGTGCAGAGCTGCAAAAAGTTTGTGGTTAGAGATGTTTACGAGGTTAATGAGGGGTATTTTGGAGAAATTGAAGGATATTTTGGGATTTTTTGGTCAAATATGAGGGATAGATAAAAAATTTGTGGTTAGAGATGTTTACTAGTTTAATGAGGGGTATTTTGAGAATTTTGGAGAGATTGAAGGATATTTTGGGAATTTTTGGTCAAATATGAGGGATAGATCGGGAATTTTTGAAATTTGAGGGATATTTCCACGAATTAGAGGGAAATTTTGATAAATTTCCCTTTATTTTAAAGTTTAGAGAAAGTACTTTTTGGCCCGAGAGACATTCAAATTTTGAAATTTGAATTTCAAGTCTAAAGTGTGGCCCCTTTGCTACATAAAGTTGGTTTGGTTGTCAGACTCTCTCTCTCTCTCTCTCATCTGCGACGTTAACATTCTCTTCTTCTTCTTGTCTCCTCCTCCTCCTCCTCCTCCTCCTCCTCCTCCTCCTCCTCTCTCTCTCTCTCTCTCTCTCTCTCTCTCTCTCTCTCTCTCTCTCTCTCTCTCTCTCTCTCTCTCTCTCTCTCTCTCTCTCTCTCTCTCTCTCTCTCTCTCTCTCTCTCTCTCTCTTGTCTACGAGGTACTATCGACAGGAGAGGGGCGAAGGCTGAATGCACACAGAGAGGAGACAGAGGAGAGGGGCGAGGGTGAAACCCACAGCAAGAGCAGAAGAGGGGTGAGGCGATGAAATCCTGCTGAATAGGACATGCAAAACCAGCCTCGTCATTGCCAGTAGCTGCTTCCCTTGGCGCCTTGCTTTGGAATGCACTCTGCAAAGCTTGATCTATCTCTCACTACTTGCATCGAGCAAACCCTAACTGCTCTTCACCCGCTTCCTATTCGGCAGTGAAATCCTGCTACTAAATAGGACATGCAAAACTAGCCTCATCATTGCCACTAGCTGCTTCCCTCAGCGCATTGCTCTGGAACTCACTCTGCAAAGCTTGATCTATCTCTCGCTACCTGCATCAAGAAAACCCTAACTGCTCTTCACCCGCTTCCCCTCCCTTGCATGTCGCATCCTTCACTAGCCCGCTCGCCATCGCCTCTGCTCACGTTGTCCAACTGCTCGTCAACGTGTGTTGCCTGCCCCCGCCCGTCCGACATGTGCCTGCCCAACTGCTTGTCGTCTGCTTTGTGACCCCGCCTATCCGACATCTACCCGCTCAACATGTACCTACCCACTCATTTTTCCTAACTGAGAAGGGCAAGCTTGTAATTCTCCTAGTTTTTAGTCAAAATTTGAAGCTTTTGCCCACTCATTTTTCCTAATCAAGAAGGGCAAGCTTGTAATTCTCCTAGTTTTTAGTCAAAATTTGAAGCTTTTGCCGGTATTTACCCTAAGACTTGCATAAAATTTCTTTATTTTCTTCAAGGCGAGCTCAAAAGGTACCCGGACTTTTAAAATTTCAGGCGGTTAAAATACACGAAACCCCGGGTTTTTTCTAAGATTGGACCTACTCATACAAGGAAAAAAGTAGCACTTGCATGTTGTAAGGAGTTCTATTTCCTACATGCAGAGGTGTATTTTGGTGTCACCATAGATAAATCTCTCTCTCTCTCTCTCTCTCTCTCTCTCTCTCCCCAAAGTTGAGGGTTCTAGATCATACCTGGCTCAAAGGTTTGTCGCAATCTTGAAAGCCCTAGAAGGTGACCCACTTTGCCTTTCGCTCCCATCGATGTGCGTTGCCTCTTTCTTATTGGAGTTTATTTTGTGTAGTCTCTCTCTGTTGTTGGAGTCCAAGATTTACTCTCTCTCTCTCTCTCTCTCTCTCATCTTGGAGTGACAATGTCATAGTAACTGCCATTAGGGTTTGATGTGAAATTGCAGAGTTGGCACCATCTACAAACCCTCGGTGTGTTGGAGACTCAATGTGCCACCAAGAATGTCCCACCACTTTGAGTTCCATGCAATAGTGCTCCAGCACCCCAATAGCCCATCAATACTTCTCATCCTCTCTACTTCCTCCGTTGTATTATCATTGCAACATCATGCACCCATCTAAGTTCTTGCAGTTTGTATGTCCTACCTCCAAGCAAGGTATTTTTTGCAACATATGTCATTTTTTTGATATGTGAGAAAGAGTTTACAAAATTGTGTGCATATTTTAAGTCAGAATATTTTTATATGTTTTAGCCAAATAATGAACTATTTTCGACAAAGTGACAACAATCCTTAAGATTTGTCCTTGTGGCAAAAACCTTGTGCCCAAGAAGATTCCGCAAGGGTCTCATAAGCTAGGCCATAAGACATATTGCAAGAAACTATTCGACATTGACGATATTAGCGATTATGACTTAGGGGTCGACAAGGGGTCAATTTAAATTTATTGGGTTTTGTCAACAAGGACAGAACCTAGGTCAATGACTGAGGTTTGTATTTGTTAGGTTTTGTCCATATGGACAAATCTGAGGCCTCAATATTTCTCTCTCTTTTAAATTATACTTGGCAAGAAGTTAAGAACAAAGTTTTAATCATTTGCTTTTGTAAATATGGGACATTGAGAAGCCTAAAAACACAACACTTGATACACCATCTAGAGGCCTTGTTTACCTTAATCTTTCTCTCTCTAGCAATGTGTAGTTGGCCAAAAGTAAATGCTCCAACTTTGGCTTTTATCTGCATGGACAAATCTAGAAGCATTGTAGGACAAACATTGCACCCATACAAAGTCCTAATAACTTCCCTACCTCTCTCTTTCTCTCCCTCCCCCCCCCCTCTCTCTCTCTCTCTCTCTCTCACACACACACACACACACAGTGGACCCTAGTTTACAATATGTCAATGACCAAAGTTTTAGTTTATTAGGTTTTGTCCACATGGAAAAAGCCTAGGTCAATGACCTAGGCTTGAATATGTTAAGTTTTGTCCTACATTGGAAAAGCCTAGGTCAATGACCTAAGCTTGAATATGTTAGGTTTTGTCCCACATTGACAAATCTTGATATAGTGCAAGACATGAATTGCACCGATACCAAATGGGAATCTCTTGCTTCTCTCTCTCTCTCTCTCTCTCTCTCTCTCTCTCTCATACATTGTAGTTGACAAGAATTCATTGACAAAGTTTTAATCTTTACCCTCTGTCCACATGGGACCTTTAGAGGCTTTGCAAGGCAAACGTAACACTTGATACAAAATCTAGACACTTAGTTTCGCTTTATCTGTGTGTGTGTGTGTGTGTGTGTGTGTGTGTGTGTGTGTGTGTGTGTGTGTGTGTGTGTGTGTGTGTGTGTGTGTGTGTGTGTGTGTGTGTGTGTGTGTGTGTGTGTGTGTGTGAGAGAGAGAGAGAGAGAGAGAGAGAGAGAGTGAGAGAGAGTAGTTGGCAAGCAGTCAATGCTCCAATTTTTGCTTTTATCCACATGGAAAAATCTAGAGGTACCCCATGACAAACATTACACATGTAAAACGTCTTGCCTTCTTGGCCTCTCTCTCTCTCTCTCTCTCTCTCTCTCTCTCTCTCTCTCTACATATATATATATATATATATATATATATATATTAGTAGACCATAGTTATCAAGAGGTTTGTAACCTAGGTCTAATTTTTTTAAATTCTTTTCCACATGAACAACACCTAAGTCAATCACCTAGGTTTTAATTAGTCAGCACATGGACAAATCTTGAGGCCTTGTAAGAAGTAAATTGCACCTATACCAAAGGTAGAAGGCTTCTCTATACCTACATTGCGAGGTCCTTTGCAAGACAAGCACAACACGACACAAAATCTAGAGGCCTCATTTGTGAAAACTAGTTTGCAAGAAATCAGTGCTCTAATTACAGTCACCCATATTGATTCTGGCTAGTCCATACCCCATTTCTTTTTCAAGGGAGAGAACCAATCCAACGACCCCATAAGTGTGCAGTACAACTATCACAGAATCTCAAAGATTGACAGGATAGAGCACTGGAGACTTTGGAGTGGGGTGAGCTTGCAAGGTACTGCCACAACTCTTCAACTCATTGGTCCCGTTGACTTTCTAAAGTGGAAAGAATCCTCCTTAACGCATATTGGAGGGAGCCTGCTAAAAAGATTAATAATAGATGTTTGGGCCAACTATGGGATTATAACAGTAACTAATGGAAAATAAGATACCAAGTGGTAGGCCAGTATAACCTATATGGGAATGAGAGACTTCTAATTAGTAGGGAGAGTCCTGGAAAGACTTGATAGTTGGACTCTCCCTAGTTGTGAGTCTGAGTCTGGGTGGAAAGCCTGGGGTTGAGCCTAAGGACAGACACTTCTTTAAGCCTCATACAAAGAAGTCTTGAGTTGATTTGATGTGTGCTTAGCGACATGATTCTTAGTGTGTTTTTGAGTAGCCATAGAAAAAGAGTAAGAATGCTAGGTTGAGGAAGTTCCTTGTTAATAGACACATTTTCACTAAAACTTAAAGTAACATCCAACAGCATGAAGAATGAGACAATGAGTAACACAAAAAGACTTCTTTTATTCCATGTTTGTCATACAAATATAAAAGTTCCATGGATCATATCAAAAGAGACTAAGGTACATCTTGTTCTCCCAACAACAACCCATGTCTTCCACTGGCAAATAACTGAAGGGAATTATGCTTGTAATTCCTAGCTAAAGAAGGATCTAGACTATGTAATTATGCTTAATACGGACCACATTTCTATGACTCATGTTCATCACTTAGAAATCCAAAAGTGCATGAGATATACATGAATATCCATAGAAAAATTATTTACCTCCATGTCTCACACCTCCTTGTCTAGCCCAGTCATAAGGGACACAAAATAGTGGTGTGATTTTGGAGTTCGTGGTAAGTTAAGATTCTTAAGAGCTCGTCATCGAAGAAATTGTGCATGGCAACATCATCAATCAGAATATGCACATGTGTGCCTTGAATAATGCCATGGATGTGCACAAGCTTATGAGGTCTAAAGGAAGGCTACCGCAAATTAGTAGTGAAGAAACAGTCATGGAGATCCTCTCTTTGAGAAACCTCCATGTGAGCACATTTGGACGAAGAGTTTAGGAGTGATAATTGCACCATGTTCAAGGTCTTGCCTTTCCCCTTCTATCTTTTCAATCTTGGGATTTTCTTGTGGAGAACCTTGATTTCATGCTTGCCAGAGCTTTCCAGGACAATTGAAGTAGAGCTTCTCTTTCTTGGCTCTCTCAAACTCTTTATTTGAGAGTAGGCATCGAGGTTGCTAAGATATGTTTGAGAATTCTCTCATAGGAGTAAAAGAATTTATTTTTTTGATAGATACAAGTGACTCTGTAGGTGATTGTGTAAGTGTCTTATTCTTATGTTTTGCTTGCTTCTTACGCATAGTCCCATCATAAATTTGTACAAGTTGAATAGCTTCATTTAAAAGCTTTGGGTGGTGGGATTTAACCTTAGCCTAATACTTTAGATCAAGCCCATGGATAAAGCCCCAATACTTATGAAACTCATTAATATCTTTCAATTTTACGATGATCTTTCTATAATTGGATATATACTGAGTAAGCATGAGATTATCTATCAGACACTCATCCCAGGAATCCCAATTTGGATCTTAGTCATTTTATGGAAGGAATTCCTTGAAAAATGAAGTCTCAAAAGATGCCCAAGTGGTCGTCTTAAGAGACTCCTTGAGATTCATCCACCACTTGTAGGCCTTGTCCTTTTGGGATAGAGTAGTTTTTGTCCCTTTTTCCTCTTTAGGTGTGAGCATGAGCCTATGAATATCTCTCTACTTATGGAGAAAGGTATTCAAAGAATAATTATTCATCTCACACTCTTCCCCCTTATAAATTGGTAGTGTCATATTCTTAAGCATATTGCCTGCATCTGTGAAATAAGAGGGAAGCACATCATCATGTAGTGCATCGGCAATAGGTGCAGGGGAATTTCTTGAGGCCTAGACCCTTGGTCAAAAACCCTTGAATCCCCTTGTCCTTACCCACTCATAGGGGGAATTGGCTTTGGTGCACCTTGTGCAACTATATTTGCCATAAGTTGATTTAATAATGTAGGTAATGCATTACATTAGCATTTAATAATGCAAAATTTTGCTATAATGTGGTTTTATGAGCCGATATGCAATTGTACTCGTGCTAATCAAGTAACCCATGATCATTAGCCAATTATAGGTTCTCATTGACATGCCTTATAGACACATCGGGCGGGTCATGTGCGAGCTGGCAATCAGGGGATTGATGCTTGAAATTAAATTCATTACCTGTCAGAAGATCTTGTGCCATTCTAGACATGTGTGAATTGCTAGAAAAATTAGATAGTTTTCCTTAATCTAGGAACTAGCATCCTTACATAGTTGCATGAAGCATCATAGTAGCCTTCTTGCATGGATTTTTATGCCCACTAGAGTTGAGTGCCTTGCATGCCCATTCATACATGTAGTAGCAACAAATCAGCCTCCTAGATTCTAATTGAAATGTCGTTTCTAGCTACCCCAATTAATATGCATTTGCAATTTTTGTGTCAAAAGCTTGCTTTTATACAAACAAATAGAATCTACCGCCTTGGTTGAATTTGACTTTGTGAATACCTACTGCCTTGGTATGAACATTGAATTTGGAACTCATTAGACTTGTTTTCTTGGCCATTGACGATCTTTATATGGTCATAATTTGTATGCTCTTTATCTTTTCACAAAATCCTTATTTGAGCTGAAGGCAAAGGTTAGGTTGGATGGCTACCCTCAACCCTTCAACTATGGGATTCTTGCCTAATGTCCAAATTCAAACTCGACTTTGAAAATCTAATTCTGGTGGTTTGAGATCATCAAAATTTGGTTCTTTTTCTTTTTTGCAAAACCTTGTTCTAACTTTGAGTCTTTACTACCCAATTCAATGCCTCCAAGCCTTTGAGATCAGGCTTTGAAAGCTTACCTCTTTGTGGGAGAGGGCCCTTGGTGGTCCTTGGGGTACCTTGGGTGCCTACTTATGGCTTTTATGAAATGAATCTCAACTATGGAAACTTGTAGACGATGGGGAGAGAGAGAGAGAGAGAGAGAGAGAGAGAGAGAGAGAGAGAGGGGTTGCGTCCACCAAGGTCCTTCGTGTTACACACCACTCTAATGTGAAAACCTGTCGGGTTGTTAATGTTTCTTGGTGGACTAGGCCTCTGTATCAGCAGACGAATATGATCGGACCCTCTAGTAGCCTTCATGTCACATTATCATTTTTTGTGAATGGGAAGAGTTGTGAATTGAGAATTTTGTTAATTAACAATGTGACTACAAGAAAAAACATGTGATTTTGTGAATATGAAATCTTTGCTTTGGGAGCTGGAAGCACACTACTAGAAGGGAGCGCTCTGTGTATGAGAAGAGAGTAAATAGAGTTAGTGTTAGTGGTGCAGGGTGTAGTCACGGGAGGCCACTATGCCCTTTACCACTGCAACAATGATTTGGTGGGGGGAAACATTTTGAAGCTCTACCACAAGGTCTTTTTGAGTTTTCAATGGCAAGGAAGAGAGAGAGGGGGAGGCCACGACTATAAAGATATAGATCTGTGATCTACCTTACCTGCAAATCTATAGATAACCTAGCCTCCCTCACCCACACCATCTCCACACTTGCCTTCTTACACCTCCCTCCCCTAGGTGTGGACACGCGCACACGTACACACACACACACACACACAGAGAAGGAGATCTGCATATACAATTCTAATACACACACATATATTGTGTGTGTGTGTGTGTGTGTGTGTGTGTGTGTGTGTGTGTGTGTGTGTGTGTGTGTGTGTGTGTGTGTGTGTGTGTGAGAGAGAGAGAGAGAGAGAGAGAGAGAAGAAGAAGAAGAAGAAGAAGAAGAAAACATGCGTTAAAAAATGAAATACATCAATTTTGTCCATTTTTGTTAATTATTATTAATTATTTTTAAATTTGTGTCCTATGTTATGTTTTTTGTTAATTAATTTTATTTGAGTTCTTTTTGTTAATAAACTTTGAATGTAGCCAAGTTTTTATTAATCAAGATTTTTTTAATGGATTTCATGGTAATTTTATTTAGTTTGTTGATCACAAAACTTAATTTAGTATATTTTCGTATAAATGTTAGTCAATGTAGGAGTTTACAATTTGATCAAGTTAGTTTAACTTAAGCTTTTTTCGGTTTAGCTTATGAAATTATTTTGGGTGACTTAATTTAGAATTTTCTTGGGATTAGTAAAAACTCTAAGGCGACTTAGTGTAAGGTCTGAATTGAGGTTTGGGGTGACATGGATTAGGATAAGGGTGATTGAATTTAGGATTAGTTTAAGACTAATTTATCGTTTAGGGTGAGCTAGTTTAAGAGTTAAGGAGGCTTAGTTTATGGTTAGTTTAAGATCTATAAAGTTAGTTAAAGATTAGTTTCTAGGGGTTAAGGTGGCTTAGTTTAAGATTTGTTTAGGATTTATAAAGTTAGGGTTAGTTTGACCTACTTTAGGATTAATTTGATATTAGTTTATGATCTATGAAGTAAGTCTAAGATTAGTTTGTAGGGTTTAGGGTGACTTAGTTTTTAGGGTTTAAGGATTTATAGTGACTTAGCTTAGGATCAGCTTTATATGTATAAAGTTAGTTGAAGATTATTTTAGCATGACTTGATTTTTATGGCTAGGGAGACCTGGTTTAAGGTTTTAAAGAGTCTCATGGTTGGTATACCATTCTTAGTACCGATCGAGGTAGGTACGTAAGTTGATGAGTTCATGACCGAAATTCTAATTTCAGTTACTAGAACATGGACACAATATGGCCAATTGAAATATCAATTGGACGTCCTCATCAAATTTTTGAAACGATATTTTTAATTCAAAGGTAAGACCCTAACTAAATCTTGGAAGAATCTAAAAATGAGCTCCATATTGCTACACCATCTCAACCTCACAAATATTGAAGGGGGGTTACAACTATAGAATCTTCTAGGTTTGTATTCACAAGCACACTATCAAATAATCTACGCCTTCCATTGAGTAATAGACTATCAAAAAATTGCACCTTTTTCTCTAATGAAAAAGTGACTTGACCTCAACCATGGGTCCGTGGTTGGTAGTAAGATCCAAGATTTGTTATCTCAAAACTCAAGTAATTTACTAGATTTAACATGTGTAGGCATTACGAGCAACAGCAAAGTGGGCCCATCTTATTATCTTATTGAGATGTATATCTCGTGGCTAGGGTGTCATATCCTTGTAATCAATGCAAAGGGATTGTGCATTAAACTCAAAAATTTTCAATGCAACATGTTCAAGGAATCTTACCCAAAATACAGCCTTCATAGAAATGTTTGATAGGTGCTTCAAGAGGCGGCAAAGAAGAAACCATATCACACTTTTGCAACCACAGCAAACTGGCAAAATTCAGATGACCAAGACGTGCATGCCAAAGTTTTGCATCTGAAATAGCCTTTGAATCCACAACTGCATTTGCAAAATTCTACCCACACATGTCATACAAAGTGAGCTTATACAACCCACGGCATAAAATGCCAAATGCAACAATTTCATCACCATCCACTAATTTGACTACAGATACAAACAAAAGATTTTTCTTGATCCCATGTACATAAAGTGCATCAACAAGTATGAAAGAACTACCATTTGCTATAGTAAGCACAATCTTTCCAACTCCATGAACCAGATAAGAGGCATTGTTGGCACAAGTAACTGAATTCCCATGAGGGATAGACTCAAGAGAGGTGAACAAATCACGATATGAGGTAATGTGCTTTGTAGCACCACTGTCAAAATACCACACATGTGAATCTGCAGTAACTGACATGCATGCATCATGGAAAGCAGGATTATAAGTGCATTCTACACTAAAAGACCATTCTGCATCAACATCAGCATTAGAGTCTCCTTTCATAGAAGACTCAACAATGGTTGCATTTGTAATGGAACCAACATTAGTAGTGGAACAAGCCTCTTTCTTCTTAGCTTCTTTGGCCTTCAACTTAGGACAATGCTTGATCAAGTGATCATTAGCTTTACAATAATGACAACGCATCTTCTTTTTTCCCTTATCACCAAAATTTCTACATGAATTGCTACTATCATAAGCATTAGGAACAAGTGATTTTCCACTCGCAGAAGAACCATGAGAAGTGGTTGAATTACTGTTACCACCTTTTCTTTGAGCAGCAATGAAGGCATGTTCAACTGCATGCTATTTAGTCCTATTTTTTCTAGAAAGCGACTCTTGCAACAGCAATGTGCATAATGCATCAAACTTGACAACTTTAGGATTTCCTTGGGTCATAAGTCTCCAAGTACTAGCAAAAGTCTAGTAAGAATTTGGCACGGCATCAAGAACAGTATAAACAAGGGAACTGATTGAAATGACTTCACCTGCAAAAATAAGTTGCTCATTGATATCCTTGACACCAGCAAGGAAAGTGTCCATACCGTCTTCCTCATGCATAATCTTCGACTCCAGCTCTTTACGCAGCAAATGCAATTTTTGCCTCATTGCGACTTGCATAAAGACCATCCAGAATATCCCAAGCCTGTTTTGCAGATTTCGTTGAAGAAATGTGAGGAGTAATAGTGTGCTTCACAAATAACGCAATCAATGCATGAACCTGTGCATCTTTTACATCCCAACGAGCTTGTTTTGTCGTAGGAAAAACAACTCTAACAACAACAATCCTTGCAACAAGGCCTGCAACATCCTCAACATCGCCTACATCCTAAGAACCAGGACATACATCAATGCCCTGCACAATATTCCAAACACCCTTTGACAAAAGAACATGTTGCATCATGTAAGCCCACATAGGGTAATTGTCCCCATCCAATATGTCCTCAACAACAAACATCTTAAACACATCTGTGTTGTTGTCGGCCATGGCGAATGCCTACACCTGATGTGAAAATTGTCTTAAAAGAGGAGAAACAAAGCGAAAACAATACGTGCTACATAGCTCAAACCATAGAAGATTGTAAGGACATATTTTGCAAAAAATAGATTTGACAAAAAATTTGCACAAAATGACAAAATAGCCTGCACAATACTGCCTGTAGTAGAAATGGAGGCCGAAATGAGTCCGAATCGAAAATTTGAGTAGACTAAGCTCTTCCAGCTTACCCATAATATGTTTCAACCTGCAAACACTCGCCAAAGCTCACAAAAATTGGAGAAAGTGAGCAAGCGTGTGCTAGAGCTACTGGCGACTAAGCTTGGGAGGACGCAACCTGCTCTGATACCAATTTTTGGAATTAGGGTTGTAGGAAAACACACACAGCTTAGAGAAGACGAAGGAAGCTTAAGGCACAGAAAAGAGAGTGTATTACTTAGTGTGCAATGGAATGATTAGATAACCCTAGAGTGATGGGTGTATATACAATGCACGGGGGGGAAAACCTCCTAGTGAGGGAAAAAATGCCTCGACGATCCTAAGTGTGTTCACACACATCACTACCACATGTATATGGTAACAAAAGGTTTGTGGGAATTCAATTTTGCTGATTGAGGAAATGATGTTTCAGGTGTGTCTCTTTGTTAGCTTGGTTGGAATGCGCTCGATACTCCAAGCCCAAGCTGCACAATCCTTCTTGTAGGGTATTTGCTTGGGGTGTGCACTATGTAACCATGAGAAATGTATAACGTGGGTTTGAAAGGAGGGGTTTTAAAATGCAAAAATTTTAAGCAATTTAACAGAGATACATTAAAATAAGGGGGTTTTATATTCAATTTTGAAACAAATCCTAAAATAAAGGGTCATTTTATTCATTCAAACATGTTAAAAGAGGGGTTTTTTAATACCCCTCGAACACACGTTATATAGGGGGTACTGAATGGTGAATCCCCCGAGGGTATTTGGGTTGGTGGGGATACTTGTGATTCACAAAAGGTGAGGTTTGAATTGGGAGAAAGGAGGCCATCTTGTGTATTTGGTTGAGATTTTGTGTTTAGGGAGTGTATTTTCCAAACAAAGAGGAGGCCAAGGTATAAAGGTGCCCTACATTTTTCTTCCCTTATCAACATCAAAGGGCATGTCTAGAGGGAAGCATGGCCTAGGGCTGGCTAGTTTTAGAGTCACAAGTATACCATGGAGAGTGGCTCTCATAATTTAAGCTCATAGACGACATGCTATGGTGGATAATGGATGATGAGCAGCTACCTAGAGTTGTTATGGTGGGCCCATGCATGGAAAAGAGAATGAGAGTGGACCTAGAGGAAAAGATCAATTGATTTTATATGCTAATCTAACAATGGAGAAGTGGATTTTCTAATATGAGGATGCATATTGGGGGCAACGCAAGAGAGAGAAGCTATGTGACATAGTTTCCAAAGGGGCAATTGAGCACTGGTACACTACCCAAAGGAGTTTGAGACGTTTCCTTATTCAATGAGTCTAAGATGGATACACTGGTTAGCGACCACCTAGAAGGTGTAGAAGTGATGTATGAGAAGTGGGAGTTTTTTCAAGGTTTCAATCCTAACGTAGCTGTCTAACATTTGGCCCTTACAACAGTTTGGGATTGGCTAATCTTGTAACTATCTTAATGTAGTGCATCATACATTGTAGTTCTTGGTCTAAAGGTCGACACTTCAAGGTAGGGTGGGTTGATACAAAGCATGCATATATGTGATTGTGGGGTCATGGCTAAATTCAAGTAGGCTAGTGAATGACAATTTTGAGATTAAATCCAATTGTGGTGGTCATTTGAGATGTCCTTAAGAAATGTTGAGGGTGGTTTACAAAGGATTTGACATGGGGATATTTGTTTTGCAATGGTTTGAGGTGAACTTGGAGGACTGTGTTGCAAGAATGCATATAAGAGAGTTGGGCTTTCTTGAGGTGGAATTGCAAAAAAAGTGGATCAATTTTGAGGCACGAGGGATATTTTTTTGACAATGGTTTGAGGTGAGCATATGGACCTTGTTGCAACAAAGAGAGTTAGGCTTTCTTGAGGTGGACTTGGAGAAAAAGTGAACCAATTTTTGAGACACATTCATCCTTCTTGAGCATTAAAAATAAGTATTCCCATTTCATCCTTTTTTTTTTTGCCATACTCACAATTGTGAGTTGAGATAATTTATAATAACCGGATAAGAATACAACAGCCCTCAAGCACAACATGTGCCTTGAGGGGGCTAGGGTTCCATCAGAGACTTGTACACAAAATACTACCAAATGAGTAACTCCTAACCTCTTCGGTCTTCTAAATAGCTCAAAGTCTGCATCCATCCTTCATTTTTGTTTGCTACCTCTCTTCTTGCTCCTACCATGTGAATGATCTCAATGCTTGAGCGCACAATATCATCAAAGAGAGCTACCTCTAGTTTGCCCATTTCATTGGCTACAAGTAATTGTGAAAAATGAGTACACCTAAAGTTCTATACAAGTGATTTTCTATCCCATGACTTCAAATATGAGATGGTGGCATGTCATGGAGTTTTCCCATGACTCTATGAGAGCTACATTCTCATGCTCATGGCACTAGAGGAAAATGCAAAAAATGTGGAAGATTCCCAAAAAGGGATGCTCAAAGAAGAAGCTATCAATGATGCCATGGATGCAATCGTGAAAGAAACTCATGATCGGCAGCAATGTGGATGACCTCTTGGATGAGAGTGTGGATGTCTCTCTAGGGGGAGAGCTCTTCATAGTTATAGAGATTTACACATAGTTGTGCCTAAATAAGATTGAGGATTCTCAGTTCACAGTTCACAGTATTTCAGCAAATTTTCTCCTAGTGCAACAAGACATATTTTGATGTGATAAAAGCATACCTTGTTTGTTTTTTGTTGAGTATTAAGATTAGTTTTCAAGGTTCTCTCATTGATTAAGTTGATTTTCAATGCGAAATATAGTTTGCTTTTGCTCATAATTTTCATGTTGATCATGCAAGCGAGGGGAATTTTTATTATTTCTCTCATGCACTTTCTCTTTTGAACACTCACTTACACACATGGGACACCTTGCTCATGAGTAAACCTAGATGCTTAATAGGACACCCTCTCTCCAGGTATTGAGTATACCTAGAGTCTAGATAGACACCCTTGCACCCATCTAGATAGATGAAGAATCTCTTTAAGCTTTGCATGAAATAAGGTGACACATTTGTTGAACACATTGAATGTAATTTTTGTCAGATGATGTCTTAGGGATTCGATTTTGACAACTAAGTGCAGTCTGTCTTCTTTTTGTGCTCTATACCCTCTTCATGGAACGTGATTTGCAAATTGTCCTATGATGTCGTACTTTCTAATCTACACAATGAAGAGATTCAGAGGAAGTCTATGAAGTCTACAAAGCAAGACGATGCATATATTGTCAGTGATAGAGAATAGAGCGGATACACTCATAATCGTGCCAAAAGTAAGGATCATGTGAATTCTTGTAGCAAATCTAGAGGTTCTTTGAAAAATGTTGAGTGCTATCATTGCCACAAGAAAAGGCATTTAAAGAAATACTTCCATGCATAGAAAATAAGAAAAAGTTTCAAGACAAGAAGAAGTTTGACAATGATAGAAAGGAGAAAACTAAGATTGAGGAGCTCAATGTGGTAGAGTCTCCTAAGATTGTAGATGTACTTGAGGTCAAAACTTTGTCGAACGGTCTAGTCTTCACAATACATTTTAGTCTAGATATTGTTGTTGCACATGATGCTAGCTTTGATCAAAGTTGGATCATAGATGCTAGAGAACGTCTCCATGTGACACCTCATAAAGAACAATTCTCTACGTATGCCCATACTCGTGGTAAAGTGAAGCTTGGTGATACCTATGAGATTGAGATACATGGTGTTAGAGACATCAAACTAGTTTTACATAATTGCATGAAATTCATGGTTAGCAATGTTAGGTATGTCTCCAAACTATCAAAGAGTTAGATATCTGCTAGTCAGCTTGACGCTTTGGGTTACATGACCACCTTTGGGAATGGTTCATGATAAACTATCAAAGAGTTAGACATTTGCTAGTTAGCTTGACAATTTGGGTTACATGACCACCTTTGGGAATGGTTCATGATTAATCAATATGGAAACTATCAAAGAGTTAAATATCTGCTAGTCAACTTGACGATTTGGGTTACATGACCACCTTTGGGAATGGTTCATGATAAATCAATATGGGAAATCTTGTGATTCTCAAGGGCCAAAAGCATGAAACGCTTTTTTTATGTTTGTTTTGTGTGTAAAAGAGGATTCTATATCAATAATCGACCTGCCATCTACAAAGTTATCGCATAGCTGGCTAGGCCATATGAAACAAAAGGGAATGAAAACCTTCGCACATTTTGGCTACTTACTTGTATTAATTTATTCAAAAAAAATCATAAGCTGCATCTATGGCAAACAAACTAGGAAGACATCATTGCCATTGAATATGAAGCGTTTGCAGCCACTAGAACTTGTTCATAGTGACATTTGCGGTCCTATGCCAACCAAATATATAGGGGGAACTAGTTGTTTTGTGAGTTTCATAGAAGATTCCAGTAAGAAGTTGTGGATTTATCCTTTGCGTCATAAGGATCAAGCCTTCTCCACTTTCCAACATTTTTTAGCATTGGTAGAAAATCAATCTGGCAAGAAGATCAAAAGCTTATGGGCGTCTCCAAGGACCTAGATAATTTTTGTAGCAAGAGACTTATTAAGATGAAAATTGATGCTCTTTACACACCCAATTAGAATGGAGTTGCAAAAGGAATGAATTGAATGATTCAAGAGTGAGTCATAATCGTGCTTTCTGTGGAAAATCAAACTTAAGGTTTTTGGACAGAGGTAGTACTAACAATGGTACACATCATTAACATGTCACCTAGTACACCATCAAATTACCAAATTGCAAAGGAGTTGTGTTATGAAAATAAGCCACATTATGATCATTTGTGCATCTTTGATTGCAAGGCATATGCACATGTGCCCAACGAGCTTTGCAAAAAACTAGACCCAAAGTCACACAAGTCTATTTTCCTTGATCAAGGTATAGATGGAGAGATGGGATATCATCCTTGGCACCCAAAACCTTGTAAATTCATTCATAGTTCACATGTTATCTTCAAAAAATCGAAGTTGCACAAGAAACCTATTAGAGAGGTTGAATATAGAAAAGTCACATTTGAGGACATTGTTTTAAAATCTATGGAAATTGAGAATCCTAATGATGTACCTTCCACTAGTAGTGCTCCAATTGATAGGTTTATTCTTTGACACGATCTAGTAGATCCTCACATCCACCTGAGTGGTCTAAGCCTAGGTGAAGATGTTGTATCAGGAAGCTTTGTCGTTGGACTATGTCATGATCCCTGACTACGATGAGCCACCTTGTTACAAAGAATCCATGAAAATGGATGAAAGCGCCAAGAGGAAGCAGATCATAAATCAAAGTAAAAGTTGGTTGTCAACAATGAAACATGGAACTTGGTTGCATTTCCAAAAGGCAAGTAGGTCTTAGCTTGGGAATGAGTTTTCAAAAAGAAGTTTATATCTAATGATCCCAAGCCTAAGTAGGAGGCTATATTGGTTGCTAAGGGATTGAAGCTGCAAAAGAGAGTTGATTTTGATGAACTCTTCTCACCTATGGTCAAGATAAATACACAATGCATAATGCGTGGATTAGTAGCCATTGAGGACATGGAGCTTGTCCAAATGGATATGAAGAGAGAATTTATTCACACGATCTTGTAAAAAGGATGTTTACATGAAGCAACCTGAGTGTTTTGAATAGCCTAGGAGGGAGAATCTTACATGAAAACTCAAGAAATCGCTCTACGGCTTAAAGTAGGGTTGGAAGTAGTAGTATTCAAAGTTTGACGCTTTTATACGTCACGGTGATTTAGGAGGATTCAAGAGGATCACTACTTGTATACTAAAAGCATTAGGGGGGATAGAGAGAGAGAGAGAGAGAGAGAGAGAGAGAGAGAGAGAGAGAGAGAGAGAGAGAGGCATTCATGATAATGACATGCTAATTACAAGCTTAATCAACTAGGGTTAAGCAATAGAGATTATGCTAGAGTGTAGACCCAAATGATACCAGATTAATAATAAGAGTGCTCTTATATAGGAGAGCTCGAGGGTAGTACAATGTGTAGTACAAGTGTCCACATCACTTTCCACCTAGGCATCCACATGTGTCCTAGGCCAACTAAGCGTCCTAGTACACTAGAAGTAGTTCCCACTCATAGACTAAAGACCACAAACCCAACAAGTGTCCCCTTGGACTTTGGGCTATGATGATGACAATGATGATAATGTTGACTCTGACCAACTCCAATCTAGGAGTCCGCTCCAATCCAAGAGCAATACATGACATCTCCAATCCAACAGACCCAACATGTCTAATCCAAGAGACAATTTTCCTCCCCTTGACCTAATGAGGTCAAATACCATGACTACATCACAAGGGGCAAAATATTTGTCAGAGTTTATAAACCATCAATGTAAACAATGTTGCTGCTTCGAACCTCTTTTTCTTCAATCATATTTTTGATGCTTGGTTGTTGTCACTTCTTCTACTAGTACTAGCTCCTCGATCCTTGAAGAAGTAATTTGAAGCAAGATGCCCAATCTTCCCGCAATTGTTGCATGCCTTGAAGAGAGGCAATCTTTGGCGTTGTGTCCTTGATTCCAATTTCTCACACTTAAAGCATGTCTTGATATTGTTCTTGGATGAGGCCACAAAGGCTCCTCCCCTTGCAATGAAAGCTCCTCGATCCTGATGATGATGTTGGACTCACGTGTTTCTTCTCCTCTTTTGGCAAAGAACTGATCACGTCTTGAAGCTTTGGCTCTGGCTCTCTCTCCTCCAGGATGGTGAGTATGTTTTCATATGCTTCAGATAATGCACTAAGAAGTACCTCCACTTGGTCATCTTCAGGGATGTTGCACTTTAGTTAGGTGAGTTGTGTGAGAAGACTCTTAAACATGTTGACTAGGCTGGCTATGTCTTCATCATGCTCCATAGTTAGCTTATATAATTGATGTTTCAAACTCACTTTGGAATTCTTGGTCTTGGCACCATAATTGGTCTCTAACACTTCCCATGCTTCTTGTGCACTCTCACATTCCCCAATGAAATGAATGTAGTTGTCGTGTAGTGGAGTGATAATGATACCCACTGCTTACTCATCCTTGACTAAAGCTTGTGCATCAGTGGCTCTTGTTTGTAACCCTTCACTCTTTTCTTGGTTTTGCTTGATGACTCCCCATAACCCCTTTTTCATTAAGTAACGTCGCAGTTTTATATGCCATGTGTGGAACCCGACCCCATTGAACTTTTATATTCCCTTTTCACTCATTCTGGAGAGGTCTTAGCAAAGGAGACTTTCCAATGCCAATGTCTAACTCCGCACATATGAGCATGACCAATGCGTCAAAAGAAATGCTTAAAGCATTTATTTCCCCTTTAGTGGTGCACAAGCACGGTGTGTAGAGAATTACATTAATAGCATTGTTGTGTTATACCTTGGTCGCTTGAAGCTCGTGGCAGTGGCCTCTTGAAGTAAATGGCTAATGGGCCTTTGTGTGAAAGGGCTCCAAATTTTTTGAGGTTTGGGGTCTTGAGGCTCTTGAAGCCGCGAGAACAAGCGCCCACGGGGTGGCCGAACGGACGGCTCAAATCGAAAGCGGGCAGGGTGCAGATGCAAGGTGATCAGACCGGTCGGCCGGTACGTTCGGCTACAGGGCACCGGACGAAGCAAATGGTCGGGGAGTAAATAAGGCGCGCGATGAAGACGGTATATGCTTTTGTTTGGTTCGAACCTGACAACAGAATTCAACACGATTTACCGCCTAATTTAAATCCGCAGGTTGGCGTTGGTTAAAGCCTTCCGGTTGCCTTGCTCCAATTAGCCTAGTAGGCCCAAAAAAGGATGTGTTCTCACCCTAAAAGACAAAAGTGAGTCAAAACACACACACACACACACACACACACACACACACACACACACACACCTAGTTATAATGATTAGGTATCAATTAAGATTGAAAATCATGGATTAATAGCTCAAAATGAAACTAAAAATAGAGTGTTTTGTGCGGGCAATTGAAGCGCCAAATGTAGTCTAGAGTGTAGACCCAAATGAAACTAAATTACTATTACTTAGAAAATGGCTACAAGAGTGCTCTTATATAGGAGAGTTGGAGGGTAGTACAATGTCTAGTACAAGTGTGGTACAAGTGTCCACATCACCTTCCACCTAGGCATCCACATGTGCCCTAGGCCAACTAAGAATCCTAGTAGACTAGAGGTAGTCCCACTCATAAACTAAAGACCACAAACCCAACATATACAAGGAAACTCAGTGATGGCTCTTTTTTCATTCTCATTTTATATGTAAATGACATGCTCATTGCAAGAAATTCCACTAAGGAGATTGTCAAACTAAAGAAAAATGTTGAGCAAATTTTTTTTTATGGAGGATTTGGGTGAATCGAATCATTCTCTTTATATGTATTAAGAGAGATAGGAAAAGGGTATGCTTGAGTTATCTCAAGCATGTTATATCCACAAGGTCTTGCAACATTTCAATATGTAGGGGGAAGGCAGTGAGTGTCTCACTACCATCATATTTGAAATTAACCAAGGAAAATTATCCCAAGTCAAATGCTAAGAGAGAATAAATATAAAGCATGCCATATTCTTCAGGGTAGTCTTATGTATGACATGGTAGCTACAATGCCAGACATTGCACTTGTAGTGGGAGTGGTTAGTCGGTATATGATTGATCCTGACAAGTAGCATTGGATAGTAGTGAAACACGTCCTTAGATACTTGTAGGAGGCTAGCGAGAAAGTTCCTACGCTTTTGAAATAGCAATGTATCTATTGTCCATTACATGGATGCGGATTATGCAGGTTGCAAAGATAGTAGGAGATCTACGTCTGGTTACACTTTCATATTTACAAAAGGATCCATTTCTTCGAGATCATCTTTCCAAGATTGTACGTCTTCTTTCACCAAAAAGTTTATGTTGCAACATCAGATGCTAGCAAGGAAGCTATATGGTTGACACATTTAGTGGGAGATTTAAACATTCAGTAGGTTCTAGTTTTGCATTGTGATAGTCAAAATGCCATTGCTTTGGCAAGAAATCTCATCTTTCATTCCAAGTCAAAATGTATTGACGTGAGATATCATCTCATTTGGGATGCATTGATAATAAATTGGAGTTTATGAAGGTTCACAGTGATGACAACCCAGTGGATGCTCTTATATAAATATTCTACTACCTATGGAGCGGTTTGCACATTGCATTGAGTTAATGGGCCTAGGGTGAATATAGTTGTACAAGGGTGAAGCTATCGCAATTCATGGTTGTACATACTAGTTTTAGTCATGGCCACTTCCAACCACATTAGCTTTTAAGTGAGAGATATTTTGGGTAAAGTCATGTGGCTATCCACCCGTGTGACTAGCCCTACAAGTGACTAGCTCCTACCTCATTTACTCTTCATACATAATGTAATAACAACAACACACACAATCATTGTTGTGTGGTGTGTTTTCCCAAAGCTTACTCTATTCTCCTTCTTCCCCTTCCGGCATGCACGGGCACAAGCTCACTGCCCCTCTTTGGGTTGACAACCAATGCATGGATTTAATCTCATTCTACATTTCAAATGAATAACTTCAACAATCGACATGCACAACAACATCGCTAGGAAAGTTGAGCAAGCAATCTTTGAGGTTTCAAGCTTACCACCTAAAGAGGAAGTTATGCTTGATGAAGCTTTTGAGACGATCTAAAAAGAGATGAAGAATAGTAGTACTTTGCATTCTTCCACAACCAAGTCCTTTCTCTTCTTATCATTATCAATGGTATCACCGTGTCGAGTTTGGACATCCTTAAAAGCCTTCACATTCAACTCCCTACTATCACTTGGTTATACCAATTTCGGGCAATCTCCAAACAAACAGATATTTCTTTGGATGGTGCTCATTATCTAGAGGCTTTGGGCACAATATGGATGCATATCCCTCTAGCACGCACCTTAACCCCATCTGGCAAGGCTCCCCATGTCACTTTCCATGTAAATACCTTCATGTACTCAAGCCATTTGATCTTCCATATGGTGTTCACACTTCTCTGCCACCGCTCCTACGACCAGTTTTTCTTCCATGATCTGATGAGTGAAGAAAACCAGTCCGCTTTGTAAACCAGGTCAATATAGGCATAATGGGTCTTGGGGAGCGTGAACACTCTATCTTTGGGTCAATTCCAGGCTTTCTAGACTTATAGACTGTTAATGGTACTGAAGACAACACTTCCAAGATTCTGTTGACGAGAAGCCTTTCGTACAATCCCAAATTATAATGCTACACTAAAAGCTCTATGTCCTTCCAACAGAGGTTTTTGCCATCCCATAGGTGAGATAGTTTAGTGATCCCATCGTTACTCACCTTGCACGCAACCTCCCTCCTTGAACCCTTTCCTAGTTTGGAGATCCAAGGGGACCGAGGAGCCACTGAAGTCTTTGAACTTCTCTCCCCAATCCCATGTTGAAGCTACTTTGTTACATTCTTAAGCCAGAGCCCAAGTGCAATTGCCAAGCTTTAAGTAAGTCGGCGCCAAGATCTTATCATGCAATGTGGCCTCCATCCATGTTCCCCTTTAGAAGCAAGCTCTGCATTGTTAATCATACCTCAAGCCATGATGGCCCATTCCTCCTTTTGAACCGTTAATGTAACGACAAAACTGGCACATACGGCTTCTGCATGCAGTATGGGGTCAATGATCCCAATGTTGCCTTGATTCTTTGGTCACAACACTTGCTTCCAGCATGGCGACTAGGGGTTGAGAACCAATGGCGAATAACAACCGAGCAAGAGGACAACCTTGTTCGAGTGATCCTTTAACTTCAAAGTGTTGCAAAGCAGTGAAATGAAGGGACCACCTTTTGGACAAACTAAAAACAAGAGAAGATTTCAATGCTTCACACTGAAAGGTGGGTCTAATCACTATGGAATAATAAAGTATTAAATGTATGCCCAACTCTCTTCTTATCAAAGCCTTGTTTAAGAAAGCCAAAAAGAAGAGGGGGAGAAGGGAAAGAGGGAAAAAAATTCCATACTTAGGTTGTAAGTTCAAGATCTCTCAACAAAATTTTTTAAATGGTTTGTCGACACGATTGTTTGTTTCCAATAATCGAAGTGTTAGATTGGGGATAAGCTTCATAAATCCATGTTCAAGGAAGGGATACGATGTATAAAGGCATCAATGTTACCTTTTAGCATGGAAACCAACCTTGTAGGCTTGACATACTTCTAGTATAAAGGGCTTTGAAAATGCAATCCATTTTATGGGTTTTGTCATGCAAAGAGTATGAAGATTATATTGTGCACATTGTGAAGTACAAATGGCAACGTGCTCTAATGAAAGACCAAACACCACAAAAGAATTGTGTCCAAAGCTCTGTTTGTTGAACACAATGTATATCGGTTACCTCCATCAAAGAATATCATCTCATTTAAAGATTAATTTCCAACCTTAGTGCATATATCTTTTGCTACTTGTTCTCTTAAGATATTTTATCCCTACCACTAGAAATGGTTTGCTTTGTATATATCTGATTCACTAACCTCCACTTTCATAAGTGACTACCGCCTTGAAATTGAAAAATGCCTATTGAGAGCAAGAGGAAAGGAAAAGGTCCGAGTAGATTTTGAGAAAAATAATCGAAATATAGTAGAAATTAGTTGAATTTCCTTATGGAGAAATGGTAAATGGTTCTCTATGGAAAATGATTTTTCTCGGACATTAAGTGTGCATGTGGCAGTCATAAAGATCTTGCACATGTAATAAAGAGCACCCCTCATCCCCACCTCTCTCTCTCTCTCTCTCTCTCTCTCTCTCTCTCTCTCTCTCTCTCTCTCTCTCGTGTGTAGCATTGTAGCATTATATGTACTACTCCAAGTGCCGAGGAGAGAGTAAGATTTGAAAGATAGTGTCCCACACAGTTAGAAATGCAAGGGCAGTAGCAAAGGCAAGGCATACCCCCTTTACATCATGGTACTCACCCACAAAACAAAATACTCACCAGCTCTATTAGTTAGAAATGCAAGGGCAATAGCAAAGGCAAGGCATACCCCCTTGAGGTCATGGTACTCACCCACAAAACAAAATACCCATCAGCTCTACCGTGCATAGTAAATCCAAATTCTCCCATGGAGGAAAGTGCAAGGTAAATACTCATGGTAATCACCCACAAGACAATATAACCATCAGCTCCATCAAGCAAAGTATAACTAAAGTAGCTGAAGGTTAGCAAGCTAAAGCAGTTACTTAGCAAAGGTGCAACGATTGAAAAGTGTTCTTTTAAAGAAACCGGGCAATGGCAGCCAGCAGATTGTAACCAGATGAGGCAACCATAGCCAAGTGACCGCGCGTGTATGTGTGTGTGTGTGTGTGTGTGTGTCAAACAGTTCTTATGGAAGAGCAACACTAAAACCACAACCCATTGGCATTTATAAATAGATATATATAGAGGTATCAGAGGCACATGCAACTCAAGGCACACCACAGATACTGAAACCAGCCAAATTTCCGAAATCACCGTAGCTCATGGGCTCCATGAGCAAAGTTACATTGCAGTCCAGCAAAACAAGCACCTGATGACCAGTGCCTACAAATCCTTGTTTTGTAATAGGGATTGGTTGGATTGGCTACAAAAAGGAAATTTGATCTTCCATCTATTTCATCAAAATCGACGTCATCGTATGAGTCTGTTTCCACCTCATTTACCAGTATATAACCTTCGTCCCAAAGTTGGCAACCACAAGTTGCAGCTTTGTGTTTGTATTCCTTTCCACAAAGGTAGCAGAACTCATAGCCACACCTGCACAAATATCCAGAAAGCGGGTGGCTTTTAATCCAAGCAAGAAATTAGCTCTATTTTAGGAGTAATGGTAAACCTCCAATCTTCAACAAGAATTGTCGATAGCATGTATTGAATGAAACATATCAAGTGTCACAAATGCGTGCATCCACAACAGCATGACCCCCTCATCACTATCTTGCATGGGAACTATCGATGAGAATAGGCATCACCAAGTCTGGGTCAACATCGGCCGCCAGATCAAGTTGGTGAGCTGAGGGTGAACTACCGGTGAACTAGGATGGCTAGTTCACCAACTTGATCTGACGGCGGACGTTGATGCCTACCCACAATGCCTAATCTTATTCATAGATCCGACCTGTGTCATGTCATGCAAGCACCCATGCACACATGCACACGCCCACACACGCAATCTGAAAGATCTGAACCAAAAATTGGGGCAAATGACCAAAGTCAGAAACACACAGCTTGCTTTACCTTTGAGAAGCCAAATGATAAACTTTGAATAAACCACACAAATGAAATTATCCATAAGGAGACCTGTATTCGTTAAGAAACCATACCGACATGTCATGTGATAACAGCCCTCTGAAAGTTCAATCATGCGTCTGCACTTCTGGCAACGCTGCCACTTCTGATTTTCAGCAAGCCGGTGAAGCTCTACATCCTGCTTATCCTGAAACTCGGGTGGAAGGCTTTGATAATAGTCACAAGTCATTAAAGCATGCCAAGGGACTCGGCATTCCACACAGAAGAACCGAGAACATTCCACACACATCTTGCGCGCCGTACTAGGCGACGCAGCAGACGTCGCAACTTTGACATTCAAATTCCTTCTGTCCATTAGAGCAGAGCAATGAGAGTACGGGCAGTAAACCCTTTCTGCTTCTGGTATGCTGGCTTCGCTCAAGCGCCTCCTTAGCAAATCGTACCACCTCAGAGACAATAGGGACTGGCACTGGTCAAGGCTCAACAAGGTTGTGCAATTGACCTGTGGACAACCAACGGGTACTTGACCTGATTGCACTTTCACCTCCGCATGCTGAACAATACATTTGCTACAAAATTCGTGTGAGCACCCTAAGATTTTAACCATCTCAGCTTGATGTTTTGACTCCAAACAAATTCTGCATGGTTCCATGTTGTCAACTTTGGACCCCATTGAACCTCCACTTTTTATTCCACTGACTGCTTCTCTAGCTAGCCGCATAGCATGCTGATTCCGATTTCGAGGTTCAAGAAATATATGAAATTCTGGCCAGTTATGTACATACTCCCTCACTTGAGACCAAAGTGCTTGCATTTTTTGGGTTCGCACCCTCCATCTATTTGTGACCTAGGCCAAAACAGAAGCAACAATCCTGATTAAAGTGGTAGGTAAGTTAATCCCCAAAAGAAACAAAGAAACATTTCTGTTTGTTTTTGCTACAGAAAATGTCCTAAAATGCATTGAATTCAATCAAAATATTGCACAAAAGCACTCCCTCAGTTTGCAACATGCATTAGCCCCTGATCTTTACATTACAAGCTGTTTTGAATCTTAAACGTAAACCACTTACCATCTCTTTTCCAAATGGTGACTCCATCCTAAAATCAAGACCCATCCCATCAGGAGGTGCCTCTCACCCCCATGTAGATTCAATCTCATCTGGAGGTCTGTCAGGAGGCAATTCGTAGAATGTCAAAATAATTAAAACTGAAATAACACAAGGGGGAAAAAACCCTTCCTATTGAGGGAAAAAAGTGATCTAGCAACTACTGTAGGAGGAAAGAGGTGGGAGAGGGTATCCACCAAAGCCTCTGAAAGATAAGGACCTCCAAATTGCTACGAAGAGGGAGACCACCAAGGAAGGTATGGGGCATGACTGAGAATCCCTAGACAGCATCAACAGACGCACTGAGAGATAACCACTGCACAGAAAGTGAAGGATGGGAGAGAAGAGGCTGAGGAGGATGACCAAAACAACAGCCATGGAAGGTGCCCATCCAGGACGAAGAAGAAAAACCACCAGCGAAACGCCATGAAGGAAATCGAGGAGACAGCAGGTCAACCACCAGGTAGCCGTTAAAAAGCATCACCACAAGAGGGATCCTGCAAGGTTGGCATCGACAGCCAGCTGAGAAAACACAAGAAAAGCAAAAAAGCCACCAATGAAGTGCCATGAAAAAAATCGAGGAGATCATAAGGCAGCCACCAGGTAGCCACTAATAAGCACCACCGCAAGAGGAGGCCAGTAAGTCAGCATCGAAAGCAACCAAAGCAACAACCAACAAAGCTAAGGAGGAACAACGAGGATGACTAGAGGAGGAGCAGCAACAATGTGAAGATAACCACCGGTTCAAAGGCGGGAGCGGAGACTCTCATCTCGGCTGAACCTATCACCCACTGCAGCCACCTCTACGCGAAAGAAAAACAACAAACAAAACTTCACACACATCACACACACACACACACACTTTTTTTTTTTTGTAAATCAGATTTGATTAATTTACAAGTGGGAAACCTCAAACCGAGGAAAACCCACGAAAAAGAACCACACATGCACGTGCACGCACACACACACACAGGCCTGTAAACAAGAAAAGAAAACACAAAAATGAGACAAAAATTACACAAAAGAAATAATACAAGTTGCACGCTAGCACACACAACCACACCCGCTCACGCCAACGTACCCACACACACACACATACGAGCACAACAAAAAAACAGGTAGAAAACAACAAACAAGAACCAACATGCAACACAGAAAGAGACGACAAACAAGATTTTAAAAACAGAAGAAACAGAGGGGCACGCTAAGTCTATATGCATCTTGCAGGGGAGCACTCATTTGGTTTCAATTTTCCCAGTTTTCTAACACTGTTTCAAAATTTCAGAGTTTATGGCCTTCGCCCAAAATATGGAGCACAAGGAGCCTTCCACATGGTCCATAATGTGATGCTACAGATTGTGGTAAAACTGCATCCTGCTGATGAAAGTCGGACTGATGTAAAGTATCTGAAACCATCTATAGAGAACTCCGTCTATATCCCAAGGATGTACTCCTGTGGTAAAGTACGTCGCTAGCAAGTCAGATCATGGCCAGAACTCGCAGCCCAGGCGACTACATGTGCAATCTGTAACAAGTTTGGTGACATGGCACCCCTAGAGGGTTAGGTTATTAGAAACCCAACTAAGGGACAACCGACCATGGGGGGTTTTACTAAAAACGTGATGCTCACGTGGACACCCGTACAAACAGCCAGCGCACTGCGGAGCATGGTGACATCACATTATACGGACTACTGCAAATTGCGGAACTCCTTTCTGGCGCCAGATTTTGGCCTAGGAACTTTTGGGGATGTATAGCTTTTCATGTGTACTGCTTTTCAAGGCCAGGGGCCTTTACATGTGCCTTGGGGCTCTTTCTGGCATTCCAAGTTTGGAGGAAGAAGAGCAAAGCCCAGATAGTTGTACCTTTTGTCAAAGCAATAGAAAAGAAATACTAAAAGGGGCGTCAAGGTTTTGGGGCCAGTGCATCCTTGTCTATCGCATGGATTCTCTTTCCCTCTCTATTCAATTGTTTTGAAGTGCTAAAGTCTCTTCTTTTCAGTTAGGACGTGGTCAGTTTTATAACTAATGGAAGGATCTTTTTCTCGGGAAAAAAAATAAAGCAAAATACTGTAGAATCGAGAACCGTCATCTTGTCCAATTTGTTTGGCAAGGGATCAGTGTGCTCTTTGAAGAGCAGACGCCTGAAGCTCTGATACCGCTACAAACCACCTCTTTTGAAGACAAAGACACTACAAGATGCAGCAGCAGAGGCATACCCACACACTAAGCCTGGGCAGCGACGACGTTCTGGGAAAGCCCGACTTCAAAGAGAGGTACTTCTAGGAGTCATTACTCACACGCAGTCACGGATTGCTTCTCGGCGTTTGGTATGACGGAAGAAGAGGGCGTTTCTAGCTCGACTCGAGCAAGATTTATATCAGTTGTTTTTGAGCTAGGATTCAAGCGAGGCATGGCGACTCTTCCATGAGCACTCTCCCCCACCAGTCATCACTTCTACATAGGTATGGGGTCAGTATGCATCATCTCTCTACATAGTCTTGGGGCAGCCACCTCTTCCAGATTCGCCGGAGCCATGCCCACACACATGTGCTTTCTTTACCACCGAGATGGTAAAGAAAGCCATTGACGGGATGAAGACTAGGAGAGCATATGATCACGACGGCCTTTTACATGCCAAAGATCTACTTGCAGAGCTTCTAGCAGTAATGTTCAACCGTGCCATGTGCGAGGGCCTACCTGATACTTGGAGTTTGTCCACTACCGTACCTATCTCAAGTCAGGGGACCCTATGGAGCCTGGGAATTACCACACTATCATGATTAAACACACATTGGCACGGTTGTACGCTTCCATCCTTGAGCAGCAGTTGAGTAGATGGGCAGAGAGAGAAGGTGTACAGGCAGCAGGACAGGAGGTTTTTAGAAGAGATTTCTCTACTCTTGATCATATTCTGACACTCAGAGCCATTATTGAGGAGGGGAAATCACGTGGGAGACGGCTCTATTGTTGCTTCGTGGATTTCCGCAAAGCTTTCAAAACAGTGCCTAGAGCTAGATTGATGCGCAGACTGCACGAGATGGGGGTACCCAAAGAGTTGGTTTGGGGGATCATGGCTCTATACAAGTCAGTAGTGGGGCATGTACGCACTCCAAAGGGGATTTTTGATTTGGTTCACTCCACTATTTGGGGTGAAACAGGGCTGCCCGCTATCTCCTACACTATTTGGCATGTATGTGGATGAGGTTGCTGACTACATTGAGAGGGATGGTGATAGAGGAGCACAGTTGTCAGGGACATGGATCCATAGTCACAAGGGACACGTTTGGGGACGGGGAACGGGATACAGTGGACGGGGCTCAAATGGATTTTTAGTGTAAAAAAGAGGGAGGGACGGCAAGTGGGGATAGTAAGCCCAAAAATGGGTGTCCCTTGTGACTATGCATGGATCCCATTATTGTTATATGCTGATGAATTGTGTTGATTTCTGACTCTCCGGAGGGGATGCAGCATCATTTAGATGCTTTGTACAGATTTGCCCACAATAGTGGATTGTCAGTTAACCTGGGGAAAACCAAGGTTATGGTGTTTAACACCACAACACAATGGGTCAGGAGGTCAGCACCCACTTTTACATGAGGCAGCACCCACTTTTACATATGGCCAGGAGACGGTGGAGTATACAAATGCATACACCTATCTTGGGGTAGTCTTCAGTGGACCGGTGTTTTCATTGAGGAGAGCAGCAGAAACTAGATTGACGAGAGCTTATGCAGCCTTGGGAGGATTGGAGAAGATGTGTTCGCAGGTTCAGTTTCAGGAACCTCGAACAAAGCTGCGGCTTTTTGACACTCTAGTGGCTTCAGCTATGCTTTATGGGGTTCAGATTTGGGGACCCTTAGTGGACCACCATGGAAGATCTGGTAGCACTGATGGATGGAGATGTATGGAGAGGCCAGTCTCTATGATATCTCGGCTGATTCGAGCTAAGGCCTCAGTGCCACATGAGATTATTCGAGCCGAGCTAGCTGCCCCCCCTCTCGTAGTTGAGGCCCTTATTAAATCAATTTCCTTCATGCATAATTTATGGGACCTCCCCATAGACAGATATGGTCAGCTAGCCCTTGAGTCATGACAGCTAGACTACAGGGGGACGCAACATGCTGGTATGGGCAAATGAAATAATGGTTTCAGTCACATGGCTTCAGCATGGATATATTGCCCCCATTCCAGTATTCCTTGGATGCACCCTCCCTTTCTCACACACACATAGATCACTAGACTGATACATCAGGATTTAATTCAACTAGATACCAGAAGCACATGGATACAGCCGATACAAGAGTTGGGCACGAAGATGGTTTCTATAGAGAGCATCTTCTCTGTCACGATTTTGACTATGTTGCAATATTACATCTACTTCTAGTTGTAGATACGCAAAGTGACATGCCAAGGAGAACCCCTACGCTTGGATGGTCACGACCCTTCGCTCGAAAGACGTGCCTCTTCGCCAAAAGCCACACTCCTTCAACGATTGGTCACACCCCTTCGCTCTATGGTTGCGACTCTTCGTCCAATGGTTGCAGCTCTTCGCTGAAAGGATGTGTCTTTACGTCTAAAGTCGCGTCTCTTCACCACGAGACGTGTCTTTTCATTTGTGTTTCTTCATCTCCTATATAAGGAGCCTATTGTACCCAGTTTTCATTCATTCATTCAAGCAATCAAACACACATTCAGTCTCTTGAGTCTCAGTTTGATCTTAAGTATAAAGTTTTAAGTCTTAATTATAGGATTAGCACCACTAATCCTCATAGTGGTATCAGAGGAAAAAAAATTCCCGAGACCCGAAGGTTGTGAGCCTCTCACCCTCGCCGCTACATTGTAACCCCTTCCCAAAGTTGCATGGAAGCGAAGAAAGGTGGTACACATATGCATCCGAGCATGAGATGTCACAAGACGGGCACCACATGCCAATAGAAAAGAACAGACTGAACAGGCTTTTAGTCAATAAATACGAAACTGAGAGAGAGAGAGAGAGAGAGAGAGAGAGAGAGAGAGAGACGACACACGACACGAAGTGGTGGAATTCCACCCCAGAGAGTATTGGCCCCAAACCTTGGCGCACCTTTCGATATTTCTTTATATTGCATCAACCCAGTACAAGCCAGTACTCCAGACTATGCACCTTCTCTAGAAAGCATGCCAGAGAATGAGCCCTTAACACATATTTAAAGGCCCTTACATGAAAAGCCTTCAACCTCAAAAGCTCCTAGTCCAAAAGCAATGCCAAAAAGCTGCCAACGTAATTTACAGAAATCCGTACAAGTGCTACGTCATCAGCCAGCGCAAAACGCGGAAATCCATACAGCCTGCCACGTCATCATGCCAGTGCAATTTTCAAAAATCTGCCACGTCATCATTTTTTGCGTGTGGATCCTGCTTTATTTTAGTTTCTTTATGTCACTGGGACCCCATCGACGGGGTCCCCATAAGTTGGTAGGACTTCTTCTTCTGTTACTTGTTCTTCTTAGGGTTTAGGCCCCTAGGTCAACATCTACAAGTTGGCTCCATTCTTTAGACTTTGGCACGTCAACAGTTTGTGACATCTCCCCTTCTTGAAAGAGAGTAATCGTCCGCGATTACAGCATATTTGCAAAACAACTCAAGTTAGCTCAAAAATTTCCAAGGGTCATTCCGAGGGACAACCGGTTTGCTCTTTTTTTTGTTAAGGAGTTAGCTTCTCCTTTCGGCTCTTTTGATCAAGGAGTTAGCTTCTCCTTTCGTCCAGATTGGAACTCTTGATATTCCGGCGTAGTAAAATTAGCCATCACACCCAGACCGTACTGATCTTCCACGAGTATCTTGATGCACTAAAATTACATACCCAGGCAATCTCATCCAATTAGGAATATTCAGTGGTTAACACATCACAATGCAACACAAATGCTCACATATGCATGTGACAAGACATGGAAACATAAAGCCGTTGATGAACACTCCCCCCGCAAATAACCATCCAGGTTCGGGCCATGAGCTGTTCAACGACTCCCTCATCACTCCTCCCGCATAACCTAAAAAGGTCTTGGCCGGAAGATATAGAGGCCTTTTACAACCAATGCCCCCCCCCCCCCCCCCCCCAGACCGCAGCCTGCGTCGTTTGGAAGTGCTGAGAGTAACCACTGCTCAGACTTCTTAATACTCCTCCCGCATAACCATCCAGGTCCGTGCCGAGAGTCACAACAACAATACTCCCCCCGTAAATAACCACAAGGGTCCAGGCCATGAGTAAAAAAAACAGCACTTTTCAATCATTCAATACTCCCCCCGCAAATAACCGGGCCATGAGTATGAACAAGCATTCTCAAACATAATTTCTCACTACTCCACCCGGGAGTAAAATCACCAATCATTGAAACCAGTATTAAAACCAGAGTCAAAACAATTCCAATTGGCACCAAAAGACAGGTTCAAAACAGCTACCATCCATTTCAAAACAAATTCCAAACAGGATCACCAAACAAGTTCTTAAACAGATTTCAAACTTAAAAAGCAATCTCGACATCAGTCGAGCTCAAAAAGTCGACTGACTTTCCATCCTGAAACCTGCATCAAAAATTAGGGTTAGGTTCCTTCCATGAGGTCATAGACAACCACAGCATGGTCCATCAGCTCTTGGACAGACAGTGTTCCTTTGGCGGTGATGGTAGTCCCAAGACATAGCAATCGCATCGAACCTCCAAGGTTATCAATTCAAGAAGAGACATCTACTGACAGATGTCGAGAAATTTCAAGATATAATCTGCTAAGGTTTCCATGGCAAGCATTTCAGGATACCCCACTCTGCCAGAAGTTGCACTCCGAAGGAAGATGTCAGAAACCATATAACTTTGGGCAAAAATTTTCTTGAAAGCTTGCCAAGTACTTGGTAGCTATCAACATCTGCATGACACTGCCTCTAAGAAAAAAAGTGACTCGAAACAAATCTTGGATCCTTCTTTTGCAAGTGATCTTAATGGCTTATGCCCTGTAAGACATGAGCGGTGAAGACGAGAGCGTGCCCGATGTGCGATGAAGTAAGGGTGGGAGTGGCTAATAAGTCCGGGTTGGAGGGCGAAGATACCTTCAATAAAGCGAGCTACCTCGAATAAATTCGAGAAGTCTCTGGTTTGCTCTGTCTGCCATTTTAAGGGACCGGTATGCTTTCAGAAAAGCACACGTCTGATACTCTGATACCGCTGTCACAAGACGGGCACCACCTGCCAATAGAAAAGAACAGACTAAATAGATTTTTAGTCAATAAATACAGAACGGAGAGAGAGAGAGAGACGACACACGACACGGAGTGGCAGGATTCCACTTACAGAGTATTGGCCCCAAACCTTGGCGCCCCTTTCCATATTTCTTTATATTGTATCAACCAAGTACAAGCCGGTACTCCAGACTCTTCACCTTCTCCAGGAAGCATGCCAGAGAATGAGCCCTTAGCACATGTTTAAAGGCCGTTGGCCTATGAAAAGCAGTTTACATGAAAAGCCTTCAAACTCAAAAGCTCTTGGTCCAAAAGCAATGCCAAAAAGCTGCCAACGTAATTTACGGAAGTCCGTACAGCTGCCACATCATCAGCCATTGCAAAACGCGGAAATCCATACAGCCTGCCACGTCATCATGCCAGCGCAATTTTTGAAAATCTGCCACGTCATCCCATCGGACGGGGTCCCCATAAGTTGGTAGGACTTCTTCTTCTGTTACTTGTTCTTCTTAGGGTTTAGGCCCCTAGGCCAAGATCTGCAAGTTGGCTCCATTCTTTAGGCTTTGACACGTCAACAGTTTGTGACATGAGGTAACTTGAAATTTTTTGTTCCAATGTTATGAATAAAAGTGAGAACACAGATGCGTGTGTATGGCGTACCCGGTGAATTTATGTTGGTGACTCTTTGCGTACCCTTTCCTCGGGTGGTACCTCTTCAAAACTGCATTGGCACCCCTTCATGCGAAAGGACGCCCTTAGCTGCCTCTTCCCACGTGCTCGCACCCCTTCCCAAAGGATCACACCCCCTTGCGCTAGGCTGAAACGCTGTGTTGGCTGCCTCCTCGTCAAATTCTGTGTCGGCTGCCTCCTCGTCAAATTTGTTTCATTGGCTTACTTACGTAACCCAGCCAACAACACAAAAACTTTATTATAATCAGCCCAAAGTTTATTTCAAGTGGCCAGCAAGCCCCTAAATAATAAGCTCATGTGAAAGCAATTTATCACATTAATTCTCAAAGTTCAACTTACGTTAAAAAAAAATATGATGATCATCCAGTGTTTTGTTGTGCCGAATGCGTCTCTCTCTTTCCTTTGCTTTGAGCGCTGGCAAACCTCTGTTGTATACCCCACGGCCGATGGAGAGTTGAATGCACCCATACTTTTCCTAGACAATTTCCGGAGGAAATTCTACCCGAACACACGAGGTGGTCATAATCCCTGATTCCCCGACTCCAGAGTGCGAACTTATTCCAGAGGGACTTTTCGCTCTCAGAGCACCTGTCCCAGAACCTATTGTCGAACCAGAACCTACACCTGTTCGAGTTCCCTTTGAGACATAACCATGCCGAATTCTCAGGACGGAGGTGGTCATCCTGAAGACGCCCTTACTCTTAT
Organism: Adiantum capillus-veneris; assembly: GCF_014529385.1. NCBI lineage: Eukaryota > Viridiplantae > Streptophyta > Polypodiopsida > Polypodiales > Pteridaceae > Adiantum > Adiantum capillus-veneris. The sequence goes on along the minus strand of NC_140947.1, from coordinate 103,384,703 downwards.
CAAGGAACAGATGGCCACACTTTCCACAAGTCTCGCATCACTTCACACTCACTTGGATCAGATGCAGACGCAAGACACTTCTCAGAGTCTTCCTACAACTTCTCAGACGACTAATGCCACTTCTCCACCACCTTCTTTCGAAGCTTCAGTGGACGAACAAAACGAACCAGATCCAACTGATGAGGTAGACAATCGCGAACTTCAATTACTTTATAAAAATTTTAATGCTGCACGAAAGAAGAAGCTTGATGTTAAACTATCCGAACCATATAACGGTCGCCGCGACAATGCGTGCTGGACCAATGGCTACTCAAAATGGAGGTCTACTTGTCCAACACGAACTTAGTACAGAGTAAAAAAGTTGCACTTGCTAGTTCTCTGCTCAAGGACAAAACATTTCTTTGGTGGCAACGACCGGTTGCTGATGGTAAACACACACCTTGGAATAAATTCCGGAATGCTATACGCAAGGCATTTGAACCTACCAATGCGGATTTTCATGCCCAGTTCTCTCTTCGCCGCCTAAGCCAGACAAGTTCCTTGGCCACGTATATCACAGAGTTTTAGAGACTAATTCTGGAGGTAAAGATCTCAAACCCTCTGATAAGCTACACAGTTTCATTGGCGGGCTTGAACCAACTCTGAGGGATGGTGTGCACAAATACAACCCTACCACCTTGGATGTTGCAATTGCCTATGTGGAGCGTCTTGGCGATAATCGAAGCCCTATACGGAATTTTTTTCCTGGTGATAGATCTTCAAGCAGCGCTCGCTTTTCACAGCGCGATCGTAGAGAAAGCTATAGCCAAAGTCAACAGCAACAATCTCAGTTCAGACAACAAGCAACGGAGCCTCATTCAACTTCAAGGTTCTATTCTCAAGATCGACAATCTCAAAGCAGATCTTCTTCAAATGCTCCACTTCATCGTGGTAAAGGACGTGAATTTTCTTAAGATCCGCATTCCAATTCTCAGCAAGGCTCTTCCTCAAATGCATCTTCGGCTTCAAAGAAGGATGGTTTATGTACAATTTGCGGTGGTGACCATAGATGGTATCAATGTCCAAAGAAACCAAACCCATCTAATTTGAAAATAAATTCCAACACAGAACATCATCGAATTCTAAACAACAAGCTTTTGCTCAAGATAAAGGAAAATCTATGGTCAGTACAATTCATGTCTCAGCGGATACGGCTATCCTTATGAAGCATGCTCAATGTGATTCTTCAATTTTGGAGCCTCTTTCAAAGTAAGTTTTGAGCCTTCTTGGAACTCTCAATGGTCGCTCCATCAATGTTTTGGTGGACAATGGATACTCGAATAATTTCGTCAGCACTCAAGATAGTTCGACAGCTTGGCTTGCCGACTCAGAAGACAACTCACTTATATGATGTGGAGTTAGCAGATGGATCAATTTTAACTTGTGATGAGACAGTTAGACAGTTGCAATTCGATATTCAAAATTATGCAGATCAACTGGATTTCGAGGTCATGTCTTTATCTTACTACGACATGATTCTTGGTCAGCATTGGTTATTCCAATATGATCCAGCTATTAGCTTTCAAAAAACATACTATAAATTTGTTTAAAGATGGACGTGAACTGACTTTACACGGACTTTATCATTCAAGCCTTACATGTACTAGTCAAACGACATGATACAATGGATTATGAAACGAATATGATCTCCGATGCCAGATGCAAAAATTATTATTGATGATTTCAAGCAAGAGGTTTTTTCAAGTGATACTTCGTTACCAGACAAAGATAAGGATATAGTTACAGATTCCGAGTTTGAAGACGACTACGCTTTGTTTGATTCTTTGTTGGACGATGGTATGCCAATTGCAAATCATGAAGTGGCAGTTTCTGAAGATGGTTTTGAAGAATTTTGAGATTCATTATTAAGAGATGATTGCAGTCTCAATCCAAAATACTCTCCAATGATTCATAAAGTTGAAGTTATCCCATCTGAAGAGTGCCTTAGAGAAGATTTCCTCTTCACCAAATATTTCACAGTTATTGGAAGATTTTGAACTAGAAATCTTACATCGCATGAAGGATTTTGAAGATCAATCCCTTGTTGCAGTCAACCTGATTATGTCAGATTCTTCTAAAATGTCTTTGAACAATGCAATGACATGGGATTTAGAAGTCAAAGCAAAAAGGTTTCGCAAGAAGCAAAAGTTCAAGACAAAGGTTTTGAATAACTCAAAGACTGAAGATTTTCAAAGATTCAATGCTTTTCCATAGTTCTATCAACATCAGAAGTCATTCCTTTAACCGAGGCTCTCATTTTAAATGGGAGGGAATGTGTGACAGGCTTGGACACTCCAAGTCAAGAATCAATCACGACATCACCAAATAACCACTTCAAACAATTCACAGATCACAATAGATTTGCACTGGCCCGGCGGAGTTCCGTGCCTAGAGATATTGGCCCCAAAGACTGGCGCCCCTTTCGATATTTCTTCTTGTATTAATCAATCATCAAAGTACAAGAGAGCGGTTAGGGTTTCACTCTCAGACTCTGCGTCCAGATGTTCTGAGAAGTGAGGCACTCACCACTAATTTAAAGGTTACAAGGGATGTCCAAAAGCAGAGCCCCAAAAGCTTCAAAATCAAAAGCCTAGAAAGCAAAAGCTCTTTTCCCTCTCTCACAGAGAGTTTCTGAAAGCAAAAGCAAATTCTCTCTCTCTCTCTCTCTCTCTCTCTCTCTCTCTCTCTCTCTCTCTCTCTCTCTCAATGAGAGCAATAGAAAAAAATTATGCTTTTTTTTTTTGCCAAAAGCTGAGATGTGCATCGCTCAAAAATATCCCAAAAAAAAAAAAAAATCTTTTTTTTTTTAACCTCCGCGATTTCCGGAAATTAGGGTTTGCGACAAAAATTAGAGTTTGCAGGTTTTTTTAGGGTTTTTGGCAAAAATTAGGGTTTCTGCTGTACGTAGCCACTTCATCACTTTGTGACATACCCCCCTCTTGAAAGCATTGTAATCGACCGCGATTAAGCCTACAAAACCGACAAAAGCCATAAACCGTCTTAGCAGACACTGACTGTTAGTACCTACGTACTAGGAAGACACATCTAGCACATGTACAAAATCGGCAGTCACATCACACGACATCACAGGACATCACATGACATTCAACATTCATTCGGATCTTAGAGCATGATTTATCGGCAATGTAGCTAGCCATCACATCTAGGTCCACAATCGGGACCTCATCAATGTCCAATTGACTAACCCCTATTGCAACCATGTCTATTCGAGATCAAGTAGACCAAAATGCTGCAGTCATTTCGTCTATCAGTTCCTGCACTCACAAGAAGTCAAGAACAAATCAATATCATTATCAAGAATTCCATTTCATAAAGTCATACAGCAGAATACTGTCAGCTCTCAGTATCCCTGAAGCTCAAAGAGACATCAGTGACTCTAGTATCTAAATCAAGGCATCTGTTGACAAAGGCGTGGAGTGACTCCCCTCTTGTGCATCCCACTGCACCAGATCTCCGGCCAAGCTGAATTCTAGGTTCCATTTGGAGTAGACTATGCTAAACCAAAAGCATCGAGGTAAAGTTTCACAATCTGAGGAGTATCTGCTAGGTCCTCCTCCTCCATCCACTTCGCATCAAATGCAGGATAATTCTTGAACTTAACCAAGAACCGCCTTCGGACTTTACTCTTATTCTTCGTATCCTTATGTGCTAAAAACTGTTCAAGAACAAGGATCTCCTCGTTTTCTTCCACTTCGGGTTGCTCATCAGGCTCCCCATCATCAGGCACATCACCTTTAAAAGGTTTCAAGAGACTCACATGAAATGCATTGTGAATCCTCCAAGTATCTGGCAGTTTCAGTCGGAAGGAGACTTCATTTATCTTTTCAATAATCTGGAAAGGGCCGTAGTATCGCATACTAAGCTTTGGAAAAAGCCTCTCCTTTCCCTTTTTCTTTCGTAGGCGTGCCTTCTCAAAATGTAAGAGCATCCAATCATCCTCCTTCAATTTCATGTCGCGACGATGGCAATCCGCTGCCTTTTTCTTTCGTTCTTGAGACTTCTGCAAAGTCTCGCGAACCTTGGCAAAAGCCGTATCCAGATCTCGCGTATATTCATCCGCTTCAAAGATCTTATCTTTCGTACTCAGGAAGGGTGGAACCTTCGCAGCACCTTCAACAATCTCAAATGACACCTTCCCCGTCGCGACGAGTGTATCGTGTTAAATTCCACCAAAGGTAAATATCTTTCCCATTGAGTCTTCTGATCTGGGATATAAGATTTCAATAAATCTAGAACCATTGAATTGGCAATCTCGGATTGCCCGTCAGTCTGCGGGTGGAACGATGACGAGAACTGCAACCGCATGCCAATGTTCTCCCAAATTGCCTTCCAAAACAAGCTCGTAAATTTGGGGTCTCTGTCGGAGACAATCGTCTCAGGCATGCCATGTAATCTGAAAATCTGGGCCACAAACAGTCTCGCTAAGTTATCCGGCTTGACTGTTTTCTTCACTGGAATGAAATGAGCCTGTTTGCTAAATCTGTCAATAACAGTCCAGATACCATCGTGACCACTCTGTGTTCTCGGGAGATCAACAATGAAATCCATCGCTATACTTTCACAGGGGCGGGTGGGTATGGGTAAAGGCTGTAACAATCCCTGTGTTTTATGCCTGTCAAACTTGACCTTCTAGCATACCAAGCAGCTGCGCACAAACTCTTCCACATCTTTCTTGAGTCTCGGCCAAAAGAAATATCTCTCTACCCCTTTCATGGTGGTAGCAATGCCGCGGTGACCCGTAAAAGGTGGACAATGGCATTCAGTCATAACCTTTTCCCTCAACGGTTGTGTAACGCACAACATAGTCTTTTTCATCAAGTAGCCTTCCCGAAGGGAGTATCCAGCTACTGTCTCCCCATTCCGTATCCGTGTGACAATATCTACAAAATCTGTATCTGTGGCATATTGATCGACCATGTCCTCGAAGCTCCTATGATGTATCGCGGAAATAGCCATAACCAACGGCTTCCGAGACAAAGCATCTGCCACCACATTCTTCTGTCCCTGCACATGGACAATCTGGAAGTGAAACTATGACAAGAAGTTCGCCCACTGCATCTACTTTTCCGAAAGCTGCTTCTGTGACAAGAAGTAGCGCAAATTCTGATGGTCTGTAAAGACAGTAAAATCCGCTCCGAGTAGGTAATGCCGTCACTGAGTAAGAGCATGGATAACCGCCAAAAGCTCTTTCTCATAAATCTGTGTTGTCATCTCCGGCCTAGAGAACAATCGGCTCTCGTAAGCAATGACATGGCCTTCTTGCATCAAGACCGCACTTAGACTACAACCATAAGCATCAAAAAATACTTCAAATGACTTCTGCAAGTCCGGCAAAGTCAAAATAGGTCCCGTAGTCAATTTCTCTTTCAATGTCTGAAAGGCAGTCACCTCTGTGGGTCCCCACGAAAAAGGTACTCCTTTCTGTGTCAAGATATACAATGGGGAAGCAACCTCTGCAAACTTTCGTATGAACCGCCTGTAGTACGAACACAATCCCAAGAAGCTTCTAACTTCATGGACATTCTTCAAGTCGGGCCAATCACAGATAGTCTCTATCTTGGCCGGATCCATTTGCACTCCTGCTGCTGACACAATGTGTCCCAAAAAGTGTATCTCTAGTAGGAAAAATTCACTTTTCTTTGCATTAATCACTAACTTGTGATCTCGTAATGCCTGAAAGACCTGAAGCAGATGATCTCTGTGTTCAGCCTCATTCTTGGAGAAAACAATGATGTCATCAAAGAAAGTGCCAACAAATAGCCTGTACTCTCGAAAAATCCTATCCATCATCCGGTTAAATGTCGTAGGAGCATTGGTTAAGCCAAAAGGCATCACCAAAAAACTCAAATAACCCAAAAGTCGTCCGAAAAGCTGTCTTGTAGACGTCTCCCGAAGCTATCCTGATCAGATGATATCCACTCTTCAAGTCAATCCTGCTAAAGCACGAGGATCCCTGTAACCTGTCGAGTATATCATCGATCCTAGGAATCGAAAATCTGTTCTTAATGGTGATTTTGTTGAGAGCTCTATAATCGATGCACATTCTCCAAGATCCGTCTTTCTTCAAAACCAACAACACTGGAGAGCAATACGGTCAAGTACTAGGCTGGACAAGACCCTTTTCCAAGAGGTCTTTCACTTGGTTCATAATCTCTTCATTCTGTGCTCGGCTCACACAGTAGGGTGGCCGGTTCGGTGGTGTACTACCAGGTATCAGATCAATGGTATGATCTTTAGGACGAGTAGGTGGTAACTCTCCTGGCAGGCCTTCTAAGAAGCAATCGGCGTGAGTGTAGAAAATCTTGGCGTTCTTTATCAAGTTTAGGCATATTTGTCCTATCATCATCACTCAACTCTTTCATAAAGATCGAGTAAACAAACAGACTGGATTTCATTAATTTTCCGATACAATAGGGACAGACTCGCCCTTCAGTTTAATATCAAGTACAATTGTTCTGCCCTTTTCTGTAGTCAAAGTCGCTTTTCTCGCCCGATAATCGACCACGGCGTTGTTCTTGTGGTACCAGGGAATCCCTAAGAGAACATCACAACCCTCCAAAGGCATTATGAAGAAGTCCTCATGCCCCAAATACCCCTGACAATGCAACCAAAGAGTGCCAATGACAGGTGTAATGGCTACGTCCCTGCCAGGTGCCGCTAGAACTGCCTCTGCAAGTGGTCCCATCCGATCGAGTAATCTCGAGCCGCGCCGCCAATTCCGGTGAAATGAAGTTGGCCTTGGCTCCTCCATCAAAGAAAATCAGGGCCTCTTGATCTTTCACTTTGCCCCAAGCTCGGCAAAGTTCTGTACTCTCATCCATGGTGTCGGGATCAGTACCCACACAATCTGGAACTAGTCCTGTTTTCATCTTGCCTTTTCGTACACAGTCCTCAGCTGCTCTCGAACTCTCAGGCCTTTCGTCGTCCTTGTCATTCTGTTCTTTCTATGACTTGTAAGGACACTTCGCGGAGATATGTCCAGTTTCCCCGCATCCAAAGCACTTCCTCTCCCTGATGTAGCGAGTCCGCTCCTGAGGAGTAAGTCTAGGTCATGCATCCTTTTTCTCTGGGTTGCTCTTTCTTTTTCTACTTTCATTCCCAGAAGTCTGTCCGGTTCGTTGTGTCGTGACCTCATCTGTGGGGTAGGTCACACTGCCAGAGTGAATTGCAAAGCCCCGCTTCGCATGACTCATCAACTCCTGAATAGAAGCTGACTTATGTTCCAAGCAGCGGTCTCGGATCTCTGTAGGTAGACCCAATGTAAACCGCTCAATCTGTTCTCTGAACGAGATCTTCTTGAATGAAGAGGCAGGTAGAAACGAGTTCCAGAATCTTTCACATAAGAATTCACTGTATCGCTCTTGGTCATCTGGAGATGGTTCCAAGCAGCTCGTATATCTCGCTCAAACTCTTGAGTCAACCAAGAAGAAATAAAAAGCCTCTTGAATTTCAGCCATGTAACTGGCACAGTCTTGCTTAATAGAAGCGTGGACCACCAAGTGCGAGCATTCCCCTTAAAATAAGAGGCAGCTCTCCGAATCTTGGAGTGCTCTGAATAGCGTCCTCCCGCGAAAGCGATGTCAAACTGCTGTATAAAAGACAAAGCAAGCCTTCGAAGCATCTGAGTATCCTGAAAAAGTATCAAACTTGATCGAGTGGCCACCTTCCTTAAACTCTCGGACTTTCTTCTTTTATCTTCCAGAAAGTCATACTGGTTGGCTTTGTAAAAATTCTTCTTGTTCGCATAAAAGTTTCCGTCATCGGAATCTGAGCTGTCTGTAGACGAGTCCTCAGTAGAACTGTCAGTCTCTGGGCGAGATTTAGCCTTCTTTGTCTTTCTCTTGCCCTTTCCGAAGCGTTGCTTCTTGCTTCGCTTTTTACCTTTTCTGTCTTCTTGGCTCAAATCTGAAGAGCTAGAAGAACTGTCAGAAGAAGAAGAAGAAGAAGAAGAACTGGGTACTCCTTCAAATCGAACACGCTTCTTCTATTTCTTTGCCTTGTCAAAAGTCGACTGACGACCCAAATAACCTGGAAAGTCAGTGCTTTTCTTTTGCTTTTTGCCATGCTTTTTGGCTTTCTTCTGTGCGTCGAAAAGCTGAGCAATCCGTGCATCAACCACGTTCTCCAAATCCTTCTCCGTATATTTCTTGGAGGCAGAAAATTTCTTGAGAGCGGGTTTCGAGAGTGGTGTTGTGGTTCTCTGCCACTCTGTCTGTACCTCTTCCAAAGAGGTCTGGTTCATATATTTTGCCATCTTCAGGTAATTGGCAAAATTGAGCATCATCTTTGTTGCATCATCAATCAATTTTCGACGCTCCATCTCTCGCTGCTCCGCTGGAGTAGGCCTAGGCGGGCCATACTCCGTGCCAGAATCTTCGTTGTGATCCCTGCCCGCATCTCCAGATGCAGAGGGAGTCGACTGATCATTGCCTGAAGCCATAGGTGCCGCGGAAAAAAAATTTGGGGATCGGATTTCCCGTAGAAGAGAAATCGGCCGTGCTCTGATACCACTGTAACAGACTTGGACACTCCAAGTCAAGAATCAATCACGACATCACCAAATAACCACTTCAAACAATTCACAAATCACAATAGATTTGCACTGGCCCGGCGGAGTTCCGTGCCTAGAGATATTGGCCCCAAAGACTGGCGCCCCTTTCGATATTTCTTCTTGTATTAATCAATCATCAAAGTACAAGAGAGCGGTTAGGGTTTCACTCTCAGACTCTGCGTCCAGATGCTCTGAGAAGTGAGGCCCTCACCACTAATTTAAAGGTTACAAGGGATGTCCAAAAGCAGAGCCCCAAAAGCTTCAAAATCAAAAGCCCTGAAAGCAAAAGCTCTTTTCCCTCTCTCACAAAGAGTTTCTGAAAGCAAAAGCAAATTCTCTCTCTCTCTCTCTCTCTCTCTCTCTCTCTCTCTCTCTCTCTCTCTCTCTCTCTCTCTCTCTCTCAATGAGAGCAATAGAAAGCAATTATGCTTTCTTTTTGGCCAAAAGCTGAGATTTGCGTCGCTCAAAAATATCCCAAAAAAACCTCTGCGATTTCCGGAAATTAGGGTTTGCGGCAGAAATTAGGGTTTGCAGGTTTCTTTAGGGTTTTTGGCAGAAATTAGGGTTTCTGTTGTCCGTAGCCACGTCATCACTTTGTGACACAATGTCACGATTGTGACTATGTTGCAGTATTACATCTACTCCTAGTTGCACATACGCAAAGTGTCATGCTAAGGAGAACCCCTACGCTTAAATGGTCACAACCCTTCGCTCAAGAGACGTGCCTCTTCGCCAAAAGCCACACTCCATCGACGACTGGTCACACCCCTTCGCTCTATGGTTGCGACTCTTCGTCCAATGGTTGCAGCTCTTCGCCAAAAGGATGTGTCTTTACGTCTAAAGTCGTGTCTCTTCACCATGAGATGTGTCTTTTCATTTGTGTCTCTTCGTCTCCTATATAAGGAGACTATTGTACTCAGTTTTCATTCATTCATTCAAGCAATCAAACACACATTCAGTCTCTTGGGTCTCAGTTTGATCTTAAGTACGAAGTTATAAGTCTTAATTATAGGATTAGTACCACTAATCCTCACATTCTCCAACTAACAAAGGATGGATATGTGATCAAACCTACCTATATGGACACTCATTTATCCTATGGGATACGATGTGCTATTGGTCAGATGGGCACATCATCGCATCAACTAGAGATTGAGACTGGCAGATTTAGGAGAGTACCAGCAGAAGCCAAGATATGCCAGTTGTGTCATACAGAGCCAGAGACAAAGTTACATCACATTTGTCATTGTCCGGTATACTATGAGATACGAGGCCGCTTTCACTGTCTATTCAGAGAGCGCTTTGGACCATTGGCTAGAGTCATGAGATATCAAGATCAGAGATCATAGTCACAAGGGACGCATTCCGGGACTGGGAACGGGGGACGGGGGACGGGGCTCAAATCGATTTTTTGTGTAAAAAAGAGGGCAGGACAGAAAAGTGGGGACGGGAAGCCCGAAAAAGAGCGTCCCCTATGACTATGTCAGAGATGCCTTGGGTTGTTTTTGCTAGAGCTACACAGACACAGGGAGAGTCTCTTGACGAGACAAGGCACTAAGAGACATTCATAGGGGAGATCACTGACTTCTTTAGAGCAAGGACTCAACAGCCAAACGAGCATGCTTCACAGCAGACTTCAAAGCTCACTTATACCAGAGGTATATTAGTGGACAAGGCCATTGAGCTTGGGAGAGCTAGATGCCCACGTCTACGAGGGCAACCACGACATCAACAAAGGCTCCATTAGAGGATCAGGACTATTCTAGCACGATATGGGACACGCCGAGTACGACTATTTACAGAGGCGGACATTGACGAAGCTCTTCAGTGACCGATGCAATACTTTCTCGAACAACGCCAATGCCGGGCATCTTTGGGCATTGATGATGATGATGATGATGATGACTCCAATCCGACGATTTTAATCTTTTAGTTTTTCTAGTTTAGTCTTTCACTTTAATTCATTTTATGTTTGTACCAAGACATTGGACTAGATCCACAAGGATTGTATCCGTTTGGTCTCATAGGTCATTTTGGCCTTTTGAAGACGTTTAATATAACATTTCATTTCTGTAAGCCGCAGCGGAAGTGAATGTTGAACTTTGCTTGAGATGAGTGCTCCAAATTGTGCTCAAGGGTTCCTTTTACTTACGGAAGGGAGAGCCTTCCGTTCCTTTAGTGAGAGAGTGCAAATGATCACAAACAAAGTGGTAAACACTGTCAATGAAGGTGCTGAGACTGAGAGCTAGAGAGAGAAGAATACGACACCAGAAAAGTTGTCAAACCCTCCTCCAAGGGCCCCTCTCTCAATGGCGAGAGAAGTCTATGTTATTGATTGCACAAATATGGTACATAGGTGCTGATGCAAGTTCTTGATGCTATGATGCAAAGACAATCTAAGTCGATCACGATGGCGACGACGAGGCGACGATAACGCTGTCTTGTATGGCTGAAAAACGCTGTCTTGTATGGCTGGAAATGCTACTGTCAGGCAGGGCTAAAAACGCTGGTATAGCTGTGTAAAAACACTGGTTTAACCTTGCTGAAACGCTGATGCAGATCTCTGAAAACGCTGGTGTAGCTGTGAGAAAAAAGCTGCTATTCTTGGCTGAAAAGCGTTGGTTTAACCTGTGGACAGCAGGGCTGAAAACGCTAGCAGATCTGAGGTCTAAATCTGAAATTGAATGGTTGTCGTAGTGGCTGAAAACTGCTCGCTGCAAACCCGGCTACGGCGAAGTCTCGATGCGAGGATCTATTGCAGGTTTGGGCGGTTTGTAGAGGCTATTGGCTGAATTTTGAAAACGCTGGCAGATCTGCTGGATGCAAAAACACTAGGACTGATTCTGGTGTTCTTGCTTGAGAAGGGAAGCTAGAGGGCCTGCTGCAAGAGGATTGCATGTGCTCTCTTTGCTTCTTCTGCTCTACTAAGTGAATGCCAGGTTTCTTTTATATTAACATAGCAAATTTGCCCTACCCAGTTTCCCAACAAAGTCACTTAATAATAATAAGTGAAAAATGGCTAAAATAGGTCTATGCACTGTAAAAATGCTCCTGATGGGTTTTGATGGTAATCTGACGATCACGTTGTGTGCAACCAGAGGATATGCATCTACTCTAAGTGCCTTGACATGCACGGTCTGCGAACAGACTCACAAAAGTGCCAGAACACTTCCTAAGCTAAATGAACTGAACCCTTGTCATGAAGTAGCTTGTCCACGTACACATAGGGTTAGATATGCACGTGACATCCCCTCCTTTTTAAAGTGAGGTACTGATACCGAACTGTATGGCTCGAGGGAGATCGCCAACAGCGTTTGGAATCCTGGAAAGGACTCTTCATCGGCCCACTCTAATACGTGGGTCATGCGATACTTGAACTTCATAAAGGTCTGCAACGCTTGCTTCTTCGGGCCGCGCCGAAAGCGACCTAAGTCATTTGTGGCTCCTTCAATGCTTCCACTTCGGCTATAGTCGTGTATCTACCTTCTTCAAGAATCTCCGAGGAGGAAAAAAAATTCTTGAAACCATTTCCAACACAAAAACATGAACATACCCATTCCATGTAAAGTGACTGGAAAAATTCTAGTCTTTTGTAAAGACTGTGCATGCAATGTAGATGAACATATAGACGGAGTATCAAACTGTTCATCCAACACACGCAAAAAATGGAATCGAAACTTGTCTTTCTGATCTAAATCTATCAACTGTGGCAAATCACAATGGAAATGCCGATGCTTGATGCTCAATCCTTCTTGTGCTCTTTCGGACACTGTGTCATGCCAAGGAAGATACATGGAATGTGGATTCCTTGAATGCAAACATTTCATCTTTTCATGAGTAATCCGCATACATCCGTGCTCATTCATGAGTGAATCGTGTTCATCGTACAATAAGGCATGCCTATGAAAAGGGATCACATAAGGACGATGGCTAAAATACACGAAACCATCACGATGAAACACTCGAACAATGTGTGCTGACTAATCATGCACACACAGAACACTTCCTGTGGGGGTTCCATGGACCTCGACTCGAGAGCCAAGATCGGTTCTTCAGATTGACCGAATCTGCAATGAGATTAGCTTCACTAGACAGTATCAACTAAACCATCATCCTTGTGAACAATCACATCTTTATCATGCAAATCATGTATGTCGTGCTTTGGAGAAGACAAGACTGAGAGAGTCTCCTTCTCCTGATTCTTTTCAATCTTCGCCTGCACATTAGAAATGAGAGATGAAGAATGAACAACTTTCTCCCCACAAATGACAATGGGAGAGTCACTCTTGGCATTGAATGTGAAAGTATTAGCTGCCCAATCAATGAGAGGGTTATGCTCACAAAACCATCGAATGCCTAAAAGCATATCACATCCTGAAAGAGGAGATACTACAAATTTTCTGTGGAGGGACGCTTGTTGAACAATGAACAAAACATCAAGGTACTCTTGCGTGATGAGAGAGTCCATACCGGGACCGAAGCCCGACACCTCGAAAGGAAATGTCTTGCTAACCTCCAAGCGGGCTCTTTCGACAAGAGAGTCACTAATCACATCATGCATACTGTCTTGGTCAAACAATATGACAAAACGCTGACCCTTCACATGACCATAACACTTAATGAGAGACTCATTAATGGGAGGATCATGAGAAACTTCGGTCACACTCGTGTTCTCATTTATTGCATTGACAGAGGATGTGGGTTCTATGGGTTCTTTAGATTCATTAGAGTCGAGCTTAGAATTTTTATGTAACCCTTGATGTCACAATGATAACATCGACCTTCCTTACAATAAATGCTTTGTTCTTCCGACGTGATCTATCCTCCTAAAATTCCTTGTTCTGTGTTGCTAAATTGGCTTTATCTAACATAAAAATAATTCTAAATGAATTATTGGATTTATAAGTGAGAGGGTTTTCTCGCTTGGAACACCAGGAAAAATAATTCTAAATGAATTATTGGAATTTTAAGTGAGAGGGTTTTTCTCACTGGAGATATCCGAGTACAGAGTATTTCTAGTAATGACGGGAGCACTGAGAACAGGAATATCTGTAAGGCCACCAGGAACGGGTACTTCTCATGCGTCACATCGGATGGGTGATAGGGAGCATCGGAAAGAAGTATCCGACCATCCAGGAATGGACATCTCTGATGCGTCATAGGATGTGACATAGAGCATCGTGAAGGAGATTGTACCGTAAGTTCGGTAGGAAAGGACTAGGTGATGGGTATTCCTGATGCGTCACAAGGTGAGTGACGGGTGCATCAGAAAGGGGATATATTCATAGTCAAGAGAAAATTCCAAACTGTGTTAGAATTGTGCACAAGGAAAAGCAAGCAGTTGAATGAAGATGGGTTCAAAGGAAACTTTGAGGAAAAACAGATGCTTTTTGAGAAAGCGGGATTGCTTTTCAGGAAAGCAAATGCTTTCCTGCGAGGAGGTCAAGGAAATCTATGTCTGCATTGCAACTGTGCATGTGATTGCATCCAGGGACGCCTGGGAAGTGCTGTGAAAGCATTGTTTTAACTTATAAGGTTTTATTGAGTTTTTGGACAGATTCAGACCATTTTTAAAGGTGACCAGCCGCCCACTTAATAAGTGGGCAGCCATCTAATAAATAAGGCAAGAGATCAGCCATTGTTTTTTTTCTCTCTCTTTTTCTGGCGGAACAGTGAAAAAAAAAAAACCCGAAAAATTGGCCGCGATCTCTATGCGAGCAGCGAATGCTCAACTATTCGTGCTCGTGGCTAGGAGATATAAAAGCATCACATGCCCTCACTCAGAGGGGAGGATCAGTTTTTGCAAGAAGGAGATGCTGCTGCAGAGTTCACCCGCAAAGAAGACGTTTGCCGGTGATGCCCATGACTATCCCAAGTGTACCCGATGTCGCCAAGACCTAGTGCGCGAGTTCCCTCGCGAAGAAGTGCCTACGGAGCGTGCTTCCGTCGCGTTTTTCTCTGTTTTCAGCCCATAAAAGTCGTAGACGGGGCTGATTTACGAGAAGGAACCCGAGAACACACCTCTTTTGTGTGTAGGATTGGAAGAGAGGATTTTCTATGTAGAGATCTCTTCCGGGGAATTGCTTTTTCAAGAATCGAGTTGCGTTACGAGCGTCGAGACTTTGAAGGTACGATTTTCATGTTATGATCTCTAATTGCAGGTGCACTTCCTCTTCATGAGGGAGTAGGAGCAGAGGAAGGCATGAGCCTCTGCAGGAGAAAAGCGCTCTGAGGAACTAGAGCCAGATCAGCCCAAGGGTTTCGTACCCAAGTTTGGGAAGCAGATCCACGGATTGAAGAGAGGTAGACTCTCGAGATGTGATCCAGAAGTTGAAATTCCCAAGGGAAGGACTTCGTGTCCAGGAAAGCAGAGTTAATCTGCAAGAAGAGGACTCTGGAAACAGAGTTAGAAAAGAGTTGCAGGGATGTCATGCCCTGAGTCTGGAAGGTGAGATCGAGAGGCGAGAACCTTGATTCTCGAGGATTTGGAATAAGGAACGGAAGTTCCTTGGAATAGGGTTTTGCCCTAGGAATAGGAAGCCGAGGCTTCCAGGAACCATCAAGTCTTATTCTAGAACGAACGTGGTAATACGTTCGGTTCAAGTGCTTGTATAGACTTCTCCTCAGTAATAAAGATACTATTACGAGGGGACCCATCCCATCTTCTGGTCCCCAGTACTGTGTCGATCTTCTCCCTCTCTATCTCTCTATCTATTTCTCTCTATATCGTTTGGCTTCAGTATTAAGTGATAAATTCTATTTATCCGAGTATATTTTATATTGTTATGCACTCCCGTTTGTGACATTCTGCCTTTTCATCTGGAGTGCGCTTAGGTTTAGCAATTGTGTTTGCTTTACCCTTAGGTTCATTTTGAGTATTCTTTTCTGAGAGACAAGAGGAAGATTGGTTAGAAGAGTTACCATTCTTACCATTCTGAGAAGTCTGAGCGATACTTTGAGAAATCTTGTTCTCCTTTGGCTTTCCCTTATTGTGCTTCATCTCCTGTGCAAGAGCAATCGCTACCGCCTTGTTGAGATCTACGGGATCGAGGACTTCGACGTCCAACCCGAACATAAAAGCTTCTTTGCGCTTCGCATCCGATTTGCATAATTGGGTGCCAAGCTACAAAACACGGTTAGAAAAAGACATGATGACTGGAGTACCATTATGCTTAAGATTGCACCAATCTTCTTTTAATCGTGCTAGGTACTGAGGTGGCAAGAACCGCGCCTTGAGCTTGCCTTGGAAGTCGGCCCAACTGAAAGAAAGGGGCACGCCGACCTTGGCTTCCTCTAGGTGCGCGGCCAATTACTCCTCTTGCCATGCTTGATACCAATTAATGGCATCACCGACAAGATATATGGCTACCGTCAAAACTTTGCTATTTCCTGTCCTCTTAGTTGTCGCAAAATAAGCATTAAATTGATGCAACCAAGAATGAATAGCATTAGCATCCATCTTACCGTCATACTTACTAAATGCCAACTTCTCCGTGACGGCATTGTTGGAATCCGCTTCTCGACTACCTAATGATTCGTCCACGTCCTTGAGTGGCTGGAACTTCAAGGTGAGAACGTGTAGGACCACGGCGCCTCACGTTCTAATTCCAAGGCTGCTCGTCTTTCTTCAGCCGCCCTTGTCACGTGACACATCCAACCCTATGTGTCCGTGGAGCTACAGCATGATCAGGGTTCAGTCAGTCCAGTCAACCTAGATTAGAAGTGATCTGGCACTTTTGTGAGTTTATTCGTAGACCGTGCATGTCCAGTCACTTAGTGTAGATGCATATCCTCTGGTTGCACACAGCATGATCATAAGCATTCCCGTCAGAAATCCTTCAGGGGAATTTTCCAGTGCATTTAGTCTATTTTACCTATTTTTGACATTTTTCACTTATTATTTTTAAGTGACTTTTGTTGGAAAGTAGGTAGGTCGAATTGAGTAAGTTTGTATATAAGCAAACCTAGACTAGCACTATTTGGCAGAAGAGGAAGAGGCAACAGGAGCACCTTGCTCAAGAGGCAACTTCTCAACAAGACCAATCCCCGTGACAACTCTAGCGTTCTAAACATTGCAGAAGGCCTAGCGTTTTTGCATCAGATCAGCCAACGTTTTTGCACTAGCAGATTCCCGGTGACAATAGACAGCAGATCAGCCCTAGCGTTAGCAGATTCCCACAACAACACAGCAGATTTCCTAGCGTTAGCAGATTTCCCCACAAGGTCAGTTTTCAGCCCTAGCGTTTTTGGTTTGCAGCACAACCTCAGCGTTTATGCAGATCATCGCGACAGAATCAGCCATAGGACCAGCGTTTTCAGTTTTCAGCCTTTAGCATTCGCAGATCAAGTCCCGAACCTCGCAGATCTCACCTTCCCGCAGCAGTTCCTCGCCGCACGGTCGGATCCATCGAATGTTTACACATTGGCCCGGAAAACATAGATTTCAGCATCTGCATTTTCAACGCGTCATCGTGGTATCGTCGTCATCGACATAGAGTCAGAATTCAGCAGATACAAGATTTGCAGATTTCAGCCCTTAGAGTTTTCACATTTCAGCCCGTCTTGTCGTCGTCCTCATCGTCGTCGACATCGTCGGCAAGTCCAAGCATTGTAGAGATTTGTGCAGTAATAAGTAGACCGCTGTCGCCATAGAGAGTGGGGCCTTCAGAGGAGGGTTTTACGTCTCTGGTGTCGTATTCTCTTCTCTATCTCTCAGTCTCAGACACTTCCATTCACACTGTCCATTCACTTTGTTTGTGTCCATTGCACTCTCTCCTAAAGGAACGGAAGGCTCTCCCTTCCGTAAGTAAAAGGAACCCTTGAGCACAGTTCGGAGCACTCATCTTGAGCAAAGTTCAAACGTTCATTCCACTGCACCTAACATTGGTATCAGAGCTTTGGTAGTGTTCTGTATCACTCAAAGAAAGAACCACAAGAATCACAAGAATTTTGTTTTGCTTGTTGAGGTCGCATGAACCCAAGTTCACTTGGGCGTGTCGATTCCTAATCGTGTTTTTGAAGAGTGACAGGAATCCCAGGAAAGAAGGGCTTGTCCAGCCTCCCCTTGTGCCTCTTTTCACTCATTGAGAGCGGACCGTGCACTTAACGGCCGGCCAATCGATGTGAGGTGGGAAAAAGCAACGTTGGTGTGAGCGCAAGGCCGCCAAGGGATGCGCCCGCAGAAAAGAGTAGAACTCGTGTGAAGAGAAGATCCTTCTCGAACACAGATCGCAAGCGAAAGAAGAACCTCAAGACCCGCAAGAACCTCAAGAACTCAAGAACCCCAAGAACCAAGACCCCCAAGAACCCAAGTTCCTCGTGAACTTAAGAACCCAAGACCACAAGAACCCACAAGAACCCAAGACTTCAGTGGATGGTCATCACTCGAAGCGGAATGGATACTTCGCTTGGAAATGATGAGCATAAGAGAGGCGAAGAAGAATTTCCCCCACTAGGAGGTTTTTCTGACCCTCCCCCTTCCCCATCTACACCAAGGATTGCACCAGATCCTATGGAGGCTTTGCGCAAGACGATGATGGACATGATGACAACGTGGCACAAAGCAAGAATGGCAGCCATGGAGGGTGAGCGCGAGCAATTACGCTTGGAGGCCAAAGAATTTGATCGCAAGTACGTAGAAAGAAAAACAGAATTGGATCGCAAGAACGTTGTTCATTCTTCCTCTCTCATTTCTAATGTGCAGGCGAAGATTGAAAAGCTTCGGAAAAAGGAGACTCTCTTAGTCTCTTCTTCTCCCAAGCATGACACACAAGATTTGCATGATTATGAGAAGCATGATGAATTGAATGATAATGATGAGCATGATGATTTGAATGCCAATGATTTGCATGATGATTTGGTTGGCAATGAAACGCATGATGATTTCCATTATGATCAAGATGTGATTTCTCACAAGCATGATGAGTTGCATGAAGAAGATGTGATTGTTCACAAGAAGGATGATGTGTTAGTGGATACTTTCTCTAGTGAAGCTAACCTCGTTGCAGATTCGAGCAATCACGAAGGATCGATCTTGGCTCTCGAGCCTAGATCCAAAGCACCCCTTCAGGAAAAACCGATCTTGGCTCTCGAGCCTAGATCCAAAGAAGCCTCACAGGAAGTATTATGTGTTCGCATGATTAGTCAGCACGCATTGATCGAGTGTTTCATTCGTGATCCTTTCCTGTATTTTAGTCAACGTCTTTATATGATCCCTTTTCCTAGGCATGACATATTGTACGTTGAGCACGTTTCACTCATGAATGAGCACGAATGTATGCGGATTATTCATGAAAAGCTGAAAAGTATGCATTCAAGGAAGTCGCATTCCATGTCTCTTCCTTGGCATGACACAGTTTCCGAAAGACTCAAGAGCACAAGAAAGATTGAGCATCAAGCATGGGCATTTCCATTGTGATTTGCCACAGTTGATTGATTTAGATCAGAAAGACAAGATTCGATCTCAGTGTTTGCATGTGTGTGGTGAACGGTTTGGCACTCCGTCTAATTGTTCATCTACATTGCATGCACAGTCTTTTAGGAAGACGAGATTTTTTCCAGTCGCCTTACATGGAATAGGTAGGTTCATGTTTTTGTGTTGGAAGTGGTTTCAGGAATTGTCAGCATCAGAGATTCTTGAAGAAGGTAGACGCATGACTCTAGACGAAGTGGAAGCATTGAAGATAACTTTGTGTCGCTTTCGGCGCGGCCCAAAGCAAAAGACTTTGCAGACCTTTATGAAGTTCAAGTACCGCACGACCCACACATCAGAGTGGGCCAAGGAAGAGTCCCTTCTAGGATTCCGGATGCTATTGGTGATCTCCCTCGACGCCATACAGTTCGGTACCAATACCTCACTTTGAAAAGGAGGGGATGTCACGTGACACATCCAACCCTATGAGTCCGTGGACAAGCTACAGCATGATCAGGGTTCAGTCAGTCCAGTCAGTCTAGATTAGAAGTGATCTGGCACTTTTGTGAGTCTATTCGTAGACCGTGCATGCCCAGTCACTTAGTGTAGATGCATATCCTCTAGTTGCACACAGCATGATCATATGCATTCTCATCAAAATCCATCAGAATCCTTTAGGGGAATTTTCCAGTGCACTTAACCTATTTTACCAATTTTTGACATTTTTCACGTATTATTTTTAAGTGACTTTTGTTGGAAAGTAGGTAGGGCAAATTGAGTAAGTTTGTATATAAGAAAACCTAGACTAGCACTATTTGGCAGAAGAGGTAGCAGGAGCACCTTGCTCAACAGGCAACTTCTCAGCAAGACCAACCCCCGTGACAACTCTAGCGTTTTCAACACTGCAGAAGGCCTAGCGTTTTTGCATCAGATCAGCCAGCGTTTTTGCACTTGCAGATCCCCGGCGACAGTAGACAGCAGATCAGCCCTAGCGTTAGCAGATTCCCACAGCAACACAGTAGATTTCCTAGCGTTAGCAGATTTCCCTGCAAGGTCAGTTTTCAGCCCTAGCGTTTTTGGTTTGCAACACAACCTCAACGTTTATGCAGATCATCGCAACAGAATCAGCCATAGGACCAGCGTTTTCAGTTTTCAGCTTTTAGCACTCGCAGATCAAGTCCCGAGCCTCGCAGATCTCACCTTCCCGTAGCAGTTCCTCGCCGCACGGTCGGATCCATCGAAGTTTACAGATTTAGCCCGGAAAACGCAGATTTCAGCATCTGCATTTTCAGCGCGTCATCGTGGTACCGTTGTCATCGACATAGAGTCAGAATTCAGCAGATACAAGATTTGCAGATTTCAGCCCTTAGAGTTTTCACATTTCAGCCCGTCTTGTCATCGTCCTCGTCGTCGGCAAGTCCAAGCATTGTAGAGATTTGTGCAATCATAAGTAGACCGCTCTCGCCATAGAGAGTGGGGCCTTCGGAGGAGGGTTTTACAGCGTCTCTAGTGTCGTATTCTCTTCTCTATCTCTCAGTCTCATACACTTCCATTCACAGTGTCCATTCACTTTGTTTGTGTCCATTGCACTCTCTCACTAAAGGAACGGAAGGCTCTCCCTTCCATAAGTAAAAGGAACCCTTGAGCACAGTTCGGAGCACTCATCTTGAGCAAAGTTCAAACATTCATTCCGCTGCACCTAACAGCCCTGTGCGCTTGCTCACGCCATGAGCGCTCGCTCACGCTCGCGATCAAAGGTGGCGCGTTGCGCCTCTTGTTGTAACATCATATTCATCATTGACTTGACCAAAGCCTCCATAGGATTTGGTGCAAACCGTGGCGTAGATGGGGAAGGGGGAGGGTCGGAAAAACCTCCCGGTGGGGAAAATTCTTCTTCACCACCTCCATGCTCATCACCTCCATGCGAAGTATCCATTTTGCTTCGGGTGGTGACCATACACTGAAGTCTTGAGTTCTTGAGTTCACCTGAGGAACTTGGGTTCTTGTGGTTCTTGGGTTCTTGAGTTCTTGACGGTCTTGAGTTCTTGAGGTTCTTCTTTAGCTTGCAATCTATGTTAGAGAAGGATCTTCTCTTACCCAAGCTCTACTCTTTCCTGCGGGCACACCCCTTGGCGGCCTTGCGCTCACACCAAGGTTGCTTTTCCCCACCTCACGTCGATTGGCCGGCCGCTAAGTGCACGGTCCGCTCTCAATGAGTGAAAAGAGAAACAAGGGGAGGCCGGACAAGCCCTTCTTTCTTGGGTTTCCTGTCACTCCTCAAAAACACAATTAGAAATCGACACGCTGTCACAAACTGGTGACGTGTCAAGCCACTGAAGAACGGAGCCACTATGCAGATTATTGGCCGAGGGACCTAAACCCTAAGAAGAACAAGCAACAGTAGAAGAAGAAGTTCTACCAACTTATGGGACCCCGTCCGATGGGGCCCAAAAACATAATGGCATTAAAATAAAGCAAGACCCACACACACGTGTGGACTGATGACGTGGCAGTTGTACGGAAAACCCTGATTTTGCACTGACATGATGACATGGCAGACTGTACAGATTTTCGTGATTTACGATGGCAGCTTTTAGGCATTGCTTTTGGACCATATGCTTTTGAGTTTGAAGGTTTTTCATGTAAATTGCTTCTAGGGCCTAGGGCCTCTAAATATGAGGTTAGGACTCAATCTCTAGCATGCTTCCTGGAGAAGGTGCAAAGTTTGGAGTACCGACTTGTACTGTGTTGATGCAATATAAAGAAATACCAAAAGGAGCGCCAAGGTTTGGGGCCAATTCTCTCTGGGATGGAATTCCGCCACTCCGTGTCGCGCGTCGTCTCTCTCTCTCTCTCAATTCAGTTGTTATTGAAGTGCTAAAAGTCTATTCAGTCTGTTCTATTCTATTGGCACGTGGTGCCCGTCTTGTGACACACGCCCAAGAAGACTTGGGTTACGTGCGACCGCAACAAGCAAAAAAATTTATTGTGGTTCTTTCCTTGAGTGATACAGAACATTGCCAAAACTCTGATACCAATGTAAGGTGCAGCGGAAGTGAATATTGAACTTTGCTCAAGATGAGTGCTCCGAACTATGCTCAAGGGTTCCTTTTACTTACGGAAAGGAGAGCCTTCCGTTCCTTTAGTGAGAGAGTGCAAATGATCACAAAACAAAGTGGTAAACACTGTGAATGAAGGTGCTGAGACTGAGAGCTAGAGAGAGAAGAATACGACACCAGAAAAGTTGTCAAACTCTCCTCCAAGGGCCCCTCTCTCGATGATGAGAGAAGTCTATGCTATTGATTGCGCAAATCTGGTACAAAGGTGCTAGAAAAGTTGTCAAACCCTCCTCCAAGGGCCCCTCTCTCGATGGCGAGAGAAGTCTATGCTACTGATTGCACAAATCTAGTACAAAGGTGCTGATGCAAGTTCTTGATGCTATGATGCAAAGACAATCTAAGTCTGTGACAATGGCGACGACGATGTTGTCTTTGATGGCTGAAAAACGCTATCTTGTATGGCTGGAAATGCTACTGTCAAGCAGGGCTAAAAACGCTGGTATAGCTGTGTAAAAACACTGGTTTAACCTTGCTGAAACGCTGATGCAGATCTCTGAAAACGCTGGTGTAGCTGTGAGAAAAACGCTGCTATTCTTGGCTGAAAAGCGCTGGTTTAACCTGTGAACAGCAGGGCTGAATACGCCAGCAGGTCAAGGCTGAAAACGCTGGCAGATCTGAGGTCTAAATCTGAAATTCAATGGTTGTTGTAGTGGCTGAAAACTGCTCGCTGCAAACCCGGCTACTGCAAACTCTCGATGCGAGGATCTGCTGCGGGTTCAGGCGGTTCGTAGAGGCTATTGGCTGAATTCTGAAAACGCTAGAAAATCTACTGGAATGCAAAAACGCTAGGGCTGATTCTGGGTTCTTGCTTGAGAAGGGAAACTAGAGGGCCTGCTGCAAGAGGATTGCCTGTGCTCTCTTTGCTTCTTCTGCTCTACTGAGTGACTGTCAGGTTTCTTTTATATTAACTTAGCAAATTTGCCCTACCCAGTTTCCCAACAAAGTCACTTAATAATAATAAGTGAAAAATGGCTAAAATAGGGAAAATGGGTCTGTGCACTGTAAAAATGCTCCTGATGGGTTTTGATGGTAATCTGATGATCATGCTCTATGCAACCAGAGGATATGCATCTACTCTTAAGTGCCTTGACATGCACGGTATGCGAACAGACTCACAAAAGTGCCAGAACACTTCCTAAGCTAACTGAACTGAACCCTTGTCATGGAGTAGCTTGTACACATAGGGTTAGATTTGCACGTGACAATTTTATTTCATTTCTTCTCCACAGTTGCCTTGTTCATGTATGTGGCATTGTAGGTGTTCTAGATTGGAGTCGAGGTGTCCTATCACAAGACGGGCACCACGTGCCACTAGAAAAGAACAGACTGAAATAGACTGAACAGACCTTAAGTACTTGAATAACAACTGAGCTGAAATAGAGAGAGACGACACGTGACACGAAGTGGCGGAATTCCACCCCAGAGAGTATTGGCCCCAAACCTTGGCACCCGTTTCAGTATTTCTTTATTTTGCATCAACACAGTACAAGTCGGTACTCCAGACTCTGCACCTTCGCCAGGAAGCATGCCAGAGAATGAGCCCTAACCTCATATTTAAAGGCCCTTGGCCTGATAGCAGTTACAGTGAAAAGCCTTCAAAACTCAAAAGCTTCTGGTCCAAAAAGCAATGCCAAAAGCTACCAGCATAAATCACGGAAATCCGTACAGCTTGCCACGTCATCAACCAGCACAAAATGCGAAAATCTATACAACATGCAACGTCATCAGCCAGCGTGATTTTTAAAAATCTGCCACGTCATTACTTTTTTTTTGTGTATGCGGGTCCTGCTTTATTTTAAATCCTTTATGTCACTTGGGGCCCCATCGAACGGGGTC
Organism: Adiantum capillus-veneris; assembly: GCF_014529385.1. Lineage (NCBI taxonomy): Eukaryota > Viridiplantae > Streptophyta > Polypodiopsida > Polypodiales > Pteridaceae > Adiantum > Adiantum capillus-veneris. The sequence goes on along the minus strand of NC_140947.1, from coordinate 103,360,726 downwards.
CCCATAAGTTGGTAGGACTTCTTCTTCTGTTACTTGTTCTTCTTAGGGTTTAGGTCCCTCGACCGACATCTACAAGTTGGCCCCCTTCTTTAGGGCTTTGACACGTCAGCAATTTGTTACATCTCCCCTTCTTGAAAGAGAGTAATCGTCCACGATTACATAATTTCTGCAAAACAACTCAAGTTAGCTCAAAAATTTCCGAGGGATTTGCTCTTTTTATTAAGGAGTTAGCTTCTCCTTTTTGCTCTTTTGATCAAGGAGTTAGCTTCTCCTTTCGGCTGTTTTGATCAAGGAGTTAGCTTCTCCTTTCGTCCAAATTGGAACTCTTGATATTCCAGCGTAGTAAAATTAGCCATCACACCCAGACCGTACTGATCTTCCACAGGTGTCTTGATGCACTAAAATTACATACCCGGGCAATCTCGCCCAATTAGGAATATTCAGTAATTGACACATCACAATGCAACACAAATGCTTACATATGCATGTTACAAGACACAACATACAGCGCCGCTAAGCACTCCCCCGAAACAAACGGTCTGCGGTATGAAGCTACTCAACGACTACCTCGTCACTCCCCCCGCAAATAACCTAAAAAAGTCCGGGCCATGAGCTCAGAAGACTGTACAACCAAACGCTCCCCAGACCGCAGTCTGCGTCACTTGGAGGTTCGAGCATACAACCAAACGCTCTCCAGGCATCAGCCTGCATCATTTGGAGGTTGTCAAACATACAACGAAACGCTCCCCAAGCATCGGCCTACGTCGTTCCGAGGTTCAAACAATACCAAAACAGTATTTTTCACTTCTCCACTCGGGAGTAAAATCACCAATCAATGAAACCATTATTAAAACCAGAGTCAAACAATTCAAATCGGCACCAAGACAAGTTAAAAACAGATACCATCCATTTCAAACAAATTTCAAACAGGATCACCAAACAAGTTCTCAAACACATTTCAAACTTAAAAAGCAATCTCGACATCAATCGAGCTCGAAAAGTCAATTGACTTTCCATCCTGGAACCTGCACCAAAAATTAGGGTTAGATTCCTTCCATAAGGTTGTAGCCGAGCACAGCTTGGTCCATCAGCTCTTGGACAGACAATGTTCCTCTGGCAGCGATGGTAGTCCCAAGTCATAGCAGTCACACTCGACCTCCAAGGTCATCTGCTCGTGAAGAGACATCTACTGAGAGTTGTCGAGAAAATTTCAAGTTATAATCTGCTAGGGTTTCCATGGCAAGCATTTCAGGATACCCCACTCTGCCAGAAGTTGCACTCCGAAGGAAGATGTCAGAAACCATATAACTTTGGACAAAAATTTTCTTGAAAGCTTGCAAAGTACTTGGAGTATGCTGCTTGGTAGCTATGAATATCTGCATGACACTGCCTCTGAGAAAAACAGCAGCTCGAAACAAATCTTGGATCCTTCTCTTGCAAGTGAACTTAATGGCTTATGGCCTGTAAGACATGAGCGATGAAGACTGGAGCACGCCCGATGCGCGATGAAGTAAGGGTGGGAGTGGCTAAAATAAGTCCGGGTTGGAGGGCGAAGATATCTCAAATAAAAATCCAATAGCTCTGTCTGCTCTTTTGTAGGACCGGTATGCTTTCAAAAAAGCACACGCCTGATGCTCTGATACCACTGTCACAAGACGGGCACCACGTGCCAATAGAAAAGAACAGACTGAACAGACCTTTAGTACTTCAATAACAATTGAATTGAAATAGAGAGAGACTACACGCGACACGGAGTGGCAAAATTCCACCCCAGAGAGTATTGGCCCCAAACCTTGGCGCCCCTTTCGGTATTTCTTTATTTTGCATCAACACAGTACAAGCCGGTACTCCAGACTCTGCACCTTCGCCAGGAAGCATGCCAGAGAATGAGCCCTAACCTCATATTTAAAGGCCCTTGGCTTAAAAAGCAATTACAGTGAAAAGCCTTCAAAACTCAAAAGCTTCTGGTCCAAAAAGCAATGCCAAAAGCTGCCAACGTAAATCACGAAAATCCGTACAGCTTGCCACGTCATCAGCCAATGCAAAACACGAAAATCCGTACAACATGCCACGTCATCAACCAGTGTGATTTTCAAAAATCGGCCACGTCATCAGTTCTTTGTGTGTGTTCGGGTCCTGCTTTATTTTAATCCTTTATGTCACTTGGGGCCCTATCGAATGGGGTCCCCATAAGTTGGTAGGACTTCTTCTTCTGTTACTTGTTCTTTTTAAGGTTTAGGCCCCTCGGCCGACATCTGCAAGTTGGCCCCATTCTTCAAGGCTTTGACACGTCAGCACTTTGTTACATGTCCACCGATTCACGAGCCAGTTCTTGTTTTCATTGCATCTTCCACTGCCATCTTTGATAGGTATCAGAGCCCTAGGTGACACGACCACCTTAGATGTCAGATTTGGATGATCTAGTGCCTTTTTGGACCCGATTGATAGAGAACAAGCTTGCTGTTTTTTCCTTGTTTTTTTGGAGTTTGGGGCTGATTTGGGTATGTGGAGGCTATGGACCCTCGTCTACAACATCCCCGTCTTTACCCTTGTTTACCCCAACCTCTCTTCACCTGAGGTTGCAAGATGTGTAGCGTTGCTGGATTGCTTTGGTTTTCCCAGATGAGTTATGATGTCAAGCCTTCCCACAAGAGGAGCATGCATGCGGCCTTTGCATCCAGAGGGGGAACCACTTTATTTCCAACTGCTTCTTTAGAGAGAGGTGTTTAGGCAGTAGTAGGATCTTCTTCAGCACTTCTGGAGTAGGTTTCTATGGTTGTGTTTTTTCGTCGAGGACCACTTTATTCTAACTGCTTCTTCAGAGAGAAGTGTTTGGAAAGCAGTAGGATCTTCTTCAACACTTCTAGAGTAGGTTTCTATGGCTGTGTTTTTCCTTCGAGGAGATGGATTGCAGATTTGTTGTGCCTTTCGCAAATGCGGGTCATTCTTGGAATTGTCAACAGAGCTACCAATCCAATGGGTAGTTGGTTGATGATTCAATTGCACTTTAGTACCAAATTGTCTCATAGGCTTTGCATCTTCCCTCCTTGGGGATAAAAGAGAAGGAAGCCCCCATCTTAATAGCTGCAACACCTGCACAGCTTCCAGAGAGCTCATTTTTTAGCAAGAGAGAGAACACCCCCGATTTCGGGCAGCCATAACGTCTTCAACTTTCATCTGTTTTTTGCCTATGGATACTCTACAGCCATCTCCTTGAGACGAGCTTCGTTATGATACCCTTGGTTTCTTCTAATTTCGAGTGTGTCTCATGCTTGAAGGCTTTTCCATAAATCTCTACAGATGTTTATCACAGGTGTTTTCGGCCATGCAATAGTTCTTCCTTCCGACGGTGTGACTCGTGCAAGGCTATAGAGGCACTAGTTTTTCTTATTGTTTGCACACTAACATCGTTTTGGTGCCCCCACGGAGGAGCAAGTATGCTCCAATTCCTGTGAAATATGTCTATTCTACAGGTAGAGAATGTAAAGGGATATGGGTCCTTATAGACAATCGCCTATGTATGTGCAAATTGTGGACAGCACTTGAGGCGGTTGTATAATTGGATGCAGCCTTTGGAGGGTCGTGAGATTTTGTGAAGCCAAGCACTAGGGACCGGGTTACCCAGTGTGAGGTGGATTAGGTATTGGAGCGATCAATCGACATCCTTGAGCTTTCGACGTCACATGTAAGTGTTTTTGTGGCAATCAAACATGGAGGACGAGTTCCCACAGTTTCATGGATTGCCTAATGAAAATGCACAGACTTCTATTGAAAAATTGGAGTTAATTTCTTACTGCTAAATATACTAGACCAAGCTATATTGTTGTGGCTGATACAATACAGTTTACTGGATGAGGCAAAAGTTTGGTTACACAATCATGAAGAGTTGGTACATGCACAAACTCCAGGACTACAATCGTGTGAAGCAAGCTTTCTTGGCACAGTACACGTCCATTGAAGTGCCTGATGAAGTTTGGCATGAAATTTTGGGGTACACTCAAAAGGTTAATCAAAGTGTTGATGATTTTGTCATGCAGTTCACCCGTTTATGGGATAAATGGGCCCGAGCTTTGGGAAATGAAATCCCTCCATCCATGTTGAAGAAGGACCGTTTTGTGGCAAACTTAAAAGAAAGCCTGAAGTTCAAAATTGAGTTGAAAAGGCCTGCCACCTTTGAGGAAGCAGTCACTATCGCCAAGGAGAAAGAATGGAAGGCTCAAGACTTAATGAGTATGGAAAAGCGGTCCCTGTGCAAAGTAATGATGGCCAAAAGGAGGAAAATCACGCAGAGGCTGGAGCCCAACCTGCTCAAAGGCTTGCTAATACTGAATAGTTACAGCGAAATATGCAAGACATGATGACCATGATGCAGAAATTGCAACTTAGTGTTCTTGGAGGTGCAGGTGGCCGTGGTCGTGGACGTGGACGTGGTAGAGGAATGGTTCAAGCATGTGTAGCTCAGCCTAATGCTAAAGCCGGTCATGAACAAGGCGTCTTTGAGCCGCAGAGAAGGTTCATTCCCTACCTATTATAATTGTGGTGAACTTGGTCACATCAGCACTTATTGTTCAAAGCCAACAAGGATGGGAGGTGATATGTTTCCACTTACCCAGCAGATTCCTAACAGGGCTAAAAATTATGCATTGGATATAAGGGAAGATCAAGGTATTGAACAGGAAAATCAAGCCTCAACCTCTAGTGGTCATGTGGGTATTGTGCAAGTGGTAAAGAAAGAGGCAGATATGTTGCCCGTGGGCAAAAGAGAGAGAGAGAAGGCTATGCCGCTCTAGGTCCCAGCAAAAAGAAAGGGAAAGAGAGAGAGGGTGAAGATGCGAAAGCCAAGAGGAAGAGAAGACCTAGAAGACGGTTTGAAGTAGCAGATTTACCTTTGGGAGAAGGCCAAACAGCTTACAGTTTAAAGGAAGACCTGATTGGGAGGAAAGTAGATTGTACTTTTGGACAGTTGATGAATATGGTGCCCAAACTTAAGAGGCACTGAAAGTCATTAGTGAATCCAAAGAAAGAGCCGAAGCATAGACAAGTCAGAGTGTTGGTTGTGGGAGAGTTACCCGACATTTGTCATGTAGTGAACACTTGGCACAAAGGTGTGGGCATGGGAGAGGCCTACATTGATTCCCATGATACATTGATGGAGGTGCTCAAGTTTGTGTAATCACACAGTCAGGTGTCAAGAGACTGGGTCTCATTACATGCGGAAGCTCTGGGTTTCGGATTCGACTAGCAAACCATGCCAAAGTGAAGTGTTTGGGGATGATGAAGAATTTGAAAGTTGAAGTCTTTAACGTGAAGGTTATAGTAAACTTTCATGTTATGCCAGCTGGCCTGGGAGCTTTTCCTCTCATTTTGGGATGACCTTGGTTGAGAGTTGTTGGTGCTCTGCAAGATTGGGGCAAGGATACAATCTGTGTATGGCAAGAAGGGTGAAAAGAGGGTGTTTGATATCACTATCAAGCAACCTATGGCACTAGAAGATGTGAGTGAGAAAGATGAATCCGAAGTTACCAGTGAAGACGGTTCTGAAGATTCAGAAAGTAGCTATGCTTCCAGTTCCAGTGATGAGGGTGAAGTGTCATTCTTGTTGTTGGACGAGGAGAAGAGGGAAGTGGGTGAAATGTTGCAAGTGTCAAGGAATATAAATGCTTCAAGCCGTTTAGAGTAACTTGAGGAGTTGATGCAGCCTAAACACAATTGCCAGTGAAGAAAGAGTTGATTCAAAATATGTTGAGTACCGATCTGACACAAGGAGAAAGAAGGGAGTACTTAGCAAAGTTGGACAAGTTTCCAAATCCTTTCATCACTTCATACCAGGAAATAAGGGGTTTTGTTGGGGATCTTGTGAAGATCAAGCTAGTTGAAGGGACAAAACCAATACGACAGAAATTAAGAAGGATGGATAAGGAGCAAATGAATGCTTTTAAGGAAGAAGTGGATAAACTTTTGGATGCAGAGTTCATTGTACCAGTTGATAATGCTGAATGGGTGAGCCCTGTAGTGGTCACTCCAAAGAAAGATGGGCGTTGGAGAGTTTGTGTTGATTATAAGCCATTAAATGCAGTGACCAAAAAAGATCCTTACCCTTTGCCTTTCATTGATTGACTTTTACATACAATGGTTGGCTTTGAAAGATACAGTGTTGTGATGGTTATTCAGGATATTTTCAGCTTATCCTTGCTCCTGAAGATTGGAAAAAGACTACTTTTATCACGCCATAGGGTTGTATCTACTTTTGCTGCCTTTCTTTTGGGTTGACAAATGGGCCAGGAGCTTTTGAAAGAAAAGTGGATTGGGTCCTTACCCCGTTCCTTGGGAAGTTTGTCAAAGGATTCAAAGATGATTTCTGTGTATACAGTTCAAGGAAAGAGCATGTTCAAAAGCTTGAAATGACTTGCAAGGTATGATGAATACGGGGGTCAATTGAACCCTAAGAAGTGTCATTTGACGCAGCCAAGGGTGAAGCGTCTTGGGCATGTAATTTCAAAAAATGGGATTGAAGCAGATCCAGAGAAAGTGGAGGCTTTGTTATTGCTGTCATCTCCAAAAGATACCAGCCAGTTGGCCACTTTCATACAGAAGGTTTAATATCTGTCTCGTTTCATACCTTTGACAACACAACTATTGTATCCATTGCAGCAAACAGTTAAGAATGATCCCTTGGAGTGGTCACATGATTGTGACGATGTGTTTGACAGAGTCAAAGAAGTTTTGAGTACACTACCCACTAAGCAAGCTCCTGACTGGGAAAATGAGTTTTATGTTAACTGTCACAAGGCGGACACCACGTGCCAATAGAAAAGAACAGACTGAACGGACTTTTAGCACTTCAATAACAACTGAACTGAAAGAGAGAGAGAGACGACACGTGACACGGAGTGGCAATTCCACCCCAGAGAGTATTGGCCCCAAACCTTGGCGTCCCTTTCGGTATTTCTTTATATTGCATCAACACAGTACAAGCCGGTACTCCAGACTCTGCACCTTCACCAAGAAGCATGCCAAAGAATGAGTCCTAGCCTCATATTTAAAGGCCCTTGGCCTGAAAAGCAATTACAGTGAAAAGCCTTCAAACTTAAAAGCATCTGGTCCAAAAGCAAAGCCAAAAACTATCAGCGTAATTTATGAATCCATACAGCCTGCCATGTCATCATGTCAGGGTTAGGGTTAGGGTTAGGGTTTCAGCAAAATTAGGGTTTCGGACAGAATTAGGGTTTTTGATTTTAGGGTTAAGGTTTCAGCAGAATTAGGGTTTCTGATTTTAGGGTTAGGGTTTCAGCAAAATTAGGGTTTTGGATAGAATTAGGGTTTTTTATTTTAGGGTTAGGGTTTCTGCAGAATTAGGGTTTCAACACGTCAGCAGTTTGTTACATCTCCCCTTCTTGAAAGAGAGTAATCGTCCACGATTACAGCATATCTACAAAACAACTCAAGTTAGCTCAAAAATTTCCGAGGGTCATTCCGAGGGACAATGAGTTTGCTCTTTTTATTAAGGAGTTAGCTTCTCCTTTCGTCCAGATCGGAACTCTTGATATTCCGGCGTAGTAAAATTAGCCATCACACCCAGCCCGTACTCATCTTCCACGGGTGTCTTGACGCACTAAAATTACATACCCAGGCAATCTCATCCAATTAGAAATATTCAGTGATTGGCACATCACAATGCAACACAAATGCTTACATATGCATGTTACAAGAGATAGAAACATAAAGCCGCCGATGAACACTCCTCCCGCATAACCTAACAAGGTCGAGGCCGGGAGATATTCAACGACTCCTTCATCACTCCTCCCGCATAACCTAAAAAGGTCCGGGCCGGGAGATATAGAGGCCTTTTACAACCAAACGCCCCCCAGACCGCAGCCTGCATCGTTTGGAGGTGTTGAGAGTAACCACTGCTCAGACTTCTTAATACTCCTCCCGCATAACCATCCACGTCCGCGCCCGGAGTCACAACAACAATTATTTACAAGCATACAACCAAACGATCCCCAGGCATCGGCCTGCGTCGTTCGGAGGTTTTCAAACATACAATGAAATGCTCCCCAGACATCGGCCTATGTCGTTCCGAGGTTTTCAAACATACAACGAAACGCTCCCCACGCATCAGCCTGCGTCGTTCCGAGGTTCAAACAATACCCAAACAGTATTTCTCACTTCTCCACCCGGGAGTAAAATCAGCAATCATTGAAACCAGTATCAAGCCAGAGTCAAACAATTCAAATCGGCACCAAAACAGGTTCAAAACAGATAGCATCCATTTCAAACAAATTCCAAACAGGATCACCAAACAAGTTCTCAAACAGATTTCAAACTTAAAAAGCAATCTCGACATCAGTCGAGCTCGAAAAGTCGACTGACTTTCCATCCTTAAACTTGCACCAAAATTAGGGTTAAGTTCATTCCATAAGGTCGTAGCCGAGCACAGCATGGTCCATCAACTCTTGGACAGACAGTGTTTCTTTGGCGGCGATGGTAGTCCCAAGAGATAGCAATCACACCGAACTCCAAGGTTATCAACTCGAGAAGAGACATCTACTAAGAGATGTCGAGAAATTCAAGATATAATCTGCTAGGGTTTCCATGGCAAGCATTTCAAGATAACCAACTCTGCCAAAGGTTGCACTCCGAAGGAAGATGTTAGAAACCATATAACTTCGGGCAAAAATTTTCTTGAAAGCTTGCCAAGTACTTGGAGTGTGCGCTTGGTAGCTATAGACATCAACATCTGCATGGCACTGCTTTTGAGAAAAACAGTGACTCGAAACAAATATCGGATCCTTCTTTGCAAGTGATCTTAATGGCTTATGCCCTGTAAGACATGAGTGGTGAAGACGGGAGCGTGCCCGATGCACGATGAAGTAAGGGTGGGAGTGGCTAATAAGTCCGGGGTCGGAGGCCGAAGATACCTCAAATAAATGTAATAAGTCCGGGGTCGGAGGCTGAAGATACCTCAAATAACTATCTACTCTTTTGTAGGACCGGTATGCTTTCAGAAAAGCACACACCTGATGCTCTGATACCATTGTCACAAGGCGGGCACCACGTGCCAATAGAAAAGAACAGACTGAACAAACTTTTAGCACTTCAATAACAACTAAACTGAAAGAGAGAGAGAGAGACGACACCTGACACAGAGTGGCAGAATTCGACCCCAGAGAGTATTGCCCCAAACCTTGGCGCCCGTTTCAGGATTTCTTTACATTGCATCAACACAGTACAAGTCGGTACTCCAAACTCTGCACCTTCGCCAAGAAGCATGCCAAAGAATGAGCCCTAACCTCATATTTAAAGGCCCTTGGCCTAAAAAGCAATTACAGTGAAAAGCCTTCAAACTTAAAAGCATCTCGTCCAAAAGCAAAGCCAAAAACTGGCAGCGTAATTTACGAAAATCCGTACAGCCTGCCACGTCATCAGCCAACGCAAAACGCAGAAATCCGTATAGCCTGCCACATCATCATGTCAGGGTTAGGGTTTCAACAGAATTAGGGTTTCAGACAAAATTAGGATTTTTTATTTTAGGGTTAGGGTTTCAGGAGAATTAGGGTTTCTAACTTTAGGGCTAGGGTTTCAACAGAATTAAGGTTTTGGACAGAATTAGGGTTTCTGATTTTATACTTAGGGTTTCTACAGAATTAGGGTTTCGACACGTCAGCAGTTTGTTACATTAACCCATCAGTGGGAGATAATGCCATTGGGACCATGTGTTGCAAAAGGGGAAGGAATGTATATGAAACCTGTTCATTATGCTAGCAGAGTGAAGACTCCTCATGAAAGAGATTTCTCTTAGTTTGAGTTGGTGATGACCAGTATGGTTTATGCTTACAGACGATTCGGGCATTACTTGTTGCAAAAGTTGTTCACTTATCTCACAAGTTATTCATTGCTTCCTCAGTTGTTCAATAATTCAAATATATGAAAAACAGTGATGAAATGGGTTATTGAACTTCAGGAGTTTCAGTTCACCTTTTTGGTAGAAGAGAGTACTCAACCTTCCTTAGCAGATTTACTCACTTATAAAGACACTCATGTTTTGGTTAAGAAAGAGGTGGTACGGAAAAAGAAAGTAGAGACTCTTGCCATATTTGATGCTTCACTGTTATATTTTGATGGCTCTTATCGAAGAAGCTTGGGAGGCATTTTCATTTATGATACCCAAGGAAAACTTGTAAGGAAGCAAGGGCTGAAACTTGATGAAAAAAGTAATAATGAAGCAGAGTACATGGCGCTTGAAGGTGGTTTACACATTTGTTTACAGTTGGGAATTAGACGCTTGCAGATCAAAGGAGATGCCTTGCTGGTCGTGATGCAAGTATTGGGAGTATGGAAGAATAAGAGTCTTAAACTGAAAAATTATGCTTCAAGGTAAAGTCATTGCTCAAAAAGTTTGAAGCATGAAGTTTGTAGCATATTGAGAGGTCTCAAAATGAAGAAGCTCATGATGCTACCCAAGAAATGATCACTTGTGTGTTTGTGTTGAAGGCAAATGGCCCTTTATATCATGGGAGGGAAGTGTTATCAAAGGAGATGAATTTTCTATTGACAGATGTCCTACCTGAAGGTTTACCATCCTCCAAAAAGTATGCGTTTATAAGAAAAGCCAGGAAATACAAAATGCTTGATAATGTGCTTTACATAAAAGGAAGTAATTTGGTTTTCCGTCCTGTGTCCTGGAAAGAGGAAATCTACAAGATCGGCATGAAGATCATGTTGCATAAAATTTTGCAAAAAGGCTATGTATGGCCAAGCCTTCAACAGGATGTTAGTCATTGGTGCAAGTCGTGTGTACCTTGCCAGAAAATGGGAAAGAGAATTTTGGAGCCCAAATTACGGAAGACAATTCTAGCTTTTGATGTGTTTGAAAAATGGGGTCTTGATGCTATTGGACCCTTACCTATGACTAGCAAAAGAAATGCTTATATTTTGACAGCAATGGATTATTTGTCACGATGGGTAGAAGCTAAGGCTGTCAAACAGATCACCAGTAAAGAAATGGGGAAGTTTGTTGATGAGCATATATGTTGCAAATTTGGTGTGCCCTTAGAGCTACTTTCCGATAGAGGACCAAGATTTAGAGGAAAGTTGTTTGATTTCTTATGCGAAAAGCTCAATATAGAGGTACAGTTCTCCTTATTATCCATAGTGCAATGGTCTCAATGAAAGATTCAATGGAGAGTTAGTGAAGATCTTAACAAAGATGACCCAGACACATGAGAAGACTTGGGATTCGGAATTGCCTTGTGCATTATGGGCCTACAGAACTGCTATCAAAACGAACACACGATTTTCTCCTTACCACTTGGTTTATGGCAAGGAAGCTTTATTGCCAATTGAAGTGGAGATTCCTGCACTCAAGTTATTGTCATTGGGAGATGAAGAGCAAACAAATACTTGGCAGAAAAGGTTGTTGGATCTACAATATTTGCAATTGGATAGAGTTTTAGCTTTGAGCTACTATGAAGGAGTGTCAAAGAAGACTCAACTAAAAGCTAATGAATGCATAAAGGATAAGGGAATTGAAAAGGGTGATCTGGTGTTATGATACAATAGTAAGTTGGACAATACCTTTTAGAAAAAGTTTCAAATCAAGTGGGAAGGTCCTTTTACTGTTGTGAACAAGTTTGATAATGGCACATATTAGTTGGTAGATTTGAGTGGTGCATGGCATAAATATCGTATTAGTGGTTACAGATTGAAGAAATATCTAGCACGTTTGATGACAATTGTGACAGATGAGATGCTATCAATAGAGGAAGACAGTGTGGAAACATCTGAGAATGTAAATGAGGTTTCTGGGAATGAGCTGCAGCAATTGTTCACCCTAGAAACCTCTGCTTGTCATGAATGATCAAGCAGGCTAGGGGGGGTTGCCATGCTATGTCGGGTATTTTTTGGATGAGCATAAAGTCACTAAGTCATGCCAAAAAGCTTGCCCACTAGCCTCGTGTATATATGTGTACATAGCCCTGCAAGTCTTGGAAGTACCCGTGTAAAAATTCATGTACAAAGGTGTGATTTTGCTAAGCTTGAATACTGATATTTTGGGTTGTTCGAGTCTCCAAAACATTGTTTTTAATAAGTATTTTCAGCCGTGCTTTATAGCTCGTGAATCGGACTTGTACATCATGAGTTATGAGCATCCAAAGTAGGCGGTCTCAACATGAGAAGTGATTGCGGATGCATGTGACAAGGGCAACTGGACCAACTTGACAATTGAAATTATAAATGATGACGTGTAAGAATTCTAAAAATAGCCGAGGACTTGGGCTCCAAGCCGTGTGTTACTGTCATAATAATCAATATCTAATTCTCCTAAATGATTTTCTCATGTTCAATTGATCATTTAATATGGGGAAGTGCCAGGGGAGAAAAAGCTAGAATATTGGTTAAGCTAGCAGACCGGCCACAGTAGGGATCCAAAGGAGGGGAAATAGGGATCCAAAGGGGGGGCCATCCGCAAAAGAGCCATGTGCAACAATGGGCTAAAAAGACCCTAAGGTTCAGCCCATTAAGACTTCCAAAATGCTAAGGTTCCAAAATTCAAAGGTTGTGTCCAAAGGTCAACCTTATGGGAATTGGATACTTTGTGTGTGTACAAAAAAGTCTTTGCAATCCCTACTTGGGAGGGGGCGAGCCTTGCATGTAGGGGATGAGAGAGAAAGCCACACACACACACACAAGCTCCCTTTACACAAAGGGAATGAGGGACACATGTCAGCTCCCTAGGCCAGATGCCCACAAGGTGTACCCAATTCCTATTGGATGGCCTTGGAGGTGGACCAATGAGAATTAGGCTAGAGTAAATCTAGTTTAATTAATTTAAAAACACTTAATAAAAGAACCAATGATAATTAAGTCCTCTAGAAGACTATTGGACAGTCTCCCAAGGGGTCCAATGAGCATTCAACAGCCCAATGGCTTGCCTCATTCCTATTGGCCAGGAGGCAAAGGGGTCCAATGAGAGTTTAGTTGAATTATTAAATTACCTAAAGCTCTCACAAAAGAGGAAAGGGGGACACATGTCAGAAGGCTATCACTTATGCTGCTTAATAGTCATTGGCTTGACCTGGGGAGGTCCAATGAGGGTAGAGTAAGAGCAAATAGCAAGAGGGCTCGCCCAAGAGAGAGAGGGGGCTAAATTTTGCAAGGCATTATTACACACACACTCACACAATCTCATGGGTGAAGAAAAGAAAACTATCTCTTCCCAAGCTTTAATGAAGAGCTCATCACCTACTCCAAGCTTGTGAGATAGAAGCCTACATCAACATACTCTTGACATGTGGATGCAAATCCAACCAAGAGCCAAGCTTCAATGCATGCTCATCTCCTCTACCATGCTAATTACTAAGCTAAGCTATGCTAATATGAGTGATTATGTGAGGAGATGTACATCTTTCTCGTAAGATACTCCTTCTTCCTCTCAATCTACTCTCATACCCTGCTAGCTCTCACCATCTTCGAAGGTGTGTGAGGTCTTGGGTCTGAGACCGGGGATAATTGATGTTGTGTTTGTTAAGTGTTTTGCTTAGTGCATGAAGCTTTCATCTTCATTGCACTAGCTAGTCTGGAAGGAACACAAAGAATTGTATTGTACAATGTCTCTCTTGATGGGAAAAACCATAATACAAAGCCTTTTGGAGGGGGGACCGGCTCCATGTAAATCCGGTCCTCAACTATTGTCAATAGCTTAAGTTCTCTCTCTTTTGAAAGTATTGTTCATGCTATCTAACTAGATGTTATGCTTTTTGTTGCTCTCTCCACCCAAGCACTCTTGTAATTCTCATTAAGAATCTATTCTAATGAAATGCCCACTATGTTCATGCTAATTTCCGCTACACACAAGTTTTTAGGCCATTAAATGTTACATTGGTATCAGAGCACAAGGTTTCTCTTTTCTTGCTCAAGAAAAGAGGTCCTCAAGCTAGCTATAAATGGTTGGTATTATTAATTGTCTGTGAGTAAGTAGAATAAGGATTTTTCAGCCTTGCAGTGCGCCTGCCTTCGTGCAGTTAGCGGGACATCACCGTCGAGAGCTATGGTCTTAATAGTGGAGTCCTACGGGGCTTGCATACGGCTTAACCACTATTGAGCTATTAGAAGCTTGACAGGAGCCGGTGCTGTTTTGGTATTGAAAGACCCGCTCTTCTATTCCTTGCAATTAATGGTATTCGAGCCACGGGGACAGTAGCTTGAGTGATTTTTCTAAAGGGGTAAAGAGGAGTAGCAACTAGGGCTTGAAGTGTCAAAGTACACCTAAAAAGTTTACACCTAAAAGTTGTTAGAATGGCTGACAATAGTAAAGAGAGTGAAATTAATGTTGATAACTTTGATTTTGCTAATGAGCAAGCTACTAATGATGCTCCGATGCTTGTTAACTATCTTGTTTCTAGGCTTCAACAAGCCATGGGCAATCCATCTCTCCAAAGTGAAGTGCAACAGCAGCTCCGTGCTCACGGGATTCTCCAAGCTCATCACCATGACGAGAGAACGCCTAGGAAGCCTCCTTGTGAGACTCCCAAAAGAGGTCTCTCTCCGATTCGGGAAGAAGAAGAGAATCCATACGAAGGGCTCAAGAATTTACTTCTTGATGATGCATCTCCTTCCCAAAGGAGAACTCAAGAGCCTCCACCGAAGCAACGAGAAAGAAGTGAGTCTCCCGCCACCTCGGCGGAGATGGCTCCACGAAGACGACGGGCTAAACGCTCTCCATCACCACCAAAGCGGAGAAGACCATCACACTCTTCTCCACACCATAATTCAAAGAGGGATGATAAAAAGCAAGAGAAGAAAAAGGCGAGAAAGAGGACACCCTCTTCTCCATCTTCTTCATCCTCTTCTTCTTATGAAAGTGATGGTGAAGACGACGAAGATCAAGACAAGAAAAAGGCGAGAAAGAGGTCACTACCTTCTTCAAATTCTTCACCTTCTGAAGAAAGTGATGGTGCAACCTTTGAACCATCAAAAAGAAGAGGCCATAGGAAATCCTATGCTGCATGGAAGAGGTCATCCAAGCTGAAGAAGTTCAAAGAGGGAGGGAAGAGCATCTCTTTCCTTACCTATGATGGCACCTTTGGTGCTACGGACAAAGTCTTGGCCTTTATCCAACAGTTTGATGCAGCGTTTGGAGATGAGGGCTTCACGGAGTCCTCTAAGCTACGCCATGTAGCTATGCACTTTCAAAAGTCCGCCAGACAATGGTGGTCTAGCCTACGAGCCAACGGTGAAGCTCCACGAACATGGAAAGCTTTAAGAGCAACAATTTTGTGCGGGCTTAACCGAAGAAATGGCGGAGTATGTCAACTCCCAAAGGCCACGTACCATATCGGCGGTAATACACCATACTATGGTGGCCTCTCGAATCAATTTTCAAACGGGGGCTAAAAGAAATAATAAGCCCACGAAAAACAAGGGTTCCAACGAGCCTAAGGGGAAGGACAATGTCCAAAAGTCTCCTAAGGGCAACTCCAACAAAGCTAAAGAGAAGGGAGTTTACGAAGGTAAGAACAAACTCTCTCCTGAAAAGCTTGAGCATTATCGCAAGGATAACCGGTGTTTCAAGTGCGGCGAACAAGGGCATGCGTACTGCGCTTGTCCCCAAAAGAACAACCGCCAAGATACTCCTAGAGCTTCCTTGGTTGAAATCCAAGAGGAGGAGACTTACCAAACTCACCACAAAGGATCTCCTCTATGCCATGCTTGGGGAAAGGTAAGAGAACATGATGCTTTTATTCTCTTTGACCCTGGTTCTACTCACAATTTTATATCTATAGAGTTGGCCACCAAGCTAGGCATACAAGCCTATGAGGTGGGAGATGTCCTACCCGCAGACAGTGCTTTCAAGGAGCAAGAAGCTTCAGTCACTCCCTTAATCGGGAAATTGAGGCTTCATGTTCAAAGCTATGTGGACAAAGAGGACTTCTTTATCTCTCCTCTCAAGCATGAGGATGTAATCCTAGGGGCACCATGGTTTGATCGCCTGGTTGCCAATGTTAAATTCCCTGAAAGGAGAATCTCCTTTAAGTTTAGGGAAAAAGACATGTATATAGATGCTAAGGAAATGGGTAACACTATCCCCATTGTACATACACCAGCTTTCAACAAGTCAATAAAGAGCTCTATTTCCGTGTACATGATTTTTGTTAAAGATTCTCAAAATGAACCTAATGCTTTAGCAAAAGAAAATAAAAGCAACCAAAAGGAATTAGAGTTATCCAATTTTCTCAAGGGGTTTCAAGATGTTTTTATTGACGACATCCCTTGTGAGCTACCTCCTAAACGAGGTAATGATGACCATGCAATTGAACTTCTTCCAGGAAGTTCACCGCCTAACAAACCTCCTTATAGAGTTTCTCAAGCTCAACAAGAGGAGATTATGCGGCAAGCACATGAGTTAGTTGAGAAGGGCATGGTTAGGCCTAGCTCGTCTCCATTTTGCTCACCTGTGATATTAGTGCAAAAGAAAGACGGCACATATCGTATGTGTGTCGACTATAGAGCACTAAATAGGATCACTATCAAGAATAGGTTTCCCGTTCCACGGGTAGAAGACCTATTTGATAAGCTATAAGGATCAACCTACTTCAGTAGGATTGACCTAAAAAGTGGCTATCATCAAATAAGGATAGTTGATCAAGACATTGTAAAGACAGCATTTCGCACCACATTTGGTCTTTACGAATACATTGTCATGCCTTTTGGCTTGACCAATGCACCAACCACATTCAACCGCTTGATGGAGAAGCTGTTCAGGCCTCATCGAACCTTCACTGGAGTGTTCTTTGATGATATTATCATCTACTCTAATTCATTAGACGAACACAAGCAACACCTCCAGGTAATATTTCAAGTTTTAAGAGAGAATAAACTTTATATTAATCGAAAGAAAAGTGAATTTTTCTTGCAAGAGATTCAATATTTAGGTCACATTATCTCTCAAGATGGCATCCAAATGGATCCATCCAAGTTAGAGGTAATAAAAGGATGGCCTAAACCAAGGAATCTTCATGAACTAAGAAGCTTTATAGGTATGTGTGCATACTATAGACGCTTCATAGAAAAGTTCTCACAAATTGCGGGACCATTACATGACCTAACAAAGAAAAGCGTTAGGTATACATGGTCTGCTAAGGAGAACAATGCTTTCGAAAATCTTAAAGAAAAGCTTCTCTCTCAACCTGTGCTTACACTATCGGATCTCTCAAAACCATTTGAGGTCCAATGTGATGCTTGTGGTGATTGCCTTGGAGTTGTTTTCCTCCAAGAAGGGCACGCCATAGGCTATGAGAGTCGAAGGCTCGACCCTGTTGAGCAAGCTCTAGGCATATATAAAAAGGAACTCCTTGCAGTTCTACATGCCTTAGACTCATGGAAGCACTATTTATTGGGGACTCCTTTCATTCTGCGAACGGATCACCAAAGTCTTAAGTACTTCATGACACAGACCAAGCTCTCCGACAAATAAATGAGGTGGGCAAATTTCCTTTCGCAATTTCATTTTCATATTGCTCACATTGCTGGCAAGCATAATCAAGTAGCTGATGCACTCTCAAGACGGCCGAGAGTGAATGCGGTTTCCATAGCAACTCACAATGATCTATCTTCAATGATAGATGAGTATGCTATTGATCCCGATTTTAGAGATGTGATTTCAGCCCTTGCATTAGGGAAGAAAGAAGAACCATTTACTTTACAAGATGGTTATCTTCTCTATGGCAATAGACTATGCGTTACTAACTCACTACGTAAGAAAGTAATGTATGAATCTCATGCTCCTCCTTATGCGGGGCATAGAGGGATTCAATCTACCTTAAAGGGAATTGAAACATATTTCTATTGGCCTACCATGAAAGTGAACATACAAGTGTATGTTTCTAAATGTGTGGTATGCCAAAAGACAAAATTTGATAGAGGGAAGCAACTTGGATTGCTTCAACCCTTGCCAATCCCTAATTCACCATGGGAGAGCATATCCATGGATTTTATCTTTGGATTGCCTAAGTCTATCCATGGGAATACGGAAATATGGACGATAGTAGACAGGTTCAGTAAACAAGCTCATTTTATACCTGTCAAAAAGACTATCAAAGCCCATCAAATGGCAACCCTCTTCATTTCACAAATTTTCAAGTACCATGGCTTGCCAATGTCCATAGTGTCGGATAGAGATCCTAGAATCACCAGTAATTTCTGAAAGGGTCTCTTTGAGAATTTAGGGACAAGGCTAAACTTCTCTTTGGCCTATCATCCACAAACGGATGGCCAAAGTGAAATAGCTAACCTAACCATTCTTGATCTACTAAAAGCCTATGTAACGGAAGTAGATCAAAGATCCCAATGAGAGAAGTACTTACCCTTAGTGGAGTATGCTTACAATAACACTGTACATACTTCCACGGGAAAAGCACCTTTCGAGGTAATTGAGGGGAGATCAAAAAGTCCCTTGCTACTTAAGGTACATGGGAAGATCTTCGCTACAGATGAGTATAGTTGAGACCTACAAGAATCTTTTCAAAAGATTAAGGATACTATCTCTATCTCACAGCAAAGGCAAAAGGCTGTTGCTGACAAGCACAGAAGAGCCCAAGCCTTTAAAGAAAATGATTGGGTCTTATTAAAGTTTAAAGGCTCGATTAAGGCACACAACGGGCAAGAATCCTACGGGACACCAAAAGTACTATGCTAAACTAGCAAAAGGATACTATGGTCCCTTCCAGATTCTTCGGCCAATCAATGAGATGGCCTATCAACTCAAGTTGCCCAATCATTGGCTCATACACAATGCTTCCATGTGAGCCTATTAAAGCCTTACAAAGGAGAGCCGCCTCAAGAACCAACTATTGAAGACCCACCGGAGATCGAGGACCAAGAGGAGGTGCTGCAGACCGAGTCCATTCTCCGACATGAAGACAAGGTATTAAGAGGCGGTAAGACTATCCGACGATATCTTATTAAGTTTAAGAATTATCCTTTTGAAGATGCTAGATGGATGCAAGGCATACAATTAAAGGATAACCTAAACCTTGTCAATGCTTACAATGCTTCCCAAGAGTAAGCAAATGTACAAAATGTTGAAAATGAACAAAGTTTTTTGTCTTATAAGACTCTCTTAGTAAGCAAATGTACAAAATGTTAAAAATGAACAAAGTTTTTTGTCTTATCGAGGACCAAGAGGAGGTGCTGCAGCCCGAGTCCATTCTCCGACATGAAGACAAGGTATTAAGAGGCGGTAAGACTATCCGACGATATCTTATTAAGTTTAAGAATTATCCTTTTGAAGATGCTAGATGGATGCAAGGCATACAATTAAAGGATAACCTAAACCTTGTCAATGCTTACAATGCTTCCCAAGAGTAAGCAAATGTACAAAATGTTAAAAATGAACAAAGTTTTTTGTCTTATAAGACTCTCTTTTCCTTTATTGTGCACAAAAATGAAGTAGTATGCATGCTTAGATCAAGTTTGCGGAGACGACGTCTCCCAAACACCGAGTAGAGCTTGTCACTCTACTATGGAAGACTGATAGGACTAATGTGCAGACATGCTTGCGGCAACCTCAGGCTCTCAGGCGCCAAATGGACTAGTTATCCATTGTGGAATGATGTCGTAGGGTAACATAGGGATCCTCTACCCGCTAAGAAAAGGACTCATGAATATGCTTTATCTTCTCTACACCATAGTCGAGGACGACTATGATTTCAAGAGAGAGGTAATGTCATAATAATCAATATCTAATTCTCCTAAATGATTTTCTCATGTTAAACTGATCATTTAATATGGGGAAGTGCCAGGGGAGAAAAAGCTAGAATATTGGTTAAGCTAGCAGACCGGCCACAGTAGGGATCCAAAGGAGGGAAAACAAGGATCCAAAGGGGGGGCCATCTACAAAAGAGCCATGTGCAACAATGGGCTAAAAAGACCCTAAGGTTCAGCCCATTAAGACTTCCAAAATGCTAAGGTTCCAAAATTCAAAGGTTGTGTCCAAAGGTCAATCTTAAGGGAATTGGATGCTTTGTGTGTGTACAAAAAAGTCTTTGCAATCCCTACTTGGGAGGGGGCGAGCCTTGCATGTAGGGGATGAGAGAGAAAGCCACACACACACACACAAGCTCCCTTTACACAAAGGGAATGAGGGACACATGTCAGCTCCCTAGGCCAGATGCCCACAAGGTGTACCCAATTCCTATTGGATGGCCTTGGAGGTGGACCAATGAGAATTAGGCTAGAGTAAATCTAGTTTAATTAATTTAAAAACACTTAATAAAAGAACCAATGATAATTAAGTCCTCTAGAAGACTATTGGACAGTCTCCCAAGGGGTCCAATGAGCATTCAACAGCCCAATGGCTTGCCTCATTCCTATTGGCCAGGAGGCAAAGGGGTCCAATGAGAGTTTAGTTGAATTATTAAATTACCTAAAGCTCTCACAAAAGAGGAAAGGGAGACACATGTCAGAAGGCTATCACTTATGCTGCTTAATAATCATTGGCTTGACCTGGGGAGGTCCAATGAGGGTAGAGTAAGAGCAAATAGCAAGAGGGCTCGCCCAAGAGAGAGAGGGGGCTAAATTTTGCAAGGCATTATTACACACACACTCACACAATCTCGTGGGTGAAGAAAAGATGCATGAAGCTTTCATCTTCATTGCACTAGCTAGTCTTGAAGGAACACAAAGAATTGTATTGTACAATGTCTCTCTTGATGGGAGAAACCATAATACAAAGCCTTTTGGAGGGGGAACCGGCTCCATGCAAATCTGGTCCTCAACTGTTGTCAATAGCTTAAGTTCTCTCTCTTTTGAAAGTATTGCTCATGCTATCTAACTAGATGTTATGCTTTTTGTTGCTCTCTCCACCCAAGCACTCTTGTAATTCTCATTAGGAATCTATTCTAATGAAATGCCCACTATGTTCATGCTAATTTCCGTTACACACAAGTTTTTAGGCCATTAAATGTTACAGTTACGGTGTGTCATTCAGTGACCGGAGTAGCAAGTTATGCTTGGGGGAAGTTGTCCGATAAGCTCTCATGCTTTGGGGAAAATCTGGAAATTTTTGGGCATGAGGGAGTTGGGAAGCTCGAGGAGGAAGTCCCATGTGGCGGGGGGATTATCTCATATGGGAAGGGAAAAGTGGAAAGTGGGGGGTATATAACCTAAAGGGCGAGCCCATTATGGGTGTATCTACGTGAGAGGAGCTCTCAAGGCTTGCCATGGAGGGGCTCGTGGGCTCATGGGGGAGAAAGGGCACATTTTGGGAGTTCACACTCAGCTGGACAGGCGCCTGGACAATCCTTTTGGTCCTCGGGGCCCCGCCACTTGCCCCCACCCCATTCCCTTGGTCAAAGGGTCATCGACACCTCATTTTTTGCCCCAAAAAGGCCTAAAATGAGCCAATTAAAAGATGCCTTGATAGAGAGCCTTGTCGGCTAAGAAGAGAGAGAAAATTCTTGGAATAAAAGAGAAGGAAGCCCCCATTTTGATAGCTGCAACACCTGCACAACTTCCAGAGAGCTCATTTTTTAGCAAGAGAGAGAATACCCCTGGTTTGGGGCGGCCATAACTTCTTCATCTTTCATCTGTTTGTTGCCTATGGATACTCTACGGACATCTCCACGGTCCTTGGTTTCTTCTAATTTCGAGTGTCTCATGCTTGAAGGGTTTTTCATAAATCTCTACAGGTGTTTTCGATTGTGCAATAGTTCTTCCTTCCAACAGTGTGACTCATGCAAGGCTATAGAGGCACTCGTTTTTCTTGTCGTTTGCAAGCTAACAGCAGTCTTTTGCCCAGTTTTCTGGCATGTAGCAGATCAGCCCCAACGTTCTTCATGGGCTTGTTGCACTTCCCCGAGCCGGTTCCTTTACTCTTCTCTTGAGTATTGGTGTTGTGTATTGGATATTGATTGCACAGTTCAGTGGTCAGCACAAGTGGAAAGGACAGTTTTGTTGAAGATTTTAAGGAAGCAAGTTACAACAGTGGGAGTATATGTGCTATTCCGAGTCTATATGCAGTTTGGCATATTGTATTGGATTGTACCTGTAGGTTTGACGTTTGCAAATGTAGAGGAGTGGCGGACAATTGGTTTGATCTCACGCAGTTAGCTTGAGTAGCTACATCCTTCTGGACCCCGAAGGCTTCTTTGGTAAACATGATCCGCAGATTAAGACCTTTCAAGTCGTCCTATTCTTAGTAGTTCAAGTTTACCGATGATGTGATTCTAGATTCAAGTTTTCCTATTCAGTCATAGAGAAGGCAATTTTACTCCAAGTTGTCTCAGATTTCTTTCTGGTGGTATTTATTCTCTTTTCCCATGATTGAGCCTAAGGGGGCTTCCTATCTCTGGGCGAGTTCTCGGATTTAGCGTTGGAGCTTTCAGTGATAGTGTTTGCTCCGTTCCGACGTGGAGTTGAGTCAATTGTTACCTCAGAGCATACTTTTGAGGATACTTCTCTTTCCAAGGAGGCTTCTAGGTTATTATCTTCAGTTGAGTACCATGTGCGGTGTCTTCTAGTACCGGAATACCATGTCCAGTGTCTTCTAGTCCTTGGTTTCCTTGCCCATTTCTTGCACGTTCGAATGGTGTGCTTTCGCCCACAGTGCATTTAGTTTCTTGGTAGATATTTTTCTTTAGTCACTTTGATGATTGCTTCATCTTTCGGATTTGTGGTGTGCTGGTTGCTCTTCCTAGTGCATCCGGGCAGGAGTTCCTATGCCTTGTCTTCCAGATTGATCCCTAGAGACTTTACCATTCACAACACACCTACTTCTCTTATCCTTAGACAAGCATGTTGTTTTGTACAGATGGACAGTGGTCCTCCTCGAACTAGGAACCAGTTACAGTTAGCTCGAGCATTCTTTACAGTGGGGAGACGGTCTTCTTTGTTCTCCCACATTTGGTTCCAGGTTCCACAAGTATAATTTCTTTCAAATTCGCCTACCTCTGGTGATCCACATACACAAGTAGAGACAGTTGGAGAGTTATGGTAGTTATCCATGTTCCGAGTATTCTCCCTGCAGAATGGGATGTGGCACCATCTTGGGAGTCAATTTCCCGAACTACTTCCTTACAGTTCTTGTAGTTCCATAAGGAGCAGACAGGATTGACAATCTATTTGGTGGCTTTCTACAGCACCTTGTTCTTCTCTTGCAGAGCTTTGGTGTCCCTTTCTGATCGATGTTTGTTCCCAATTCACCCTAAGAGTGGGGTGATATCCTCTCGAAATGTGTTCCAGACCAATGAGCAATTTTGACTCTCAATTCCGATAAAGTTCCTTTACATACAGTTTGCAATTCATCATTTCTTTATGGTGGTTGGTGCATTTCTTTGGTTCATTGGACAATTGATTTCTTAGTAGCTTTGGTTGTCCCATTCTTTGGACCTCCCATAGCAGCTTGGAGATTCTAACATGTGGTATATGACCGGAGGTGCAAGGCAAGGGCGCTTGAGGGAAGCAATGTGCACAGTCTTAAAGTTCAAGTGTTAAAGTTCCTGTTTTGTTCACGTGTTGCTGCAAGATTATGGTCTTATCGATACCAAGCAGGTTACAGCATGCCTAGATTAATGTCTACATGTTGTAAACTCGTAATGCGGAGGTTCAAGCCTTCATGGTAGCTTCTTCACTCTTGGAGGCCCCAATCCATGGTATAGTGTACCCAAGATTTGAGAGGGGGTTTTAGACTTTTGGAGATCATCTCTTGCCTTTCCCCGTCTACATGTTGTGAGGGCTTCTTTGTGGCTGTGCCTGGCCTTGTGAGGGATTATGTCTGGTGTGCCACTTGTAGGCTTTTTGTTGGGTGCCCTATTTTTGTGCTTTCTGGCCCTTCATATACCCATTTACTTGGCATGGGTTACTTGTAGGTGGTCGAGCATATTTTGTAGCCTCCTATATAGGGAGAGGGAAGCACTCCAATTCTAGTAGTGTTCCATCCTTGAATCTCTTAAGTTTGCAGAGTTTGTGCCCCGTAGGGCTTGTGCCACTTGCTCTCTCTATCTCTCTAGAATATTTCTCTCCTCTTGTCCTCTTTCTCTCCTGTGCGTTCCGTTGTCACCACACCTTCTGCTGCACCTTGACAAAAGTGGCCAAGTGATCTTCACCCGGATAACGATTGGATGTTATCCAAGACCTATGAAGACACTTACTTTAAGTGACCGAATGTTATGTAGGACCCGTTCCATGCTCGATCCACCCATGTACTGTCATGACACTTATTTTGACCAGTTGAACGCAAGTCCAAGACCCGTTCTTGCTATATCACTTGACGATTGGGTGAAATTCCAAGGCCCGTTTTGCACAGTTTATGTGATACTACATGTTCTCTTGTTCAATGATTGCATACATTGTATCTATTAATAGCGCAACATCTATCACAACATACCTTTTTCAGTCAGTTAATCTTCATATGCTTCTTGAGTTTTGGTATTGACACGTGCAATCGAAAATGATTCCTCTATATATCCCCTCTTCATTAAGAGAGGATATGCGACAAGTTGGTGGCATGGCATGGCTCCAACAGTAGGAGGGAGAGATCTAGAAGAAATCTAGACCAAAGAGAGAAGCAGAAGAAGAAGAGAATTTTGACGTCATAAGAAACTATCCCAAGAGACCTTAAAGATCTATCCAACGAGAAGAGTTGAACTCAAGACCTGTTATTCAAGAGGGAATCGGCATAACCAATCTACCACACTTGGGGGGGGGGGAGACAGAGAGAGAGAGATGCCATCGTGGTGGCCCTACAGACGGTATAGATTCCTACAACTCTCACCACATCTTCATACATGAAACGCGGACCGTACCGTACAGATAGATGATGCGGCAGAACGTTGGGATCAGCTTAAGCTATAGTTTCTATGTATGCTTTTTGCAATTTCTGATGTCAAATTATTAGCCGATGTTAGAAGTTGTAAATGGAAGATGGCTTTTTAAGTTTTCTTTGAAAAGGACCTACGAATATGTGGCCAACATTTGACTCAGATTGTGGTGAGTGGTCTCACTTGACAATAATACACCAATTCTTGATCAGTCAAAACTAAAGCCAATTCGCTCAAGTAGTAATACAATCTCTCTGGTCTTTAAGTGTGACACATTTTTCCAACAATGTTCAGCTGAGTTTCGGTCTGCATCAATGATATCTGCTTGGAACGTGGTACCAGCCGTTGCAATCCCCATAAATGCTGTCGATATAGCCATTCAAGTAAAGCTCCAAACTTCACATATAGAAGCTCCACATACCTCTCAAGAACTGGGTAAATTGGCCATCCCAATAGAAATCTCAAAAACCTTTGACAGTGCTTTAAAGTCAAAGCAAAGCTTCAATCAAAGGATGCTAGCAACCCATTCAGACTACTAAAAAAATTGGAGGCCATTAAAAAAAGGGCAGCTTTTGGAGAAAAGGAATAGGCACATACTTGATTGTAAAGCAAGATAGAGTCTGTATGTGCTTCAACATGTTGGAAACCCATGCTATAGATGGTCTGTAGTCCAGCAAGCATTGCCATGTAGTCCGCCATAGCCTTGTTAGTGCCTAGTTCAAATGTTTTCTTTATCTCAGTTAAGACAATATTCTGTGTGTCAAAGACAGCAGCACCCATAGCAAAGAGCGTGTTATTCTCAGAAGAGGCAACAGTAAAGTAGATCTTGCAAAGAGGGACAGAAACAGACGAGCTGTCGAAGGAAGCGGAAACGGAGTGGGCATTGAAGGGACTCTGCCAAAGGTCTCCATGGGCTTCCCATTCACTGTCATCCATGTCCATGATGGATTTGGCAAAAGTGGCATCATGGGCACGCCTCTTTATCTCAAGCTGAAGCTGTTCTATGTCGTGGGTCATCTGAGAGCGGTCTTGCTCCTCGACTTGACTCTTGTACAGCTCCTCATTCTGAAGCGCCAAGGCCACAGCTCGATCATCTGGAGAGTATGGATGGGCTGCTGGTTCATCTTGAGCAGGAGAGTGATTGTGTTGATCAAAGCAGGAGGCCGCCATCGCCTCTTGGAATTGCAGACGGTAGGCCAAGTCGAAGTCATCCTGGTCAGCAACAACCCTTACGAGTTCCTCTGACTGCTCCATCTTGGCTCTCTGCTTTCGAAACAAGGCGTCTAAACAATAAGACACAGATTGACATCAAACATCTAACACAAAGTACATTGGCGAATTTTTAAAAACGAATTGCATGTGTATTTATTAAACATATATGAAAATTGATTACCTTTATAGTTTATATTGAAAGGTATTAATGGCTTCAAAAAAATTAAAAGGTATTCTTAATTCGAAGATTCCCTCAACAACAACAAGAGTGATGTGTTAGTCGTAACCACGCGTAATGACGAACCACGTAGATCTGCAACAGTGTTAGCAATAAAAGACGGATGCAACATTGAGAGAGAGAGAGAGAGGATACTTTGCAGAGAAGAAAATCTTAAAGAAAAAATAAAAGAGAAGAGAAACACCTATTTATATGAACACAAAAAGTCTTTTGACTTTCTATGTTCATGAGTCTTTTGACTTTCCATCTTCATGCGTCTTTTGACTTTCCACCTTCATATGTCTGTTGACTTTCCACTTTCATCTGTCTTTTTATTTCCTAAACTCACCCTTCACTTATGCACTAAATATGTTTTGAGAGAATTTTTATTTTTCTGAGATTGGGCAGACCTAATAGCTGTCTCTAAAATGTTCTAATTTCACGGCTTTCTCTACAATTGTTTCTGATAGATTTTGGAGCGCAGTTGGTTACTTGGTTGGTTGCGATTGATGTCACCTCGGCTTTTGTTGTGGAACACGAGCGAATGAGTAGAACCAATTGATAGGCAACAACAATGGTTTAGATTGGAACTTGATAACTATTGGGAAGAAGCGAGTTGTGTCCCATAGAGCTCACTATATGACAGAGGGCTAATAAAGGGGATAATTAAATCAAGCAAAGGGTTACAGCTTAATCATTAAGCTTAAACCCTACTCCTTAACCTACTTTGGTAGTTTATTTGTAAATTGCCATTCAGCGTGGTAATATCGCTCGTCATTTAGTCTCTAGACTAAGCTCAAGAACGGGAACCCAATTTTGAGGCACCCATCTTACTCTGAATCAAGCATAGTCAATTTTTTCTTATTTCTCGTAGGACCTGTGAGAGAGAGAGAGAGAGAGAGAGAGAGAGAGAGAAAGAGAGTGAGAGTTACGTGTTGTCATAGTTGGAGGGTCTTGGCTGTCGATCACAGAACCTGGCGCAAAACATATCTTAGGAGAAGAACACTAGTATAAAAAAATTTATTCGTGCTACAGAACTGTTATACAGAGGAGAAATGGCATATAAAATATAAGATGCATTGCCGAACAAGGATATACATAGATTGACATCAAGTAGTGCCCTCGCTTCGTGCCCCAATCCTTGTTGGGTATATCCCGCAATCAATGCATTTCAAGGGACGACATTCCGGACATACATGTCAACCAAGGCAGTGCCACATGCCTTCGAGAAAAAGCATAGGTGATTGCATCTGGAGATATGTCCTTGTTTTGTATCTGTTCAGAACAATCCAGGGCTCCTTGGCTTATTTTTTTGGCCGTATTTCTTCCTCACTAACAGTATGAGGGAGTGCATCTCCATCCACATTGGCCAGGTTGGCATTCAGATCAACCATGCATGTTGGGAGTTATACTTGCTTGAGCATGGAATATAGAGAATCATTGAGAGTCATTTCATTAAGAGTGTATGATCATGGCATGCTTGTATGATATTGTTGTTGTGGTGGATATGTGTATGTGTAGTGCGATGGACAAATGCCAAGCGATGAGACAATAGGAGGAGGAGATGATGCCTTCAACACCTTCTTCAACAAGACAAGCACACGTGTCTCGTGCCGTCTTTCTAGACTTGGAGCCCATCATCATTGACGAAGTGAGGACAGGCACTTATTGTCAGCTCTTCCATCTTGAGCATCTCATCAGCAACAAGGAGGACGTCGTCAACAACTTTGCTTGCGGCTATTATACTAGTAATTAACCATCCTTCCCTGCATGTATTATCAATTGATCATTGTCTACTAGCTAAGTAATGCCCTAATTACTTGCTAATTAATGTCCTAATAACCGCACATAGTTGGCAAGGAATTTATGGACCTTTGCCTGGGCCGTATCCGAAAGTTGGTCGATAACTGCAGCGGGCTGGAGGGATTCCTAGTCTTCCATGTAGTGAGCGGTAGCACCGGCTCTGGCCTTGGCTCCCTGCTCTTGGAGCGCTTGTCAGTGGACTACGACAAAAAATCTAAACTTGGCTTCATCGTATACCCCTCTCCGCAGGTCTCCAATGCCATAGTGGATCCCTACAACAGCGTCTTGTTATAAGACTCTCGATAACTGCACATGCCAATAACCTCCCAACCGTACTATATATAGGTTCTTGGCTCTCTGGCTCTTAGCTACATCTAGACCCTTGTACTACATGCGAGTTCTGGCCCTTGGCCCTGGCCCGTGTTACCTTAGGCCTGACATTACTCCCCCCTTGGAGAAGCATTTGTGTCCTCAAAAAAAAAGTGGTTGTATCGTCATAAGGACACTTATGTTTTTCAGAGTGACATCCTTCATGGATCGAGCTATTGGTTTGACCAAAACACGGTTCAGTAAGAGGTTCAATGAAATCAAGAATAACATCCTGATTTTCCACAATGTTGTCCCTTCACAACCATCTTGTGTAACTAGCCCATATACAACATAGCGTATAGACTCCATTTAGAACTCATTTGAGTATGCTAAACGAGTTATCACAACTATGAAGTACCCAAAAGGGTACCTCTTTTTACTTTCCATGAAAGTAATTGACTGACGTAACTCATCATCAAAGTATAAGTCCTTGACTTGTTATCATTTTTTATCAGTAAACAACCCCACCATAACTAGTGGTCGAAGTTGAGAACCTGACATTAACATGAAGGGAGTAAACTTAGTCGTAACATGATTTTTCTTATGGTAAGCAGGCTCCAAACTAGAGTGATACATGCTTTCTAATTGGATTGCTTGGTGCTAACGTGCACACTTTGCATATCCTTTAGCACAAGATTACACTTGTAATTTGTCTATCCCCTTTGGATAAATGACAGTATATTGAGGTGTGTTTCCCCGTTGTTTATGGATAATCTTTCAAAATGACTAGTAAACAGGGATCACAATACCTTACAACATGGTTGAGGAACCAACAATGTTCTAAATAACCATCTTGGTTAACTCAAAAGATCCACAAGTACCCAAATTGAGCCATGACCTCTATTGCCGATTGTTAGATCTATGTCATGAAATGTGCAAAATGTGCAAAATGTGCATGCCGCTCCAACTTATTAGTCCAAATCAGCCTTTGCTAAACACTAGGGCCCTGTTGGGTTTTTACAACACATGAAAGCAAACACAGGTAAACATCATTTCTCACAAAAAACAAACATGACCATTTCTATCACAATAGAGATTACATGCAGAGTATTTCAGATAGAGCAAATTTTTGCACAAAGAGAATTCAGACAGAGTAGGAAACACTATTTGTATTCATGAAGAAAAGAACACCATACATCATACGTGACTCCCATACTACACTACTTCTTTCCATAAGCGTTTTGTTACCTTCTAAAGTAACTAACACCAAAACAGTCTTGCTTGGTGGGCCTTTGCCGTACATAATCTGATAGATTTTGGAGCGCGGCTAGTTACTTGGGTAGTTGGTTGTGAGTGTTGTCGACTTGGGTTTTGGTTGGTGATACAAGAAAATGAGTAGAACCAATTGATAGGCACCAATAATATCTCAGCTTGGGACTTGATGAGCATTGGGAAGAAGCAAGTTGTGTCCCATAGTGCTCCATATACAACAAAGGGCTACTAAAGAGGGTAATTGAATCGAGCAAAAGGGTTGCAACTTAACCTACTTTGGTAGTTGTTTGCAGATTGTACCATTCAACCTAGTAATATCGATCATTTAGTCTCTAAATCGTGGAACCATCTTTGAGACACTCATCTTATTCTCAATCAAGTGTAGTCAATTTTTCTTTATTTCAATATATACGTTGAATTGCCAAACTATGAGAAAAGAAATGCATGTCTATTTGATATATAGATACGATGATCGAAATTGAGCATGCACTGGTGAGGAAAACATATAGCTAAACTAAATTTAAGGAAGCTTTGACAAACTCAAAATTACAGAAAGCATAAACAGACTATAAAAATTGAACTACATTACTGACCTGATAATCATGTATAAATGTCATCCAATTGTGCAAGCCGGAGGACAATGTTTTAGTCAAGCTACAAAAAAGCAATGTGAATAGTTAAACATATTGTCTTGCAATAAAATGTCACAAACTGAAACTACAAAGTTTACAGTGCACGTCATGCAAAGGTGCCATACAAAAGTATGGTGGAGAGCTGGCATTGTGGTCTCTCCAAAAATTATAAGAAACGGAAGTTGTGCCCTGCCCCGTAGCGTTTATGTGTTACGCCAAGCAAACGCATAGTCATGGGGTGTTGGATACAGATAACGAACCTTGTAGTGTTATTGAGCTGGAAGCATGCTTGTGCAATTGAAACGTCCAATGTTATGAATATATCTCCTCCCTACGAGATGTGGCATATTGATTCAGCTTAAAGAGAAGAAGATCTAATTTTATATCCTATGTCGAAGGTTCGCTACATAAAGAGTTAAGGGTGCTTTTTGATAGATTTTCCCTTACTAAAATTGCACTATCTCTCTTTGTTCGTCTGTCAACTCTTTCTCCTAGTTCCCTATTTGCAATGTGCCCTTACACACACACACACATACATCCAAAAACGCAAAGAGAGCAAGGCATGCATGAGAGGCAAGGCAACAAAGGGCTCAGGATATGCTCTCCTTCCCACGCACAGAGTCGCCAAAGCCGGATTCTGAACTATATAACTAGAGAGGCAATTTAGCTTGGCGATGGCATTTTTCGAGAAGGCCTTGTGCCTTTTCATCACCTCTTTGCTGATCGACAAGAATTGTTTCCATCTCTCTCTCTCTCTCTCTCTCTCTCTCTCTCTCTCTCTCTCTCTCTCTCTTGTGCACACAGGAGACACAAAATTACATTATGGTAGTGTTTATCATTAGCAGGTTATTGTATATTGATTTCCACTATAAAGAAGCAAATGAACAAAAAAGCCGCAGCACTAGGTTCACACAAGATGAAAGGAACCAAATAGACACCTGAGAAAATCTAGTATGACTATTTTCTTTGGGGGTATTTGACATGCATCTTTCTCCTCTATTCCTGGCGGGAGAAGATTCTGTCATGACTTAGTTGTACGGAAGAAGATTTGTTGCTTAGTTATAGCATTGACTATGTCTCTACGAGTGGTATTTTTAGGGGTATGAGCCAGCTACCACACAATCACTCCATAGGAGTTCAGAGTCATGATTTTGAGCTCAACACAGTTGTACTTTCAAGGAAGAAGTCCACAATCTACGATGGGGTAGTGGACAAATTCAACTTTCTCAGTTGATTCCATACACTTTTGACCACAATAGACTGTGTTCGTCACCGTTGGCTACAATTTTTCTGCAGAATCAAACCAAGGGGTTTCGATTGCAAATGCAAGACCCAGGGTTACCAGTTTCTACTGCTTGTTTTTCCAATTGTTTCTTTCAAGTTTGAAAAGTGCTCATGACTACAAGAAAGCGAACGTTATGTTCAACCTCAAGGTTTGCATATGATTTGGTTTTATTCCATTTTTTTAAATGCTTTGCTTGACCTTTTCAAGTCCGATGAATAAGCTTGAATGATTTCATCCATTTTGCTCTTCAAAGACATGACAAGGTCATGTAAGAGCAAATAATTTTGGGCTGCACTAGCCCAAATGCATTTATGCATTATGCAATTATGGACCTATATGTAGGCTTTTCTTTGGCACATGTTGTCACATGGGATACAACGTTGTCTAGGAACTCAAGGAGTTCAATTTAGCCAATGTGGAGCACAGTTAATGAGGGCACCTCTCACTCATTTTGCTAAGTGTGTACAATTGTACATCTCATACTTGAAGGATGTTCTTTTTTAAGACATCCTCAATTGAAACATATTCCACGTAGAGAATATGAGTCTCTGGGATAGATACTGGCGTCCACTATTTTGATTATGTGTTGTGAAAAAGTCCCTAGGTGCTGGTCAAATCCGTTTATAAGAACATTTTGAGCACATCGTATTGGGAACAATTTTGGTGGCCAAGAATTGTCGGGTACTTAGAACAACTTGTTAAGGTTACAAGTGTTGCTAACTAACATTAACAGATGGTTGTTTATGCATATAGCAAGGCTATGTGTTGTTAATGAAAATGTGTCATTGTTTGTACCTAGAAGTGACTTATGTTTCACATTCTATTATGGTTCAAATGTTTTAACAAGGCTTGCAAATGATTGTAGTAAACAATATTTAGTTTCTTCTTAGAACTATTTACACTCCACTTTCATGTGTGCTATGAGCATCATATTTGCCATAAGTATTGGCAAGTGCGATCCTGGAAATGCACATTTGGATCTGTTTTTGCTAAATGCATGCACACTAGGTGTTACGGACCTGTTGAACCAGGTAGCTTAGTCTGATTTTGCGGATCTACTTACTCAGTTAGATGATTAATGCCAAGAATTATTTTGGAAGTTGTAACTGTTTACTTGGTGAGCCAAAGACCCTTATTACTCTCTTTGATCGCAGAAGCCACACGTGGCACAACTTTAAATTATTATTAAATTTAATTTCAAGCTCACCAGGTAAAAAAAGCGCTTGAAAAGCTGTTAATGAAAAGCTGTGAATATAATAAAAAAGGCCGTGCTGACGCCGCAGGTTGGCAAGTAATCAGAAGCAAATTCATAGACGTGCAGCAGTTCGGAGACGAAAGCCAACAACTAGCAAGTTTCTTTGAAGGTTTGTCTCTGCCACACACACACACACACACACACACACACACACACACACACACACACACACACACACACACACACACACACACACACACAGAGAGAGAGAGAGAGAGAGAGAGATTTTGTGAAGCCTCACTCATGTCTTCACCTCCTTGGCTCCTTATCTCGGAGCAAACGTGAGCTGGGGATTGGTAGGGGGAGAGAGAGAGAGAGAGAGAGAGAGAGAGAGAGAGAGAGAGAGAGAGAGAGAGAGAGAGAGAGAGAGAGAGAGAGAGAACTGGTTTTGAGACTTCACCTTGTTTTTGAAAAAGCAAACATTAAAGCTCGTCATCCCTAGCTCTACGGTATTCTCAAGCTCTCCCTCTCCTGAACTGCTCGCCAGGCCCTCAATAGCTTGTGCGCTTGCCCTATCCTCTGCAGAAGCTGAAGCAGCATGCAAATAGTTTGAGACGACGAGCTGTAGCATTAAAAAAAAGACGGGCGGGAGTAGTTATGTTGCTTAGCATTTCCTGGACAGCACAAGCTTGCTAATATGTCACACCTCTAGTTATTTTGACACCCTCGACAACACAAGCTTGGCCGAGAAGGCACGAAGGCAGGCTATGAGTGATTGTCAACCCTACCGACATTGAGGGTTTTACTATAAACATGCAGGTTGGTATAGCGTCTAGGTTTCCCTATCTCTAAAATTTGAACATGGGATTCAGTTCATTGATGGGCTCCGTTCTTCAATTTTAGGGCCTTGATAGAGTATGAGAAGAAGCAGGAAGCACAAGTTGCAATCAATCATATGAATGGGGCAAAGCTTCTAATACAAACTGTTGCTATGGATTGGGCTTTTAGCAGTGGGCCTCTTCGACGTTGCAATGTAAGAAAAAGGTCTTCTCCAGGACATCGCCCACGAAGCCCATCGAAACTACGCTATTAAACGGACGGTGCATTGAGCAACATGCAAGTTTGTATTTATTTGAATGGTTCTTGAATACTAAAGATGGTTTGGAGGAGGATTAGTTGTGTTGTCTGTTTAAAGGACGACAATGACGTTTGATGAGTTATCGATGTACTTCAAGCCACCTAGCTTTGCTACCCATAAAAAATGTCATTGGGATTGGTTGCACCTTGTGCATAGATCCAATGATGTGAAGTGATGTATACATATACAACAATCGGAAGCCCATCTACTAGCCTCAATTCTTCTTGGATAGAGTAGTCGATGTTATTGTGAAAGCGTATACAATGATGGAGTGGAAGTACTACCGTCTTATTTGCATGCCATGCATGCATATCAAAAAAATAGATTGATAAGCCCTTTACTTCCATGACAGTCTCAAGCTTGTGAGCTACTGCTATATGTGCCTTGCACAATTACACAAGCATGAATACATCACAATGCATTGTTGCTAAACATAAACTGTGAGCTTATATCCACTTAGTGTGAAACATACGCACCATTATCCTTGATATAAAATCAGTGGATAGTACTATGGTATAGGATAGAAGCCTTGCTTCTTATGAAGGCTGCACTTTACTTTACTCAACACGGAGATCTTTTGCAAGTAAAAGATTAAATTACAAAAAAAAAACAAGTATAACTTGAAATGTACTAACCTTGTTGCCTCTTTGAGAGCGGTTGTTGTCATGCCAAGGGCAAACCTAGGCGAGTAGGATCCGGGCCAAGGGCCGGCTGCTAAAGGCAGACATGGAGATTCCATTCAGTGGCCAAGGGCTATATAATGGGGGGTTGGGCGGAGAATCTTCATAACACAGCTCCTGGGTCTTACATTGGTATCAGAGCAAGGTGGAGAGGAGGGAGAAGAACGAGCTATGGGGGAGAGGGAAAAGGCTTGCATGACTTTGCATGTTTTGCATGTTATCTCTCTCTCTCTCTCTCTCAGGTCAAGCCATCATGGCGTGGTGAAGAAGTGGACTGCCATGGGCAGGAGCCCTTAGCAGTCGAGGATGGGAACGAGGTCGAGGACCAGGTGTGCACGGCCGCTAAGTAAGGTGAAGAAGACAAAGCCGAACACAGGGGCCGTGTGCAGCTTCTCCAAGTCGGGGAGAGAGCAACATTCGTCCGCGGCCAAATCAAGTCGGGAAGAGCTCAACAGGCTCGCACCGCAGGAGGGAGCATTTCCCATTGCATGGGTGAAGTGTTGTTCGCAACACAGCGCCCGCCCCACCTTGTCCAACTGTGCGCGCGGTCGGCCCAGCCCGCCATCGCTGGGGGCTTCCTTTTTTTTCACACTCAGCGCCCAAAGGCCCTTGGCCTTAGGGAAACTTCAAGAAAATTAACCCTCCTTAGGGCAAGTGCCCACGGGTATTACACCGAGCAACTGACCTCGACACCCATACAAGTTTAGCACCCGACTTCGGCACGGTGCAGCAGCTTGACACGTCTTTTGACAACCTGTCAGTCTCCTCTGGGTTCTCCATACCATGCACGACAAGGTCATGTTTTCACAGAATTTCTATGCATTTTTCGAATTGCCGAGGCATCAATGGTGCTATAGCTCTTGCATCCAAGCAAGTGCGACGACGAGACTGATGTAGCTTTTGGATGGAGTGACTAAACTTCATCTCTGACCTTCAAAGGTAAGGTATGCATAGATTTGGTTTTTTGTTCGCCAAAATTTTTGAGCCATGCCGTGTAACTCGTGCATGTACTAGACGTGTAAGTGCATCCACAAGCAAGGCTTGTACCAAGCACAAGGTGCTCCTGTGGTTAGCATAAGCATAAGAAGCACAACTATTCTCCATCATCCGTAGGATCAGGCATGCATAGCATGTCTTGGAAAATTATCGTACTTGACATAGCACGGTGGATAGGTCGGATGTTTTCAGTCAATCCGGATTTGCAAATAGCTTTTACATGCTTTGACAAACAATTTCAAGTACGCTTTGTTGATGCATTACAATGCTCCTACTCCATTCTTATCTGCATAACTTGATATACAATTAATTGTTGTATGCCTGCATAAAGTAATGTATGAGAATCGCAAGATAATTTTTACATGCAACAGATGTGAGTGCAATTTAGGCACTCCAAGCACAAGCACTGCTTGTGATAGTTGTTTTAAGCATTACAATTTTGTTGGCATCGAACCAATGCTTAACCTGCCAACTTGCCTCAAGCATGGCTTAAGGACCTGTAGCCCTGATCTGTTGCACGAATCATCAGCAGTTCAATTTTGATGCCCGTGGAATCTCAACGCGATTGGCACACCCTGTGGCTCGACTTCCTGAAGGGTGCATAGAGCTCGGCATGGCTGACTTCTTGTCATTGCTTCCAGAAGCCGGCGAAAATTCTCGCCACACAACACTAGCCAATTTCATTTGAAATTGCTTGGCTACCAA
The DNA here is from genome assembly GCF_014529385.1 of Adiantum capillus-veneris. Taxonomy (NCBI): domain Eukaryota; kingdom Viridiplantae; phylum Streptophyta; class Polypodiopsida; order Polypodiales; family Pteridaceae; genus Adiantum; species Adiantum capillus-veneris. The sequence continues at coordinate 103,324,464 of NC_140947.1, read as the reverse complement.
AACTAACATACTTATATGAAGCAAGGCTTCAATTTGGGCATCTCGCATTGAAGATTCCCACATTTAGACTATGCTATGAGCATACACACTTGGGGGGGGAATCGGCAATATGCTTGCAGGTTATTTCATTACATACCAGATGGGCGTACATGCTACACGAGGGTGTACATGATACACACGAAAATTCTCTCTCGCGCAACAGATATGGCTATGAGCCATCTTTGAGCGATTTTTCTTCCTTGAAATCTCGGGACAACTGGTTACAGGAACGACCAGGTTAGATAATTTTCAGTTTACTTGTTTTTCCACGTTTTCATGTTTACTTTGAAACTCTTGTTGTTGTGCAAAGCAAAGTGCTTTGACAGTTTCACTCGAAGTAAGGCTTCTACTGTGTGCCACGATACAACCCATTGACTTCAAATCAAGGGCATTTGCACCCAAGTTTGGGGAACTAGTACACTAGGAATTTCATCTCACCAAATCTCTACCAGTATAGACTGTTCAAGGCACTTATAATTTCGACTCTCATGTTGCGGCCGTCATAATCGCCAAGGGCTTACAATTATGCATGCAAGGCATGCCAACCAGGTGGCATGAATACCACCGCTTCATGGATTATGCTTTCGTATCACACTAGCAACTCTATCAAGGACAAGATACGTTCTGGATTGTTTAACATGATTTTTGGTTGTTGTCAACCCACAACAACACTAAAAAGAACCTAAAACTCGGACTTGATTCACAAGAAAACTGCCAACGCTAAGTCATTTTCGTACAACTACGACCCCTGCAAGGTAGGTGGGTCAGGATGTGTTTTGTGTTTTTCACTTACCTCTCTCGATGAGAGAGTCATGCCAAAAAACTATGGAATGCTTATAGGATAAGCTGCAAGTCAAGCATAGCATGCGTAAGAGCACACAGATTGAGTACACACTCTAGAAACTTAAGGAATCTCCTCAGCCCAGCATGCTCTCCTTCTCTCTCTTTCTTATTTCTCTCAAAGAATAATGAAAAATTTCTAAGAAGCTTTTGATACATGTTTTGCTCATGAGTCAGCTTGAGCCAAGGTGCTCTAACTCTTAGCTAGTAAGTGGCCAAGACGCCATCGAAATTAGCCTTCATCGGTTCGTGGATTGAACACTAATTGACATAAGGGCTATGAGCCACATGGCTAAGAGCCATTGTCAAATCTAGGGTAAGATCCAACTGTTAGCATTCCTTGGGTGATTGTTTTCCAGGTTGAACATATCTACCCAGTGGACTCCCCATCGATGTTCATGGCCAAGCAATAGTCTTACCATTCCATATGTTTTTGGGTATTTTGTAAGCACTACATGTTTTGATGCGACGATTGCGTTGAGTTTTGATGAACTTACACTCGCATAGGCTGATATATATCATGGCGTATAGATGCAGCAAGCATTTTTGACAGCATGGCTGTCCCTAAGAGCTCGGGGTTCTGCCTTGCGTGGATCTCCCGTATTCTCTATAGCACCAGGCATGCATATAGGAGCACAGTTTTGTGGTATGACCACATATGTGATTACTAAATGACACAATACGTGTTGATGGTAATTTTGGAAACCTTCACACTTTGTTTTTCAAAAAAACACTATCTACCAAGGGATAGTCAGAAGGTTCTTTCCAACCTTTGGGGGTTGGTTTTGCAAGCTATACCCAGGGGTTTGGATTGCCACGGCAACACCCAAGGTTACAAGTTTCATTTCTTTATCTTCACTAATCTCTAATTTTAGTGATTAGCAGGTCAAAGAAATTTTGATATGGTACGCTTACAGGTTGAGGGATATACCCGACTTTCGGGAAAGTATCAGGTAATTTTCCACCTCATTGTAAGTTTATGTTTTTTTTTGGGTTTTTTTGTCCCTTTCCAATTACGTTTGATTAAGTTCTATACAATGGATGTTTGAGCTAAAAATTTCATCTAGCTTGCTCTTTAGCCACATGACAAGGTCATGTGAGAGCACAACATTTTGAGAAAATAGTGTTATTTTCTCTCTTCCGTGTTCGTCAAGATACCGTGATGGGTTTGATTCTTGTTGAAACTGTTACAAACCTACATGGTCTGGTATTGTGTGGCACTTGTTGTCACATGGGCTACAACATGGTTTAGCAACTCAAGGAGTTCTATTTAGCTAGTGTGGAGCAATGATAATGAGGGTCCCTCTCACTTGCGTTGCGGAGTGTTCATAGTTACCTCCACACACAAGCACAATTTATGCTTGATGGATGTCTCTTTCTCTGCCATCCTTACTTGAGGCATATTCCACATGTGGCGAATATGAGTCTCTGGGACCAACACTGGCGCCTAATTCCTAATGATGAGTTGCGACGAAGTCCCTACATGCTGGTCGCATCCGTTTATTAGACCATTTGGAGCACACCATATCAAGAAAAATTTCGGTGGCCAAAAATTTCCGGGTACTATGTACTGACTTGTTGAGAATACAAGTGCCGTGAAACCACATAAACAGAGGGTTGTTTCTACATATAGCCAAGTATGCTACGTTCATGAGAATGTCTCATGGTTGGTACCTACGTGTGACTGAGCTTTCACATTCTGTTATCGTCTAACTCTTGTTGCAAGGCTTTCACGTACATGCCGTGAATAGTCTCATCATGGAAATCGTCAGTCGTGGAAGACTGTCTGTAAGTGGTTGAAGGAAAGTACCTCCCTCTTATTGCTATTATTCATCCCGCGTTGGATGGGCAGGTTCCAATTGTCAAATTTTCATAGAGAAACGACCAAGTTGAATCATACATCTTAGTATATCAAATGTTAAGCTATTGCCAAACTCAACTGGCTGGAATCCCCACCCTTGGCATTAGAGGTCGTAGCATGCGTTGGTGTGATTTTGCTCAAGCATAGTGGATCTCATTATTAAAAGCCTTGCTTCCACATGCAAAATCGCGACAAGTCATGTCCCCGATTACTGATCATAAAACTCATAAAAAATCGATGAGGAACTTTGTCCTAGCAAAAAGTGAAACCCCAAATTTTGAGGTAGTCAGAGAAATATCTTTGTCTACTTCTTGAACACAAAGAACTGCAATGCTAAACACCTGCTTCCTCCCATGAAGGCTAGCAACAGGCCTTGCCTTTGCAGCATCATAGCCTTGTCAAACTTCAATCGAGTATCTTTCTACTAAAATTTTAAAATGCAAAATGGAAAGCTCTAATTTGAATGTACTTACCGATCATCCTTGAAATGTACAAACTTTGCTCTCCTTGAGAGTGATACTGACAAAAACGTGGGATCCACAAGCCCTTGCGTCACTTTGGCTTGCGTGGGCACACAAGCAATACCACCTTCTTCAAAATTATTAGCAACATAAAAAAATGTATACCTCTAAATGAAGTGTACCTGATGGAATTCGTGTTGAATCCATTGCTCGGTCAAATCCGATAGATTGACAGCCCTTTGCATGTCCATCCTTCTCTATCACCACCAACATGCCTTGCATGGATCTTGCAGAAGTTTAGTACTTACCCACAACCTTGTTGAGTGTTGTAAAAGGCTGCATAAAAATGCCTTGCCTGCACTTGAACAGTGATAGCTTCCTCGAGAAGTTTTACGCGCTACCAACTCCTCATTATTGTAGAAAAAACACACTGGTACTGGTGATAGTGAAAATCGATGCACTATGTACATGGTGTCTTACTTGTACACATGTGGGCCCCACGTAACCACCTGGCTCTGGAAAATGGGCAATCCTTTATTCGATGCACCATGCATGGGTATGTACATATGCGCAATCCCTTGCTCCAAAAAACTCCTGACATAATTTGCCCATCCCCTAGCCTGCTAGATCATTCATGATCAGCAGCAGCAAAAAGCGATATGAGACTCGCAGCGTCACAAGTCTCCTCATCCTTCACTAACACTGCTTGATCCACAAACATCTCATCTTGCTCCACCATCATTAACTTGGCATGATATAATTTAAGACGCAATCCATTTACCCTTGACTTATGTAGAATCCCATCCAGGTTAGCCAGCTGATATGTATCATTCGGAAAACACTCCACTACCTTGAAAGGGCCTTCCCACTTAACTTGAAACTTCTTTTGGAAGGTGTTGTCCAGCTTACTATTGTAGCACAAAACCAAGTCATTCTTCTTGATACCCTTACTCCTGACCTTTTCATTTATCTTTGCCAAAGCCTTATCTTGCATCTGCCCATAATGCGCCAATGCACTCATCCTATCCAGATGAACCTCTTGTAACTGCAAGAGCCTCTCTTTGAATGCATCACTAGGTGGCCCAAGCAACTTCTCTAGCATCTTTACTGCAGGCAACTCTACTTCCACAGGAAATAGTGCTTCCTTTCTGTACACCAAATGAAATGGAGTAAACCCTGTACCTGTCTTCACCGAAGTACGGTAAGCCCATAATGCACTAGGCAATTCCAAATCCCAATTCTTTCCTTGGTGCTCTGTCACTTTTGAAAGAATTTGTACCAACTCACCATTGAACCTTTCATTCAAGCCATTACACTGCGGGTAATAAGGAGTGGTATGCTGGTGCCTAATCTTCATCTTTGCGCATAAAAAATCTAGCAGTTTAGCTCTAAATCCTGGCCCCTTATCTGAAAGTAGCTCTAGTGGCACCCCAAACTTGCAACATATTTCATCATACACAAATTTTGCCACATCCTTTGCAGTGATCTGTTTTACTGCTATAGCCTCTGCCCATCTAGAGAGATAGTCCACTGCAGTCAAAATATAGCTTTTGCCCCTGCTTGTGATAGGTAGCGGGCCTATTGCATCAATCCCCCACTTTTCAAACACATCAAATGCCATAATGGTTTTTCGTAGCTCTGGCTTCAACACTCTCTTCCCAAATGCTTGACACCTATTGCAAGACCTACACCAATGGTGAAAATCCTTGTGCAAACTAGGCCAGACATACCCCTCTTGCAAGATCTTATGCAAGGTGATCTTTAGAGCAAAATGTCTGCCACATGTGCCTTCATGATTCTCTTCCAACACTCTGTAAAGCTCCTCCCGCCAAGGTACACGTGTCAACACGAGATCAGTCCCTTTCATGTATGAGACATCACCAATCAATTTGTACCTGTATGCCCTACGCACAAACCATACTTCTTAGACTTCTGAATCTGCTTTGGAATGATTCCTATTAGCAAAAACTCCTCTTCTTGAGCCAAAATTTCCCGGCCATGACAAAGAGGTAAAGTGGTCCTCAACACAAATAGTTCCCCGATCATGCTTTGAGTTGCTTCATGTGCCTCTCCATTTAGAGCACGTTCAATGTGTCTGATGCTCCATGCTTCAAACTTTTTTAACAGGCCTTTAATTCTAAAACACATTTCCTTCAATGAGGTGTTCTTGCTCTTCCACACACCCAGCACTTGCTTCACAACTAACAATGCATCACCTTTTATGCTCAACCTTCTAACCCCATGCTTCAAACAAATGTGTAATCCGGCTTCCAAAGTAGCATATTCAGCCTCATTGTTACTATGCGCATCCAATTTGAACCCTCTCTTGCATACTAGCTTCCCCTCTGGATCATAAAGTGCTATACCCCCTGAAGCCGCATCATGGCTCTTTCTGTATGAACCATCAAAGAACAACACATGTGCATTGCTAATCTGTGGCACTTCTTCAACTACCTTTCTCACCACCTCTTCCTTAACAAGAAAGGGATTCTCCTTATAGGTCAACAAATCGGCTAGGGTAGCCCTTGTACTGTCTTCCACTAGAAAAGAGAACTCAAACTCTTGCAGCTCAATTACCCATTTCTTGACCACATTTGACATGTTAGTGCCATTAATTAATTGTGGCAAAAAGGCATAACTCGTCAAGAAAACAAAAGGTCGTGGTAGCAAGTAATGACGAAATCGTCGACAAGCAAATATCACACTGGCCATCACTAGCTCTACTTCCGAGAAATTTCTCTCTGCCGCTACCAACTTCACTCGGCTTGCACAATACACTGGCCTCATATAATGGCTGCCCTTCCCCTTTTGCAATAGATGGCTCCAATGGCATCATCCCCTACTGATGGATTTACATAAAACACTTGCTCCCAATTAGGAGCCCGCATGGCTGACAACCCCCCTAACACCTCTTTCACCTCTTGAAACACTTCTTCACACTTGTCATCCCATTGCAATGGATCATGCTTTGCCACTTGTTGTAATGGATAAAGGATCTGCGAAGACAATGGAATAAACCGCGCCATGTACTTCACTTTGTGTATAAAGGTTGCCAATTGCTTTGTACTCGTAGGTGATGGAAGAAGAATAATAGACTTAACCTTGTCTGGATCAGCCTCAATGCCATTTTCTGACACCATATGGCCCAATAACTTCACCCTTGGCTGTGCTAGATGACATTTCTTGGGATTTAGTTGTCCTCCACATTCATCATATCAAGCCAATACCATCTGCAGCTTCTCATGGTGCTCAGCCCTACTACGGTAGACACAGAAGTCGTCCATAAAAGCTTTAACACAACTACCAATGAAAGGTTCCAACATCCAATTTGCTCTCTCTTGATAGAAAGATGGTCCATTTGACAACCCAAATGGAAATACCGTATAGCAATAGCAGCCGCATGGCGTAATAAAAGTTGTCTTTGTGCAGTCTTTAGGAGCAATCTTCAATTGAAAATAGCCTGAAAAACCATCACACACACTGTACCTCTCATAACTTGCCACTAAATCCAAGATCTGATCGATGAATGGAAGAGGATATGGGTTCTTCGTAGTGGCTGCATTTAAGGGCTTAAAATCTACACAAATCCTCCACTTCCCATCCTTCTTTGGACTGACTACTACTGGACTCACCCATTCTGTGGTCTCCACAGGGACTATGAACCCTGCCTTCAATAACTTGTCCACCTCTTCCCGCAAGGCTTCCATTTGCTCTTGACCCATCCTTCTTAGCCTTTGCCGCACAGGCTTAGCACCTTCTTTCAGCTCTATATGCATCTCTTCTCCCTTGAACCCTCTAATCTCTTCATATGAAGTAATGAACAAATCAAGAAAACTAGCCAGCATTTGCAAATATATCTCCTTCTCCATAATTGAGAGGTCTCCACTGATCATTTGTGTCATCAATTCCTGCTTCTTTGGCAATTCAACCTTGGTTTGCATCAGCCCTTTAATCACTTCATAAGGTCCTTCACTTTCATCTTCAACTTCATTCGCAAATGTAACTAAACCAGACTCCTGGATTTCTTTATCCATCAAAAGAAATGCAACATCAGCATCCTGATCACTATTGGTAGTGCTATCACTGTCCTCATCTGTCACCGTGGAAGAGTCTTCATCACTAGACTCATCCTCATCTTCATAAAGCTCCTCCAATCGTTTCCTTGTGTCCATATTATATAGCTTCTTGGCACCTGTCTTTCCATAGAGGCTAATCGTACCACGTCGCCAATCCTGAACAGCTCCCACTGCACGTAACCATGGTCTACCCAGTATAATAGGATATGCTCCCAATCCTACTGGCATCACATGAAAATCAACCACCGCCTTTGCATCATACGCCTCCACTTCTAAGCTCTTTACAACACCCAGACATTTTACTTTTTGATGGTTGGCCAATCTGATCCGAAAGCCTGACACCCCAGTCACTGTGAGACCCATCTTCTCAACGCATGAGTGTGTTATGACGCATATTTGGGCTCCACCATCCACACAACCTTGTCCCATATTTTTTCTTTTGTGCCACACATCTACTATTGGACAAATGTCTGGTAGCTCATCCATCGCCAACACCTTCACTGAACCTCTCTCTGGCTCTTTCTCCATTGGGTTAACTATCCTCTTCCACTGTTGCTTTAGCTTAGGCACCATCTCTATGAGCTCCCCAAAAGTAACATCTGCCTTTCTGCTTGTCAGATCCTCCTTCAAGTCATAGCTTAATTGCCCATCCCCTAGTGGAAAATCTGAAACATGAAACTTGCGACGAGCCCTCCTTTTTCTCTTGGCCTTGACATCCTCGCCTTCATGGATTTTTCCCTTCTTCTTACTAGGACCTGGGGCACTTCTTCCTTCCTTTTCCTCTGTGGTCCTCTTCCCAATAGGCATCACTAATGTATCCTCTAGCTTTGATGCCTTCTCCAAGGTGACTACACTTAGCACTTTTGTCTTTCCCTTTTCCTCCTGGGTTAATCCACTGGTTCCTTCATCTCCCTTAATTTCGATGCCATAATCATTTGACCTAGTTAGCACTTGTCTTGGAAATGGATACATGTCTCCACCCATCCTTGGTGGCTTATCACATTGTGAGCTGATGTGGCCCAACTCTCCACAATTATAACATGTGGGCGTCTGCCTCCAGAACCTACCATTGCTTTGTCCAACACCATTCCTAGGTCTTTCTTCACCTCTTGGCTGATTTGCAAACCTCCCTCGACCTCGATTATTTCCCACTTGACCTAGCATGTTTAGGCTAAGATTCTTCATTAAATCTACCACTTGCCTCATGTCTTGCCTTAACCCATCATCTTGCACTGATATAGTAACCACTGCTGGCATAACCTGAGGAGTAACAACAACCATTGGTTCATGATGAACCCCTGGCATGCAACCTTGTAAAGAGTCCATAGACTGAAATTTAGACCTCATGGGCAAAGACTCCACCCCTAACTGGCTCATTTTCCTCAGCTTCCACTCTTTGTTCCTTGCTACCTCTAGTGCATCTTCATATGTCCTAGGCTTCTTTAGCTCCACTCTCCAACGTATATTCTCCCAAAGACCAGCCAAGAATCTGTCCTTCTTCATCATGTCAGGCGGAGGTACCTGTGGTGCTAAGGCCTTGCACATCCGCTCCCATGCCATTGAAAAATTACGTATGTAAGCATCTACTGGCTCACCTTCCTTTTGCACCAAACCTTGTACTTCTTGCCACACTTTGTCAGGATCTTCTATCTTCACAAACTCCACTTCCAACCCATGCCGTAGATTGTCCCAACTCAACCTTACGGGTGGATCAGCCACACACAACTCCTCTTCAAATGCCTTGGACCAAGCTCGTGCATCACTCTTCAAACAAATTTGGAGAAGACGTAACATCTGCGCCGGGTCATGAATTTGGTTGCTAATGCAGGCAACCTTCATCTTTTCCAAAAAGTCTTCCACATCTTCATTACTTCTTCCATGAAACTCCGGGTAAGAGAAAGCCATGGCTACCCAAGTTACGATGCTTTGAGAACCCCTTCGAACAAACGTGCAAGAACCCAAAACTTTTCACTACCCAATCCCCAAAAACTTCAATGGAGCTCAGTTTTAGATAAGGACAAACACATGCACATCAAATGAGTTTTCATAGTTGATCATCTGAATTACAACAGGCAAAGGACATTCCAGGATCTCTCTTAATCTTCTTGGCCCAAACATAAAGACTATGCGCTGTTGGAAAAAAATCTTCCTGGACACATGAACATTTATCTGGATTCTCTGAGTTAAATGAAAAGGAGTGAATTGAGGGCCATTTTGATCATCCATTAAAGTCAACCATGAAGCTCTCAAGAAGGCACACCTGACTTATCCTCTGATTTTGCCAAAATTTCAGCAGCATCACAACATAAATGGCTCAAAAGACCAAAAAACCAGCCATCATAACTTGGAAAAATTTTGACAGAGTTTCCCTAGAAATTGAGCAGTAGGAACCCAAAATATAGACATTATATGTATGCATAAACTGTCAACAATAGAACCCGAGCATCAAATAGGACTCACTAGTACATAGCCTATGGTGAGATCACGAAAAGGGTGCTCCAGCTACCTGTATCACCGAAAGGATCTCCACATTTGAGAATCCCCCAGCTCAATAAAATCTCACGCTATCGACCCTCACACGAAGGCTAATGCAAATCGCATATAGTCAAGTCTCAGAAATGACTATCTTCCAGACCAAGTCTCAGAAATGGCTGGGACTACCAAATAAAACCAAGTATGACTCCACAAAGGCGTACAATGGCAGTTTCCACAAGTAACGTACAATACCAGCAGGACAATGCGCTCAAACAGGCGCCAACTGATGCATACCCACGGCAACTGCAAGTGACACCACTGCTAGTATATCACTATACTCCCGCTACCTGTACCTGTGTGAATCACCTGTACCTGTACCTGTACCTATCCCTGTAATCTGCAACCTGTAACCTGTAACCTGTAATCTGCAAGCTTGTAGCTCGAACCAGAAGGTACTCGAAGAAGATCCTCAGTGGGGGCACCAAAAGAATGTGGGCGAGATGGAAACACACAGAACGCCTCTATAACAACCCGACACACACTCTTGGAATGATACACACACACACGCTATTGGGCACCACTCGGCTTACACAACACACCTGGCCGAGACAGGGAACACACCTATGGAGTGAGAGGAGAGAGACTATCCGTTTGTCCACTCCACACAAAGACACACACACACACACCCAAAAAACTCAGCTCAAAAGAGGAGAACTTCTGATGTTTAGATCAAATGAGCTTGTGCCAACACCAATGGGGCAAATAGCTCACACAATATGGGTAAAATATGCTAGATACAATCACAAACTAGAGCAAAAGCTTCGCTCATAGGAGAAACTTACACAACAAAAACAACAGAAAAAGAGTGAGGAATTTGGCAAAATGGACAGTGCCATCGCGTCCGGAATGGCCTAAAACCCCAATCTACAATGTCAAAGTGCTCAAATCCGACCTCGGATGAGCAGTTTACGGCCAAAACAGGCTCCATAAACCCAAAAACACACCTACGGCTGTTCCTCCTCTTCTCTCCACGTTTTTTATGGTCTTCTCTCTTTTTTTTTTCAGTTCCCACACTTAGCTTTATTAGTTGGGCACCCTTGGCCTTTTAGTTGACCTCAAACGGACCCCGAACAGGCCAAAAACTGACCCCGCAGTGCATAGTTGTCACCTTTTTTCATCATCCGCACACCTGGCACTTAGCTTTTTCCAATAATGCATCCTGCCACCACATGAAGTGGTCCCAAAATATGGTCCTCATGATGACCTTTCTGCATAATTATCACAAGAAAACACCCACGTTGTGCCCGTACTTCTCCACGTGCAAGTATTGACCCCATTCTACCTCCTGACGCCACTAGATGCCATCTGACGCATCTGCTTACCTCATGTCGTCGGCCTGCGGATAGCTTCCTCGAGAAGTTTTACTCGCTACCAAATCCTCATTATTGTAGAAAAAACACACTGGTACTGGTGATAGTGAAAATCGATGCACTATGTACATGGTGTCTTACTTGTACACATGTGGGCCCCACGTAACCACCTGGCTCTGAAAAATGGGCAATCCTTTATTCGATGCACCATGCATGGGTATGTACATATGCGCAATCCCTTGCTCCAAAAAACTCCTGACACCGCCAACCATGGTCCACATCAATAGCCCATTTTCCTTTCTTGTGCAAGATTTTAGCCATCAAATTGATCTCTGATCCATGATCTATGAGTGCTAAGACCGGTTCTTCAATGTCGCCAAGCTTCACAACAGTTTTGATTGTTGCCCTTTCCCAATGAGTCCTTGAAAAGTGACTCCTTGGTATACTTTCACTATCTTTATCTTCATTGAAATGAACATACCTTACCTCAGGTACGGTTGGATTTGACATCACCATAGACCTCGACTCTTCTTCTTCTTCAAGATTTTCCAAATACTCTTCATAGCCATCCAAAATTGCTTCAATGTGGCGAACTGCCTGGCTCTTAACTGACTCCGGCTCCTGTTCACTTGGTATCTGCCACTTTCTTTTGATGATATCTATTATCTCCTCGTGAAACTCACATTTGGCAATGCCAAAAATATCACCCAATGTGAGCTCCACTTTGCTATTCAGAATTCGCTCTTCAAAAAATTTCTTTAAATCTATAGCTAATTCAATGTCAGACTTAAGCTTATATGAGGGTCATTTGGGTTTACCTTGCTTTCTGTCCTTGGGTGCATCCTCCATCACCACTTCAGGAGCAGGCTTAGGAGCAGGACCTTCTTCTTGCTTGCTGTTGAACCTCGTTGTCCTTTTCGATGTCCCAGGAACTTCTTCATCTCTTTTCCGTTTCTCCTTCACCATAGCCTCATTAGCTTGAGACTTCGCAATGAATGCATACACCGAGAGGGAATCCACTAGATCAGTCCACCCTATGGTTTCTCAAATTGAATTCCCTACTTGCCGCAACTTCCCATAAGTTACCTATCATGTTTCTGTTGTCTTCAAAGCATAAGGCCATAATTGACCCTTGGTACCTGCACCATCATCATCACCCTTCCCGCAGACTTGTAGCCCATATGTAGCTGCTTCTACAAGAGCAACATTATGCTGGATCTCTTCAACTATCTTCTTCACGCCGCCCCTACCAAAGTTCAGGTGGAGCATCTCACCTGTTTCCCTAAGGTGTATCTTCTTGTCCTTCCAGAACACCACGTTCCTTTTATAAGCTTCGTCAAATTCATCACATTCTTTAACGTACTTGTGGTCTTCACTGTCACACCACATGCATCGGTCGTAGCCTTTGCGTGGTGGCTGTTGTCTAGGCTCAGATGTAGACCCCTTTGCAGCTAGTTCGTCAAATTTAATAGCTTTAAATTTGTCAAGAACTGGCTCTTGGGTATTACCGAGGTTGTTTTCTCTTTAGGTTCCTCTTCCACAACATCCATGATGTCAGCCACGATCAGCTTATCGACTCTCATCTGTTGTTTCACGATCATGTTGACTGCTTCAGTGACTACCTTCCAGTCGGATGATGTTAAGCCCAATTCTCCTATTTAATCCTCCAGCAACTGCACCAAACTCTTCTGAAGTCAAGGATGAGCAGCCTAAATGAATAGCTCAACCTTCTGATCCCTCATTGAACATTGCTCTATCGAGAACAGTTGCTCGAATTTCTTCTCAAATTCCCATAATAACTCTCGTGCAGACAGATTTTTGTTCTTCTTCTGCACCCACTTCATAAAGCTTTGCCTTGTTACTCTTTGCGAATCCTCAAGGAAGTATTCCTCCTGAAGCGCCTTCTTGAAATCCTGCCAATTTGGGCCTTGAACCGCCTGAATCTCTTTAATTCAGCTCCTAAGTTCTAGCTCCACAATTAAATGGAACCCTTCCAGTGCATTCTGATCATCAGTTCCATTCTCTTCCATTGCCTGCTCATAGATATTGTAAAACTTGCTAATATCCCGGCCTTCAAATCGATGCAATTTCTTGATAACCGTGTGCCGAGCTTTACGGATCCTCTCTTGTAAATTGTACTGTTGTTGGGGAGCCTGTTGTTGTTGCATGTAAGCAGCAAACGGCTACATCATTTGCTGCATGGTAGCCTCTTGCGATGTCGACATCTTCTTCCACCACACTCCTCACCCCGGCTCGTTTCGCGTCGGGTTCACCAAGAATGTCAGGGGATAAGTGTGTGAAAGGTGAGCTGGGAAGGCACCGGGCCCCTGGCTGTGAGAGTTGCAAGGAAAGAGGTGCAGCAGACACAATTAATGAAACAGAGCTCAAAACAAACAATTCCCTTAATACTAGTTAATCAACAGTATCCATGATCAATTAATCGTTAATGGAGGCTTTATGCTCCTTACAAGGTGGAACCTGGCTTAATCCAGGTGCCTTCTTCTTCTTCCCGTTATGGCATAAGAACTTCGTCTTCCAATGGACATCTGATTTGGCTTAAGATTTATGGCTTATGAGAGTGAGAATGGGCAAACTTCGCTTAGCTCCTGAGAGATTAGGGAGCTTTGGGTTTGGATTAAGGAGATTAGGATTAGAGCTCAACTTATGATATTAGGCTTAGGCCTGCTGGCTTTGGCTTGGCAGAAGAGCTTAAGAGATCCGAGCTTATGCTTGGCTTGGCTTCAGAAATTAAGAAATCGGGCTTAAGCTTGATTGATGAGAGTTTAGGCTTAGCTTTGGCTTATGAGGTTAGGATTCAAAGCTTGGCTTAGAGAACTTATGAACGTTAGCATGGTTCGCGCTAAAGAGATCGATGAGCGCTTAAGATGGCTTAATTGCTTGCCCAAGAGCTCGTTATGAAAGCCCACCTAATGGCTTGCTTAATGAGTGTTTAAGAGCTTTTCCTTATTCTTCCAAAGAGAGAGCTTCAAATCAAGAGGTGAGGACCCTTAAAAAAAACACTAGTCCCTCTTAATATAGGTTGCATGGCTCCCTTCTTAAAATAGCCTACCCATTAGCGATGTTGCTAATGGGTAGCTGACGTGGGGGAACCCATCCCTATGACGTGGCAGGGCCAGCTGCGGACCTAGTGCCCAAATTGGTGAGATAGAGCCAAAATGGTGCGCCCTGCTGATATGTGCAGTTTTTGTTCATGCCGCAAGCTCGTCCGAGCCTCGTGCAGGCCAGTGCGAGCACAACACTCCTCTCCCCCGTCGTCGTTCACTGTTGCAGCTCACGCCATGCCTTTTCTTTCTTTTATTTTCCCATTTTCTCACACCCTCTTTTATTTAGGGTGGCCATTGTATAGGGCGGCCATTTGAATTGGGCCCTTGGGTGGCCATTTGAAGGGCATCACATTTGGCATACATATTGGCCAAACAATGCCAAGCACTGCAACTTTCTCCAGCAGCCCCGTCCAACAATCTCATCAGGTAATCTCTCACCTTGGGGTAAATCCCACAATCAATGCATTCAAAGAGGCCACATTCCGAACACGAAGCTCTTCAAGCACTTTTTGTGCTTTCGTAAAACAGCATCACATTTAGTATACACATCGGTCAAGCATTGCCTAGCAACTCATTTTTCTCCAGCAAGCCACAACAGTGTTGGCCTTTCCCCGCAATGGTTGCATTCCAAACCCGGACGAAAGACAAAAACTCCGAGATGGCACTCCAACCGAGTGGATCGGACTGGTGCAAAACCGGCCCCCAGTAAATCTTTAACAGCCAATAACTTGGCAACCAGAACTCCAATCGCTGATTTGAAAAGACAAACACGCTCCACAAAGCGAGCACTTCAAGCCCATGCATTCATTTCATTTATGTCCCCTCAACTGCAGTTGCCCAATCCGGCACGGATCTGCAATTGCTTGAACTTTAAACTACCATAATTTCTTCACCGTAGCTCCAATCGACGAGCCGTAAAGACAAGCCGGTAGAGCACATTGAGCACTGCAGTTCTAGGTCAAAATATCCCATCCATGCCCACTTCAAGCATAACACTTTTTAGCATCCTTAAGGCATGTTTTGGCCCTTTCAGTTGTATTTGACATACATTCAGCATTGAACTTGGCCTATTACCAGGCCTTAATCTTTGTTCATTAAACATATAAGCTTCAAACAAACTTGATGTGCATTTTTTTGGCATCTTTCTTAGCATGGGAGCGGAGCTGCACGACAACGTGCAGCCTGAGCTCGCCCTTTCTCTCTCTCACTCCTCTCATTCAGGCCCACAGGGCTCAACTGTTCTCTCTCTCTCTCTCTCTCTCTCTCCCCCCCCCCCCCCCCCCCCCCCCCCCCCCCCCCCCCCCTCTCTATGCACACACCCACACACACATTACCCCCCCCCCCATACCCCCCCCTCTCCCCCCCACACACCTCTCTCTCTCCCTCCTCTCTCCTCTCTCTCCTCTCTCTCTCTCTCTCTCTCTCTCTCTCTCTCTCTCTCTCTCTCTCTCTCTCTCTCTCTCTCTCTCTCTCTCTCTCTCTCTCTCGCGCGCGCGCGCTCTTGATAGGCCCGGAGGCGTAGGGAAAAACTCTCTCTCTCTCTCTATACATACACACCCTCTCCCTCTCTCGACACACACACACACAAACCCAGACACGCCATCGCCATACCACCCCTACCTGGGTAGGAAAAATCATATATATATATATATATATATATATATATATATATATATATATATATATATATATATTATATGTATAATACAAAATGTACTCTCTTCCCCCCCTCTCGTTCACACACACACACATTCTTTCCAAGTACCCACACCACACACACAACCACACACACAACCCCGTGTATATATGCATGCACACACACGCATACACACATACAAGCACTGACAGCATAAAACGCACTCACATATATATACACGCGCCTACATACACTCACCAAAACACAACACATGCACGCCATATGCACCCACAGAAAATAATAAAAACCGAAGGAATCAACATCATCGGCAAAAGAAGAAAGATGGCCGACTTGCGTGCCGCCGACACCGAAACAAGAAAAGATGCTGAAGGTATGCCCCGGTCGCGGCCCGGGAAATGACGAACGCGCTACACCGACGCACCAACAAGGCCCGCCATTCACTGGATCTCGTCCACAACGCATCTTTGTAGTAATATCCGTAGGTTGTCATTATTTTTCCAGTTTCAAGCCAAATCTTGTAAAAACCCCAATTGTAAATTGTCACCTCTCTCTAGGTGATGGTCACAAAGGCCCACCTAAGAGTTTTCATTTTTTAAATTTCCCTAGGACAAAGCAAGGGTCAACCATATAGGTCCCACCACCTCGCGTTGTCTCCCCTGATTAAGGTCCTAACCTAATCATACTTCCCTAAACCTAAAGCAGCCAGCACTTATAAAAATGCATTGAGAGGTCACTATCGGGGGGGGGGGGGGGGGGGGGGGTCAGCACTTGGTCGCATTTTGGTGGGAGGGATCGGCAACACTTGTATAAAGAGAGAGGGGATTTAGTGTAGCATTTTGGGAATAAGCACTATTTGAAGAAGCCAAGTCTACACCTTGACTCCAATGGTCGCTACACACACACTCACGATGGTAAAGATCTCTATGTCTATGAGTCACCTCCAGAGAATGCACTATTAGGCTCACTATATCTCTCTATCACCATGGTTACCACCTCGTCGGAAATAAGGTTACTGTAAATATTGCATGAAAATAGTTTTCCCTCACACCCCCGAGGTGTTTTCATCACCTGCGTCTCTCTCTCTCTCTCTCTCTCTCTATGTGTGTGTGTGTGTGTGTGCGCGCGCGCGCAGAGTTTGTATCACTTTGAATCACCGTTGTCCACGTCCTAGCTGCTCAAAACTAAGTGGTGCCCCCTGTTCGCTTCATCGTAGCCAGGCCGACGTGCATCGGCTCCTAGCATTTGAGGCCGTCGGGGTCCATATTGCGCTTTGCGCTTGTCAATTGTTTTCCATGGAGGTTTTCCCATCTTAAACCCATGGTTTCTACTTTCTCATGGCATCTCCCTTCTATAAATGTGTTAAAACAAGGTGGTCATAACAAAGTGATGAGATGTTATATGAAAGGAGTCTTACATGCACGGTTAACCTTTTGGATGAGCAAAATCTTTAGCAATGCAACGCGAATAATAAAGGCAATTCATTTGTTGAAGGTTAGCTTTTACAAAGTGAGAGCATGAACCGGAAGAAGTGAAGGGCTATGGGGTGGCCTATTGGTGAAGTTTTTTCCTGAAGTGTACAACACCCTTAAAGACTTCTAAATAACAGTGTTACTAAACTTTGGTTATAGTCCATGACTATACCAGTACCAGACACAAAAGTGGCACAACCCTCCTTGAGATGTACAACTGAAAACCAACACATCACTTACTCATTTATAATTATAAAAAATGAGTAGGTACACAATTATGTTTTGCATTGGTGCTCACTGCTCAAGGAAACCATGCACTTACACATCCACTCCCCACGTATAGGAATCGAATTTCTTTTATCCTTACTCGCATTAAATGTTGTACTTCCTAAATATTGCTTCTTGATTCTAACTACCCATGGTTATTGGTTTCCCTTTTTGGATTCTCACCGCTAACATTGTCCTCCCTCTTTTGAATTAGCTCCTTGACATGGTTTGTAGGCCCAAGTACTGAAGCCAAAAGCCCATGAATTATCTAGTGGCTAATCTCAATCACTGTCAGATTTTGGCATGCATTTAACCAGAGTTCTAGCCCTCTTGTTCGTGGCAAACATGTCTCGATTTTCTTGGTGGTTGGCTATGACCCGCATCAGATCTTGTTCATGGCCAGGGTGGAGGCCCTCTTTTACTTGCTTGTCATAAGGAGCCCCTCTTCTGATTTCCCTACTTTCTAGAGGCTCTGTGATATGAGAACTATGCCGAATGGATTTGCCTATGTTTGGGCCCCGGCCCTTTCAAATAGGTGAAGCCTCTAGCAATCTCATCCCCTCCCTTAAAGACTTCTACCATTTTTGTATCAGATCTTATCATTGCTCTTGCCACCTGAGTGCACATCCAACTAAGACATTTCCAATCAAGTGCCAAAGGTTGACGATTGGATTCCACTCTCGCTTCCAATAGCTCCTCTGATAGCCACTGCACATCTAGGTCCACAATGGTTGTTTCTTGCTTCTTGGGTAGCATCTTTCGTGCTAAAATTTGATGCTATTACAAAATTTGTTTAGTTTGTTTTGATGTTGAGTCCATTTTACAAAGATATCTTTGAATGTGTCCCCCCTTAGGTTTTCTTGAAGTATGTGCTTTATGAACTTGTGGTTTTCCTCCATTTTCTCACCCCATTCTGTAAACTTCTCCACCAGCACCACATATTCTTCAGAATCTGCTCGCTTTGTCATCCTTGGGTGTAGCACTCAACAAAACCTTGGAAAAGCTTTAGGTGAGGATGCTATGGCATACAGCTAGTAGATCGTCCACACAAGTTTCCATGAATTGGACATACTCCTTGGCCAACTAGTACCAGTGCTTAGCAACTCGATGACTTTGACCAGGCACTCCTCCCAAACACTTGCATCATTCTTTTTATGGTGAAATCTCCAAGTTTCATATTTTTTTTGCAAGTGTTCACTCTTTATCTAAGCTTGCCATTTGATTTTCTTGATAGCTTGTTTACAATCTTCCATACATGCATACTTGGGCCTATCGCCCAATAGTGATTCCATGTCCATCGTCATAGGGCTCTCCACAATGAAGGTGGTCCACTTGGATCCTAGTCCCATTTCCTTTGTTGAAATTACTTTGGGTGGCCTTTCCAATACTTGAATACATGAGGGGTGGAGGGGTAATTGGCATTTGGTTTTATCATGGGGGCATCACCTTGGCCACTTCTTGAAGAAACCTATGAAAATGTGTTTCAATTCTACCAATTTATCCTCAAATTTTACCTCTTCCCATGCCAATTTGTTGATCTTGGCATCCATTTTGAATTATTTCAGCTCCTTGTGATCCTTTGTGAGCCTCTTGATTAATTTGACAATGAAAGGTTTCTTTTCATACCAGGGGTTAGCTTGATTCCTCTTTATCTACTCTTTAGTTTTCCCTTTTTGTTATCTCTCATTTTTGTCTATGTTGTCTTCGTGTGTGTTTTCCTTCTCTAGTTTTTCTTTTGACTTAGATTACTCATTAATTTGTTGCTGTATCATTCCCCCTACCATTCCTTTCTCCTCATCATCATATTCATTGTCAGAATCGAAATCGTAGTTTTCTTCCTCACCCGCATCCACATATTCATCTTCATTCTTTTGTTGGTTGGTCGCTTGCTCTGTTTCCTTGTTGCTCAACTACTACAGTAGCTCCTAGTTGTGTTGATTGATCAGATCCATAGAGTTTCTTATGAGACTTTGTGGTTAATCACTATTCACCTAGATCCCTTCTTTTGGGTGTACTTTCATGCTCTCTAATATCCTTAGCAGTATTGCCCGATTGAAATAGTCTTGGCAGTCCTTAGCCCTATTGGTTTTGTTTTTTGTGTCATTTTTGTTTTCTTATACATGTTCTAAGCTTGGGCAACGTGTTTCTTCAATTTCTTTTTGGCCTTAGAGAATTTCCTTTCTAGTTTTCCATCTATTGTTGTTGGATTTTCAATTGTCCTTCCAGCTCCCTCGCTTGCTCTTCTCTTTGTTTGTCTTTTTGTGCTAGCTCCTCCTTTTCCTCTTTGGTTTTGGAGCTGGATTACCTATTAGTAGATGCCTTGAGCACATGCTATGCTTGGAGGGTCATAGTGTTTATGGTCACCAACATTGCTTTGAGTTGTGCCTCCAGTTCCACACTCAAGTTGAACTCTTCCTCTTTCAGGTTTATTAACGACATTCTATCAAACAATATTATGCATTGGAGGTCATCTATTGCCTTGGTTTTGAGATGCACTTGTGGCTTCTACAATTTTTCATAGTACTCTTTTCAAGTCTCCATTAATCACAATTCATCAATCCTCTCTATTTTGTTCCCCTATCGGTGGGTTTCCTTTACTTGTGTACGTTAGGCACTTTCTAGATTCAATGATACCTGTGGTTTGGTTATCAAGGGCCCTAGGAGCTCTTGTAGACTCTCCTGTGAAAATTTATTTAATTTGTCTAATCCATCTCCTTTGAGATTCTGAAGCAATGCAAAGGGACCTTTCTGGAGGCTAGTCTCATATATGAACTCCAGTATCCCCGTGACTTTCTCCCTATTCTACTATCTTTGCTCCAGTCTTTGGCTTCTTTGGCTCAAACTCTAAGCTTCCTCCTTTTGAGGTCTCTTTGTCATTTCTGGGCCTCTTTTTTCCTCCCTCATGTTGAAGGAGTGAAAGGATTATTGTGAATTTTGCTAGAGTGGAGTCACACCTAGCTTAATGGAAGCTTAAGTGAGGACAATGAATGCACAAGATGTATACATGGATGATATTAAAATATATTATGGATGGTAAAAAATGAGAAGTGGCTTACTTAGGCTCGTAAAAACGCACCTATAAAAGAATATGCACATAACTCTTATATATTAGAGTAATTAAAATTATAATATAGCTAGGCCCAAGGTAAGGGGAGGTTGACTCTAAAGAGGTGAAACCCAATGTTAAATTCATTGGAGCTTCAAAATCTTGGATTTTTGTGTTAGGAGATTGTCCCATAAATGAAAAGCGACTCACTAATCTACCATTGAAGAGAATGATGCCCTTTTGATGGTTCCCTTTAATGAAAATATTTTGTGCTACTCTCTCATTTTCTCCGTCCAATACTAAGCCCCCCCCCCCCCCCAAAAAAAAGAAAAGAAAGAAACTCCTCACATCGTACCAGATCAAAGGTTGATGGATTAATTTCTAAAGTTATAAAATCCTTGGCTTATTGTATGGTAGGTTCTTCCATGCTTAGAGCATGAGGGTTCATACCAAAGCTTTTTAATGCCCTCACAAACTTCTTGAAGATCATCCTCACATGGATTCACTTTACACTCTTCTAATTTAATTTGGAGTTGACAATCCATGTCCACTGTCTTCTCTTGATGATCATGTAGTTTATTGTCTCTTCACCTATGATTTTCTCTTCTTCTTCACTCTCTTCTTTTAAACAAGAAGAACTCTCAAAACTCTCCATAGAACAAAAGCTACCTTTGAGATATTCATTCTCCATAGAGTTGCATTTCATTGAAGCTTTCTTGGATCTCACAAAAAACTGGTGCTCCAAAATGTTGATGTATCCATTATTGAGTCATCCTCAACGCCATTTGAGATATCTTGTGCCGATTGTTGCAGACTTGTGATGAAGGTACAAGAAAGAGATGTCACATTTGAATCTCTATGGCAATTAGACATGTAAACATCATATTCAAGATTTTTTAGAGTAAAAGTAGAGAAATATGGAAAAGGAGACAATCACTTGATTGAAACAAGTTTCATGATGGTAGGTTTCTTCATGCTTGATGGACTCCCTTTTCGATGTAGAAGTACTTGTGAAACTTTCTCTGGGCAATAGAGACTGCATCTTTAAAGATAGAGGGTTCATTACAAGTAGTCTACGTTGTTTTAGAAAAGAAGACAATCAAAACATAAATTGATGGACGTATTTACATAATCCAAAAAAGTAGAATTAAGTCCACATTCCTTATAAGCATAGTAGGCTTCACAATGTTGTTGAAGTCTCCTCAAGGAATCCCATGCTTGCTTTGTTGTTGGCACTTTAGAGAATATTCTTTTCAATGAAGTGTGAAAGGAGGTGAGAGAAGACTAGGGGTGACTTGTTAGAAAAGTGGGCAAATTGGAGTCCACCAAAAAAATCATATCTCACTAGTAGTAGCTGCAAAAATTATGAAAATGTTAAGGGCAATTATTCAGCTCGTGGACTACATTTTGTCTTTTGATGAATTCTTCAAATTTGTACTAGAGGTGGATTCCACCAAAATATGTATGATTCAAGACTACAAAAGTCTTCTTGCGGTCCCTCTTTGGTTAAACCTCCATGTGGCTCCAAGAGTGTGTCCCTCCATGCCATGATGCATGGAGGGAATAATTGAGATCATGCCCTTTACACATATATGGATGAGAATTTTTTGGTAAAATAAAATATATACAAGAGGAAAGAACAAACAAACTGCTACATTGACTTGTGACAGGATTTAATGACAAAGAGCTAAAAATATAAAAATAAATTAAGTGTCTCTCAATTATTGATTAGCATGGTAGGTGATTGTGAATTAAATTTTCTATTGTAAAGAAAATAGATGTAATAGGTAAGAAAAATTTTATCTCGAGGGAGTGAAAGGATTATTGTGAATTTTGCTAGAGTGGAGTCACACCTAGCTTAGTGTAAGCTTAAGTGAGGACATTGAATGCACGAGATGTATACATGGATGATATTAAAATATATTATGGATGGTAAAACATCGATAAAAACGTACACCTAAAAGAGTATGCCCATACTTCTTATATATTAGAGTAATTAAAATTATAATATAGTTAGGCCCAAGGTAAGGGGAAATATTTACATGCAAAGGGGCCATAATATATTTTTATTTTTATCTTTATTTTATTTTTGGCTCAACTAGCCCAATGAATGGGTAACTGAGGATTTTTAAGGAGATATGGAAAAAGTTTCCTAACTCACACACGCCTATGTACAGTGAAAAGGTGAAGATAGCCATAGTGTTTAGGTGATTTTGATTGGGTGAGGTAGCTCACTATGGCAAATAAGGATAGCCAAAAAATGGCTATCATTAGCATGAGTCTAGATTCACCAATTTAGGCAACACAAAAGTAAAATGCAAATTCATTAATTTAGGTAGTATTAGTGCAAATTTGCCGATTTAGGCAGTACAAAACTAAATGCAATTTTGCTAATTTAGGCAACAGATTGACAAATTATAGATTCACCATTTTAAAGAATATTAAGTGTAGATTTAGCACTTTAGACAGCACAATTGTAGATTTACCAATTTAGGCAACATGTCTCATTGGTGTAGATTTGTCAATTTAGGAAACACCAATTACAAAATCATACTACAGTGTCTGGCCACCACTATCCTTGGTATGATTTTTCTATTGGGGTTTATAATGGAAGAAATTTGGATTGGACTTATATTTGGATTTGAAATTGGATTTGGTATATGATGATTTCTTGTTGCGACAGTGTTTATGGAATTGGACTTGAAATTTATGAAAAGTGATTATTGAATGATGAGTGTGACCATGATATTGTGATACATCAGGATATGATATACATTGCTTCTGTGTTTGTTTAAGTTTATGAATTTTTATTTTGATACATCATATTTTTGACACTTAAGCTTTGTTTTTGACAAGTATGATTTACAGATTCTTATCTTGGCAATTGAGGATAGTTTTTCTCGAACGGAGAGGTATGTAATGGGAACTGATAAATATATGCTTATTTTGTAGCTGACAGGTGGCAAAATCTTGCTTGATGTATAGCTTATGTGATAGAATATCACATTTATGCACATTTTATTATTCAAGTGCTCTTTATGAACCATGATCATTATTATGTCAAGCAGGGCAATTTGTATCCATTTTTTAGCATTCAAGGATCTATAAACAAATATGTGCAAGAGAAAAATGCTCACTCTTGCATGGGGGAGATTGCACCCAGTGTCTATGTTATTCTTCTCTCCTCTCCTCTCCTCTGTTCTCTCTCACCGTGTCGGTGTAGCACTTTGCTCTAGGAGGTGCACCTCGCATGTTCTCTAATGCTCTATCTTCCTCTCTATTTCTCTTCTATCAACTTCGCTTTGGATTATTTGCATCTATGGTCTTTCAGGTATGCATATCTGTTGTTTTGTAGTTTGCAACATGGTATTTTGTTTATTTTGAAGGTCCCCTATGCTCCCAGCTATAGCTCTCTCTCTCTCTCTCTCTCTCTCTCTCTCTCTCACACACACACACACACACACACCACACACACACACACACACACACACACACACACACACACACACACACACACACACACACACACACACACACACACACACACACACACACCACACACACACACACACACACACACGTGTTGAAGAAGGCCCAATCACTTCTCACTCTTTCACTCTTGTTCAAGAAGAAGAAAGGAGAAAACAGTGTCCCGTTGGTAGTTACTTTTGGTAATTAATTCAAAATTCATTTAGTAAAACAATTTTCGGTTCCAATGTGTCAATTGTGTAATGTTTCTTGTGTGGATCATCTATTCTTTCTCATATCTCTCACAAAAAATAGCCCTAGTTTATCTCGGATCACCTCTTGAATAGAATATCCCCCAACATCTTTGGTGAACCCAATGTTAAACAAGCTGAGACAAGAAATGTTTGATTGAGAAAATGCATATATTGCAAGAGGCTTCTATGCTAAATATGATGCAATGGTTTTTTACTTTCATGCATTAGCACAACATGGCATTCAATATCAAAATGAGCACATGCAAGCAAATTTATTGCAAGGATTTGAAAAACCAAGTTTGATTTAACATCCCAATGGTTTTAGATTTTTTAAAAGATAATTCAAACACCCTAGGGGATATGCCCAAATCAGATGATGCTAAGACAAGTTAGGAAAAAGTGGACAAAGTAGTGAAAGAATCATTAGATTATGTTGGAAGGGGTATGTTTGGCGGACAAAGCTGCAATTTCCAGAGAAGGAGTCACATTTTAGTGGGAAACCCTTGTAAAATTGTTTTGTAAGAGAGCATCTCTAAGCCAAGAACTTGTAAAAGGATTTATGATTATTTTTCTGGGAGCAATTGTATAGTGGAGATCCAGTTAGAAGTTTAGGACTTTTTGGCCGGACAAGCCATTTGTAAAGACCTAAACTATAAAGGTCAGTTTTGTAAGTTTGAACATTATCTTCTTTTATCACAAGTTTTAGAAGAAGATAGTGTACGTTTGAGAGCTCTATCTTGCTCCAACTTGTAATCTTCGCTACTGTGGCTACGGTAATCCGAATTCAAATTTGTTTATTGCACTGTGTTCCTCTTATTTTGTTCTTCCATTCAAGTGTAATCATTCAAGATTCGGTGTAGGTTTTCTACTACGTGTTTGGAGCTTTAAATCACTGTTTTGAGTGCTTATATGCGTATTTTATGTTGTTTTGACCCTAGGAGAGGCTTTAGGGACCCCCTTTAGTGCATCCATGACTAGGTAGATTTCTTGGCTTTAGTGATAGGTTGAATTTGCTTGTAGAGTTAGTAGTTGCATCTCTTCGAGTTCACTTCATTAGAATTGACACCCTAGTGAGTTTCCATGCCTCATCCTGGTCGCTTCCCTTGTATTGATATTTTATGTTGATGCGTGAGAGCTATGCTATGGACGTCCATTGCGGCGATCCGCAAACATTGGTGCCATTGCCGGGGAATGCACCTTAGGTGATGAGTGACCGAGTGCGCAATTATCTTCCTTAAAAGAAGATCAATCCACAAATCCATTTTACACCTCAGTTAGGCTGCTAGACAGGGGTTTAGAGTTTAGTGGAGTCTAGAGTCTGTGGATCGGCTAGATCCTCTCTTAGGAGATTTAGGGAGCTGTGAGTGAGAGTTTTCAAATAATTTTTGCTCTTCAATTTCTCTAATTCGATTGAGTACTGAAATCTCACTCGAAATCTGTCTTGTTTGTTTTGTTTGATTCATTTCTTTATGTTCTTTCATTTCTGTACTTAGGAGTAGGATAAGTAAATCACATTCCAATCAGATTTGGGGCAAAGGATAGAGTCAAAAACACCAAAAAACCATAACTTTGGCAAAAGGGCCATAAGACTCTGAAATTTAGAAAATCTGACCAAACAAGGTTGATATTGATTCAAATCACCAAGTGGTAGCACAAAACACTGTAAAAAACTTGCGAGAGGGAGCAGACTAAATTTTATCTGAATTGGCCCAGGTACTACGATCGCAATCGGTGTACCTTTGTGTCAGAATTGTACAAGATTTGACATGTGCCTTCGTGATAAGATTCTAAACAAGTTTGTATGAAGCAACCACACCCACACCCAAGTTTCCTGATAAAATGAAACAAGTTTGCATGACAGACCTTGAAACTATAAAATCTTGACTTTTGGTGATCCAAATGCAAAAAGACTTGGGGGATAGCCTTAAAACATAAGTGTCTACAAGCATGCCAAATTTGGTTGAATTTGGGCTCAGAACTACGATCGCGATCGGTGTACCTAGACCTCAGATTTTTACCAGATTTGATGAGTAGACTCTTCAAGGGTATACAAATATAAAAGTCTAAAGGACCTAGGGTCAAAAACCACAAAAAACTGGTGAAAACCACTAAATATAGATCCAAGTCAAAAACTGCTAAACTGGCATAGGAATTGACTTTTAGTAGACCAAAACACATCAAAACTGGGAAGAAACCATGTAGAGGGATAGCATGTGCATAGGACAAGCCTAGGTATCTCTCAAATCCAAAATCAAACATCAAAATCAATCAAACTTGATAAAATTGAAAAATCGGGCACTTCAAACAAAGAACTGGTAAAAGCTTGACTTTTTGGGGTTTGAATACCAAAGTATTTGGTGGGTAGCCTTAAAATAGCTTAGTGAACAAGCTGGTGAAATTTCATCAAATTTGAGCTTAGAACTACAATCGCGATTAGTGTACCTCTGTGCCAGATTTAACTCATTTTTGACATGTTCATAAACCTAGACGATTTAAGATATCAAGAGTTGTCAAAACCCAAATTGGACATATTGTCAATAATCTACAAGCAAAATTGTGTTAAAGTCATTGTGAAATTGTTGAATCTGCTGACAGTTGGAATGATACAGTGATCTCATAGGCATCAAGTGTATTCATTTGTAGAGACCGATCAAGTAACAATCCATGCAGTTGTGAGGGTTGGAAGATCACTCCATCTCCAGGTAAGAGGTTTGGATTCAATCGGTAAATTCCACTTTCCTCATGTTTTTGAGATCGGGAAAACAAATCAACAACCAACACCAAAATTTAGCGGATCAAGCAAGTGTTTTATCAACGGAGAAGAGTGTAAACCAAGGTGTAGTACAACCGTTAGAGCCGATCCTTGAAGAAAGTATTTTCGATACTTCTTCAGAGAGATCTTACGGTGGGTATTTCACGGAACACTTGGGAAATTTAAACCTAAACGGAAGAGAAAACATGGTAGCAGATCCATCAAACCCTTCGGACACAATGAAGCTATTGTTCATCAAGTATCAGTATGACAACAAGCAAGGTGCCAAGATCTACAAAGATGGTATGGACAGTTACTATGTGAAAATAGAAGATAGAACAAGTGAGTTCAAGGACTTAGTGCCTATGAGTTATAGGGGAGATAGGTAACTAGATGACGAAGGTATCATGTACTTGGTAGTCCTGAATCCTAACATTGTGGACAAGTGGGGATTGATGGGCACGAAAGCCAAAGTAGATGAGGAACTTGAGGAGAAATCACTAACAATGAGCTTCTCTAATGTGAGGTTAAGGCGAGAAAACAAAACTTTGAGAGTCAACACAGAAAACGTCTACGTGGGGTTATACAAGTATAATAATGGAGAGGAAGATCTCTATTATAGATGCGAGGAACCCTACGTCAGAGAGTGGACAGAGAGGAAAAGACTCTATGTCTTCACCTACGCAGAGGGATCAAGATCGAAAATCGTCGCATACGACAAATATGGAAGACGATATGCAGCAATCGATAAAAAGGAGTTGAAAGGATATACGTACTTTGGGAGACCACTCCACCAGTATTATGTCACTCCAAGCCCACAGAGACCAGCACCTACAAATGTCATGCCAGACCCGATGGAAACAGGTGGAGAGAGGACTCATGTAGCTGATTCTTTCAGTCGACCTCAGTATTCTATGCCCAATCCCATGGGAACACTACATCCCAGAGAGTCAATGGCTACGAATCGGGGTAGTGTGGTTCCTATCTCTACACATACTGCAGTAGGTCCGACATTTGCAGCCACACTGTCACTTTTGCCTCCTAGTAGTAGATTCGTGGTAGGGGAGCCAACGAGAGCGACCCACGACATCCATGATGTATGAGAACGATTAATTCAAGACATGGGAACATTGAGGTTGGTCGCAGACCATAGACGGATGAGGCCATCCCAGGTAGCAAAGTGCATGCCAAAGAAGTATAGCGGATCAGGGGATCCATCTGCCCATGTGTCGCTCTTCAAGAAAGTCTTAAGAGCAGAGCAGATCACTGATTTTCATACTCAATATGAGGGATTCGGGCTGACCTTGGAAGGGACGGCCTTAACATGGTTTCAACCTTTGAACCCTGAAACTTGTCCGAATATTGAACATGTATTGCGGGAGTTCGCAGAAGAATTCTCAAAATGGGGTATAAAGCATAATACTGTATCATAGATATATGCTTTTAAACAAAAGGAGAACGAAAAAGTGAAGGAAGTGTCCTTGAGATTCAAGCAATAAATTGAGAGGTTCCCAAGGAGGGAATTACCGCAGGACAAGAGATTGTTTGTGCTCTTCATTGAAGGACTTAGAAACGAAACCTTGAAAAAGGACCTTCACTTGAAAGCCTATAGCACATTTGAACAGGTTACAAGGGAAGCGTTATATCTTGTTGATAACTGCAAAGCATATGGGTAAGTATCAGAGGATACTGATTTAGTAACCAGTGGATCTTCGTCTATTAAGAGTGAACCCTCTACCAAGAAAGATACTCAGGCTTCTTTGATGCCGACAGCTGACCAAATGATAGAGGAAGTAACGAAGAGAATGCAGCAACATATGAGATCAAATCGAGTGATGAGACAGTCTCAGATGAGGAAATGTGACATATATGGGGGGGATCACCCGATGCTGTGGTGCACACAACAGCCGAAAGCACCAGTTGCGAATGGACGAGTACTAAAATGGTGCGCCATAGAGAAAAAATGGACGAACCATGGCACGGATGAGTGTTTTTGCAACAAAAACTATGTGAGGGAAAGGCCGTATGGACCTCCAGCAGACCACCCCAGCCACCTCCTCCAAGATATCAAGTTGGGCCAAATGTGAATATGGTAGGAAGAGCAGACAGACCTCAACCTGTATTGGGTCAACAACCTCCATTACCACAAGAAAATAGGGCCATGATTAGGTATGCTCAACCTTACGAAGCATCGCTAGGAACAAATAATACACCTCAAATTTATTATTACGAGGAACCAAATGAGCGTTACGTAACTGAACCTGAACCACAGATGTACACAGAATAAACCTATCAACCGTGGGGAAATAACGAGGGTATGGCACCACCAACGTATGTAGCACAACCTTCAAGGGATCAATATTTGGTGGACGAAAGAACGCTAATGTTCATTGCGAACCAGAACTACAAACCAAGAGGATATCCTAATAGGGCGGGACAACCTATGGGATCACCTCCTCAAAATCAACCACCAATTGGACCGTGCTATAAATATGAAAGTATAGATCATTGGGAGCGTAGTTGTCCTTTCAAAGGCGAAAGAGTGAAAATTTTCGGGTTTTGTGACAGTTGTGGTGTGAATCACATACTGCCAGATTGCCCAAGGAATCCGGACAACAAAAGAAAAGCAACTATGAATATTGTGGGGGTACCCATGATCCAAATCAATGCGGTAACCAGAGCCCAAGCCAAGGACTTAGAGAAAAACAAACCATTGGAAGAAAAGGTCGAGTTGCCAATACCCACAGAAAACGAGACTTTATCTGTGAGAACACAGCGAAAATCCTGGAAGGCGAAACGAGACAGAATGAAAACAAGAAGGATAAAAACTCAAATTGCCATGCAAAATGAATTACATGAAACGAAAGAGCAACTGAAACAAGAGAGAGATAGTAAATCAGTCTTGGTCGAGAAAGTGCTAGAGCCTTTAGATGCTCTATTAGAAGCGTATGAAGCAAGGCTAAAAACAAACCAAACCTTAGAGCAGAGATGGTTGACTTATCCTCAACTAGAAGTGGAAACGAAGTGTTTGGAAATGTGTAAACACCTCATTGAAACAACCCAGGCATTGATGGAACCTAATGCGATTAGAACCCCAGAACAAGAAGTACTAATTCACAAAGAGCGAGAAAAATTGAAGATTGATGAATTAGAACAAGTAAACGGACCCAGGCCTAAAACTATATTGTCATTGGATCACCGAGTGGTGCTGAACACCACTGATGATGCTAAGTCAATGACTATAATGCCAATTGCAAAAGTGGAAGAACCATGGCCACAACACTTATGGGAAACCATTAGAAATAGAAAGAACGGAAGCGTGACGTTACAGTCTGCACCAATTCCTGAGGTTAACATGGACAACAAATTTTATCCAGGAGATATACAATCGCTGTATGGAGATGCAGGAACGGAGGTGTCGATGAAAAGCAAAGCTCAATCCCTGAAAACCCTGCCTTCATTTATAGGTGAACACGAGGCACAATCGGAGATAAGATTAGTTCCATCCTAGATGAGAGCTGTTCCACAAATGATTGGCTCAAAAAGTCTTCAAGAGATGCTGTCGACACCTATAACATGCACAATCACACTGTTAGAACTCTTGAGAGTCAGACCACACTTATGGGAAGACATGGGGAAACATTTGGAGAACAAAGGAATAAAGATTCCTCTTCAGACAAACCCTACGGTAGAAGAAAACAAACAGGAAGGTCAATCCAAAGCCCAACTTGTGCCCATAAACAAGGTCCGAGATTATTGTGAAGGTGAGGAAGGTAATAACCTTACCTATCAAATATCAGGATATAAAGATGATAGCTATCCTAGACAGTGGAGCGGGACTTGCGATTGCTACAAAGCAAATCTGGGAGAAATGGGGCCGTCCAGCTCTCAGAAAGATGAGAATGAAATTGCAACTCGCAGATGGGTATGTAGAGAGACCATTGGGAGTCCTGGACCAAATAGTTGTAACTTCGTGTGGAATTAACTATGAGCACACCTTTGCCGTGGTAGATTTCGGAAAAACGAACAACTTTGACATTATTTTGGGGCGACCTTTTATGCGTCAACTCAAAATGATACAAGATTGGGGGTACGACCAAATTTACCTAAGGCATGAGGAGCTAATAACAAAAATCAACATGAAGGATCACAGCTATAGAGACGTTGCAAAAACACCAGCTGAAGAATTTGATTCAACCACAGTGAATGAAAAAGAAATACCTGCGTGGTTACAAACGAAAGCACATCTCTAGATGTGTGGAGCATCTGATTGTGGAGACTTAATCAAAGAGGAATGTGTGTTGGAAAGGTCTGTAGAAGACGAGGCTCATCTCCCAGAACCTTTCCCTGAACATTTATTTGAGCCATTTGGGTGGACTCAAATATTGTCAACCTTGGATGTATGTGTTAACGAATGCACGCCTACCAAATTTTGTGACGATGAAGGATACGACCTAGTAACATTGAAAATGGCTAGCATCATCCTTGGGTCAGGATCAGAGGGCGAGGAACGAGAAGAACCACTATGTGAGACTGAGTGTAAAAGAATAGTTGATGAGATATCTGTAGTGGACGATAGGAATCCAACAGAGGAGGAATTCACAGATTCACTAAGAGATAACCTTCCATCACTGGGTGATGAAATCCAAATGATAGATGCTGATGACGAAAGATCAAGTGGATCAGAGACGAATAGGAAGTATATGTCGAGATCGGACAGGTTTTACGAGTTTCCTAACCAAAAACCTAGTCGACAAGAGCGGTATAGATCAAAGAGAATAAGGAAATCAAGAGCGAATAAGCATAAACCCATGCCTCTTGTCAATGACAAAACGGGACATCTAAGGCTTGTAAAAGCTGATGATTGTGTCAAAGACAAGGTCGCTGGGCGGTTTATCAAAACTAAACCATGGAAAAACAACAAGAAGAACAAGCGCGAAAAGCAAACGACTGAGACACATAAGGAGGGGGAAACAGGGTCTAAAATGACCAAAATAGAGAGGAAAATAGAGTACAGTAAGCTCAAACGGACCCCAAAGACATATGGACAACTGAAATGGAAACAAATGAGGACACAAATTTTGATAAGATGGATGTGCCATCCCATTATAAGAAGTATACCATACAAGATAGAAAAATCATAGTGCAACAACCGATGAGAGAATTGAGGGAACCTGGTACATCATACGACGGTCGTGAAAAAGCCAAACGAATAGATCTAGCGGAGCCAGGAGAAGATCCAAAACCTGCATATATTGCCACGGATCTTACTGAAGAAGAGGAAAAGCTTTTGATAGCTACTCTAAAACAGTATAGAGATGTGTTTGCATGGTCATACAAAGATCTTAAGGGGGTGGATTCAAGTATCTGTCAACACACAATACCCCTTAAGAATGACGCCAAACCAAGTAAACAACGTCCTTATACTTACAATGAGACGTTTGCAAGGAAGATCAAGGAGGAGATAGATAAGCTAAAAGAGACAGAGTTTATTTACAAAATTGAGCACACTGACTGGGTTTCACCGATTGTGGTGGTATCGAAGAAAAATGGAAAGTTGAGAGTGTGCGTCAATCTCAAGAAAGTAAACGCTGCTACAATTCGGGACAACTATCCCCTCCCCATTACTAATTATGTAATAGAAAGAGTGGCACGAAAAGAAGCTTACAGTTTCTTAGATGGCTTTTCAGGTTAGAACCATCTCGCAATAAAGCCAGAGGATCAACACAAGACGGCTTTTGCAACTGAATGGGACATTTTTGCATTTAGGGTAATGGATTTTGGCTTAACGAATGCACCAGCCACATTTCAAAGGCTGATGGGTCATGCTTTTAAAGAATATCTAAGACAGTTCTTGGCTACAATTCGGGACAACTATCCCCTCCCCATTACTAATTATGTAATAGAAAGAGTGGCACGAAAAGAAGCTTACAGTTTCTTAGATGGCTTTTCAGGTTAGAACCATCTCGCAATAAAGCCAGAGGATCAACACAAGACGGCTTTTGCAACTGAATGGGACATTTTTGCATTTAGGGTAATGGATTTTGGCTTAACGAATGCACCAGCCACATTTCAAAGGCTGATGGGTCATGCTTTTAAAGAATATCTAAGACAGTTCTTAGAAATTTACATGGATGACTTGTGAATTCACTCTCTCGTAAGATTGGAGCACATAGAGCACTTAACCAAAGTGTTCAATAAATGCAGACTGTATCGGATTTGCCCGAATATGGAGAAATGTGTCTTCATGGTAAGACAAGGCAAAATATTGGGACATATAGTGTCCAAAAATGGTATTTCGACAGACATGGAGAAGATCAGCGTAATTGTTGATCTACCACGACCAGTAAAGGTAAAGGAGGTACAGGCATTTATGGGCCATTGTGGATCTTATCGCAGATTTATCTACTCATATGCTATAATTGCAAAACCACTTTACGCATTGATAACTAAATTTGAGTGGACAGATGAGTGCGAGAAAGCTTTTCAAACTTTATTGATATCCGCTCCAATTTTGAAGGCTCCGGATTGGGAAAAGATATTCCACGTCCACGTAGATGCATCAGCATATGCTATAGGATGCATACTTGCACAACCTGGAGAAAACAACATGGATTTTCCAATCAGTTACTCCAGTAGACAACTAAACAGTGCAGAGAAGAATTACACAACAACTGAAAGGGAGGGTTTGGGTATGATCTATGCTGTGAAAAATTTTAGACATTACCTACTTTCCAATAAATTTGTATTCTTCGTTGATCACCAAGCACTACTGTACTTGGTAAAAAAACCTTGCAGTACGGGGCGGATTGTACGATGGTTCATCATACTGCTTGAGTTTGACTTCACGGTTGTAGTCAAAAAAGGAACTACACACCAAAGAGCGGATCACTTATCTAGAATGGTGCATGGAGAAAAACCTGTAGGAGTTGATGATGATTTGCCAGATGCATATCTCTTTAACATAGAAATGGTTCCAAGATGGAGCGAGGATGTAATTCCTTTGTTGACTATTGGGTCATTGAATTTGACAAGACAACCATCTACCATTGCAGCATCTAGATCATTGGTAATGTTGGTTGGAAGGCTATACAAACAGGATCGAATCAAATCCTTAGGCTTTTTGTTGAACCAAGTGAACAAGACTTGTATCTAAACCAGGCTCATGTACAAACAACGGGGATTTACAATGGGCATGCACAGACGTATCAAAGATTGATGAGAATGGGTGTATATTGGCCGAAAATGCAACAAAGTGT
Organism: Adiantum capillus-veneris; assembly: GCF_014529385.1. Classification (NCBI taxonomy): domain Eukaryota; kingdom Viridiplantae; phylum Streptophyta; class Polypodiopsida; order Polypodiales; family Pteridaceae; genus Adiantum; species Adiantum capillus-veneris. The sequence goes on along the minus strand of NC_140947.1, from coordinate 103,290,105 downwards.
TCATATGGATATCAAATCATGTGTTATCTGTACTTTTCAGAAGCCGATAGAGCACGTGAGCACCCCGATGGAATAACTACATTGCAGAATACCTCACCACCGGGATACTGCCTGAAGGGATGAGTAGATCACGTATCAAAATGATCACGAAAGAGGCAGAAAACTATGTATTGATTGAGGACAATCTTTACAAGAGGGGAAAAGAAAATCAATTGAGAATGTGTGCGACGGAAGAGGAATACGTTCCTATCTTAGAGCAAGCACATGGCGGACATTTCTCAGCTGACAAAATGGCCAAAGCAATTCTTATTGTTGGCATATGGTGGCCTACACTATTCATGGACGCTGAAGAGTTTGTGAAACGATGTGATGATTGTCAGAGGACAAAGATTCCTAGAGCACGAGATGACATGCTCTTGAGACCAATGATGGGGGCAAGAGCGTTTGCAAAATGGGGAATATATTTTGTAGGACCGATTGTGCCTCCTGGATACAAAACGCACGCTCAATACATTATTGTGGCAATAGATTATCTAACAAAGTGGGTTGAAGCGAAAGCAACAACCAAAAATGATGCAAAAACGACAGCACAGTTTTTGTATGAGAACATTTTCACCAGGTATGGCTTACCATAGAGATAGTGAGCGATAGAGGGACTCATTTCGTCAATGAAGTGATCGAATTCCTATTGGATGAATTCATCGTAATTCACAAGAAGTCAGCTCCCTATCATTCATAAGCTAACGGCCAAGCAGAAAGTATGAACAAGATTTTGGTGACAATTCTCACGAAAATTGTTAGCGAATTGAGAGCCGACTGAGATCAGAACCTGCATTCAGCTTTATGGGCATATAGAGTAGCGTACAAAACCTCAATCGGAATGACTCCGTTCAACATGGTTTATGGAATTCAAGCGATTCTGCCACTTGAATTTCTTATCCCCACACTTCGGGTAGCTAAAGAATTAGAATAGACGGGCCATAAATTATCCAATCAAATAGATATCCTCGAAAAACTGGATGAAACTAGATTGAGAGCAATTGCATCAATCTAGGTGCAAAAACGAAACATGAAATCATTCTTTGATCAACATGTTATCAGCAAGGAATTTGCTACGGGGGATTACGTCTTAATATATACCCTGAAACAACATTCCCGAAAACTCAAAAAGCGAGGCAATGGACCCTATGTGATTCATGACATATCATCTAGCGGTGCCATTAAGCTTGCGACATTTGAGGGAGAGGAGATGCCTAATTGGATTAGTGGCTGCAGGTTAAAGAAGTACAACCTACCACTAACCTCAGAGATGCTTGCCAAAATCCACGCTACGAAAGAGCGCAAGAACAAAGCAAATGAGACAAAAGCTCAAGCACAGGAGGAGGCCAGAATCACGATTTTAAAGCGGAAACAAAAATTACAACAACAAAGACTTCCTCAACCAGCAGATACGGCTCAAATTCCTCTTTCTATAACTCACACTAATGAGCAATGGGAAATAGGAATTGATGTTCGCATCAAAGTCAGACTTCCGAATGGTAGATATCAACAAGCATTGATTGACACAGGGGCAAGAGTCAATGTGGTCAACTTCTCTACTTACAAGATGCTTACCGATGAACCCATAGTGCAATCCACACGATATTTACAAGTCGCGAACGAGGCAAAAATGCCAACATTGGGCATAGTAAACTTACCAATCAATATTGATGGAAATAGTTGTCCTCATCAATTTCTTGTAATGAAAGACGGAGGAATCAGAGAATCACTATGTTTGGGAGTTCCATGGATGAGAACGTACAATGCAGTTATCGAATGGTCAGAACATGCGCTGATGTACACACACAACTCCAACACGTACATGACTCCATTCGCCAAGACAGATCACTCGTGGCCGATTATCCCCATCGATAAAAAGCAATCAGCTCATCAGCCAGAAACAACGAAAACGGCTATTCGAAAAGCATGGATAAAGAAAACCGTCGTGCAGAACAAACAGAGACAGATATGGCTGCCCAAGTCACAACTCCTGACGACAGCAACACCATATCAAAGACCTTCAGGAGCTAATCCAGAGCGGAAATGGCAACCACAGCTGGCGACAACCAAAAATTCAGTGACAAAGATTGAAGGAAGACCAAAAAGTCAACACAAGAAGCCTGAACTAACAAAATGGCAATGGAAACCTACGAAAATTCAAGAATCTATATTAAAATCGGCAAATATGAAAAAAATTGAATACAAATGGGTTCCAAAAATAGTTGCCATCAAAAAACCAACAATCAAGGAGAGAGCAATTAAACTGCAAGCTCTTTTGTTCCATAAACAGCTAGCCTCGCCATCCAAAGCCAGTGAAAATTACATTCAGTCCCCGCATCTTGCACAACACTTTGTTACCCAATGCATTGTCTCAAACATGAGGATAGGACCACATCACACGGCCGTGCATAGACATAGATTTCAAAACCCATGCACATGCACACAACCTTCGTCTAGGACGACTCAGTTTAGGAAGGGGGGAGTAACTGTTGAATCTAGCAGCAGTCAGGACCATTAAGAGGTCCAACGTGTATATATGTACATAATGCGTGTGTTTGTTTTTTTTTCATTTTTAGAGTTCAATTTCGAACAAATTTGATTAAAATCTGGCATTTTTTAGCGTTTTTATCATCCAACCAGCATAATAATGAGTTGTAATGACAAAATCTGGAGCATTGGGATGCTTCTAGTGAAAATATATGCTTAGGGGTGAGTATAATAATTTTTGGCTAATTTTCGCCAGTTAATAAGTATTTTCAATTTATTTTGTTTGATTAATCTTTCAAAAATTAAAAAATATCGCCCACAGTGTCGGAATCAAGTTTTGGAAGCAAACGCCGAAGTATCATGATAGGGTTATCAAGCATGGAAGATATGAAGCTAATCTGAAGATGTTGAATTTCAGGACCACATTTCGCCAGAATCGCATCAAATGGTCATACAACACCAGAATGACGAATGGTTCGACCCACAGATGGTATGCAGATTATATCGGGATCAAAGGTAATGAAAATAATACCTATGTCACGAAAACCTCAGGAAGATATGGGTCAGGTAGGCCAAATTCTAGCTCATTGTTCATTTTCACATTTCGAGAGAGAAGAAGAGAGCTTCTTGACCTAGAGCGAGCTGCCACATTTCTACCCCATACGGACGTTCGGAGCCAGCATTTCATACCAGAGTTCACAGCTATGTTCCTTATCAAGTAAAGATCAAGTCTATTACGCATGCAAGCGCGAATCATTGCACAAACGGGCGAATGGATCAAATCAAAGTTGGATTGAGTCAAATAGGTCAAGGGCCCTTAGAGGCATCATGATAAAACTTTTTCAGGGATAGAACACATCAATGTGCTCCCCACAATGTCAGGAACAAAGCCATGTGATCAAATCTCAATTTGGTGGTGGTACAACGATCGCGATCGGTATACCCCACTGACCAAAATTGACACAGAATTTGCAAAAAGCCTCCCCTCAACTTCACCAACAACCTGCAGGTGTCAAAAATTAATTTGGGATCTATGGTACGATCGCGATCGGTGCCCCCACGATCAGATTTTGCAAATTTTGGCTTGGCCCAGGCTTAGAACTCAGTGAGGGATACACTCTCTTGGATTTTCATGAAAAATGCACAAATTTTGCTCATAGAATGGGCCAAATTTGTCAAACACACCCGAATCGGAAAAATTGACCTACAAATACCAAAATTTGACTGAAAATTATGATGGATGGTTTGAAAGGCATACCCGTCCGACTAGGAGCCAGTATAGTTGTAGAAAACCCCGAATGGATCTCAGAATCTCCTACAACAATAGAGATGACCAATTCAGTCTCGAGTGATCACACAAGGGAGGAATTTGGCCGAACTAATGTCAAAGACTAAAAGACGACTTAGAGATGCCCAAATATTCCATTGGTATCCAAAGAATGCCTGAAAAAGGCACAAGTCTGGAAAATCTCCAAAGACGTGGTAAAAAGTGTCTGATCAAGTCAGAATCGGCCAGCGGAGTGGGCCGGTGATAGCAACACATCATGGAAGCAGTAAAAGCTCAAAAACTAACATCGCCTAACTCCAGGCTCCAACCAGAATTCATCAGGAAAACCAAATATGGTTAGACTTAGTAAAATAAGGTCAAACAGTGAAAAATTGCTCTAATTTGTTCATTTTAAGTCCAAAACTTGAAAATAAATCATAAGTGGGCTAGGCAGGCATAGGAGACTAAAGCCATCTAGTTTTCACCCAAAAAAGCCCAGGTACTACGATCGCGATCGGTGTACCTCAGCATCAGATTTTGACCAAAACTTAACAGATCCCTTGTACACATCTTGTTCAAGTCACACATCAAGTTCAAGCCAATTGGACATCAAAACCCCATGAAAAATCAAAGTCTAGTCCAAAACTCCTTTGTAACCCAAAATCAAAGTCTAGTCCAAAACTCCCTTGTAACCCAAAATTGGGACTTATAAACTCCAAAGTGGTTCAAAAAAGACAGAGTGGACCAAAATGACCCTCTGGCTATCAGCAAACCAGTCATGTGATCAAATGTTTTTTTGGCCTTTGTACTACGATCGCGATCGGTGTACCTCAGGCCCATATTTGGCTCAGATTTCAATCAGTCATAGCTCTAGTCTTCTTAGTCCCACTCGTGAAATATGGACAAGAATGGATGAGATTTGTTCAAGTTATGATGAGTTTTAACTTTTGAAGTGCTTTTTACTAAAAGTCTAAATGCTACTGGTTGCGAAAGGAAAATCCTGACAGCTTGTGATTCTAATGACACAGAATGCCTCGCCAAAAGCAAGCAAGGCAGTGGACAGCAGCACCATATGAAGTGGATGAGCTCTCTACAAACGAAAAAGCTCACATCTCAGATGAAACACTAGCTCAGATCCTTGATCACATTTTCATTGCAAAGTTTAGGGATGCTGATGGCGACATGGTAAAGACAACTATCATGCCACGGGAAATATGGAATCTCCACCGAAGGCCGGAGGTCATCGAAGCCGTGCGGGCTGTTCATTTGGAGCAGTTTTTCAGATTGTAGCCATGGGGAACAGACTACATGAGGGCCCACGAGCTCATGAGCTCGATACAGTATGATGGGTAAGCAATGCTCACCGACAAGGATGGTTCAAAGGTGAAAGTAAAGATCACCAAAGAAATCATCAACGAAGCTTTGCACTTCCTTCCAGGGCAACGCGACTTGCTGGCAAAGACCAAGTCACTGGATAACGAGAAGGTATTTATCAAAGCAAAAGGAAACAAGTACAAGTACAGTGACATGATATACAGTGATCTGGAGTTACCAATGAGATTGATCTCTCAACATTTCAAGGTACCAAAGCCTCCTCGCTACACCGAGCGGATCTTGCACATTGCAGTGGTCATGGCTCTAGCAACAACTGAAAACAGAACCATCCGATGCGATTATGGTTCTTACATCTTGGAAAACTTGATCGAAGCAAATTTGAAAGGCTTGGCAAAGAACAAAAGCTACATGAGTGCAGGGCCAATGCTAACAAGAATAGCATACCAAGCTTTGGGAATGATTGAAGACCTGCCAATGGCCAGTTCTCAAACGGCCTTGATTCAGAAAGCAAAGCTGGTTGCTCACTTAGTAAGGACGACCACTAGCGCAACATCATCGCGCTCGGCCAAGGCATCCAACAAAAGCTCAAGTGATGAAGAAAAGACGGAGACTTAAGACGAGGGAAACTCACAAGGGTCAAAAGACAAAGGACCATCTAAATTTGAAGAAAGCGAGGAGGAAGACACCACCACACCGCTTGAGAAAAGAAAAAGGGAAAGAAGTATAGTGCCGCAGTCCGACCTTCAAAAAGCATATGCAGAGGCCCAACAAAGAATTGAGGAAAGAAGGACCAAGTTGCGGGCTGACAGAAAAGCAAGAGCTGCTGCAACACAAACAAACAGAAAAACTAAGGTTCGAGAAGGAAAGACAAGCAAGAATAGAAAATGCAGTCCGCATACGGGCTGAAAAACAAAGGTTAGAAGCGGAACAAAAGGCTGCAGAAGTGGACGTTTCTTCTCAGCCCACTGAAGGAACAAAGGAGAAAGAAGTGGCTGAAGACACGAACCAAGAAGAGCAACTGAAGAAAGCTCAAAGAGAGAAGAATGTGGAAACACGACAAGCGGCGGAATGGACTCATCAAAGAATAGTAAAGATTTTAAAGAAAAGAAAAGAGGACACGTCTGCTTCACAGCCAAGGGAAGATGCATCGAAAAAGAGGCATGTACAAGAAGTGGAGAAATCACCACCTCCTCCCTCGCCGAAATCTCCTCCTCCTCCTCCTTCTCCATCAACCGAAACACCACCACCTCCTCCTCCATCATCTGCACACAAAGAGTCTGTGCCCCCTCTTGAAGCAATAGGGTACCAAGAAGCCTGTCAGGCTATGGCTGATTTCGACTACAGAAAAACCTTGCAAAATCTGGAAAAACAATTCCGATGCCAACACGTGGTGCTAGAAGAAAAGGAAAGGCTGGTACAGGAGGCTCAACACATGCAAAAATTTGGGCAAGAGGAGCTAGAGAGCCTGCGAGCACAACTGGAGCTCACAACACAGGAAAGAGACATTGAGCTACAGCAGGCTCAGTCTCTGATCAGAGATCTGGTGGATGTCACGAAGGAGTTGACATTCAAGGAAAAGGAATGCCAGGATTTGACAGCAAGGGTAAAGAAAGCAACGGAGCAGCTTGAGTAGAAGGTGCAAGGTTCCAAAGAGTGATAAGCTCATACAACACAGTAAAAAGCACGCTTACCACATTGCTGAAGAACCAGGAACCTGCTGGAGCATTGGTCTCCACATCAGACAATGTTGCAGCAGAGAACACCCTAGCGGCGCTGAAAGAGGAGCTAGATCAAGAAAAACTTCAAAGACAGTTGCTCCTCTCGGGAATGATGGCCCAAACGGTGGCCAACGAGCAAAAAGTAAAAGAGCTGGAACAGCAACTCGCACAAGCAAGGGCCGAGTTAGAGACTCAGAAGCAGATTAGTGACACATTGCTGAAAGAAAAAGAAGCATTGAGTTCTCAACCGCAAATCAAAACAGAGGAAGCCCAAGTGCAGCCGCAACTGCTGCCAGGACAAGAAATGCCCGACTTGCTTGAAAAACCCTTTCAGACAGCATCAAGAAGCCCTGGAGGCTTTACTCCACACACGAAGCTTTTCAGCAACTCTTGCCTCCTTGGAGCCCCATCAACGACCACAGCTTTGAACATGCACGAGGACGTGCAAGGATAAGGAAGGGGGGAGTGTTTGGCAGACGAAGCTGCAGTTTCCAGAGAAGGAGTCACATTTTAGTGGGAAACCCTTGTAAAATTCTTTTGTAAGAGAGCATCTCTAAGCCGAGAACTTGTAAACGAATTTATGATTATTTTTCTGGGAGCAATTGTATAGTGGAGATCCAGTTAGAAGTTTAGGACTTTTTGGTCGGACAAGCCATTTGTAAAGACCTAAACTATAAAGGTCAGTTTTGTAAGTTTGAACATTATCTTCTTTTATCACAAGTTTTAGAAGAAGACAGTGTACGTTTGAAAGCTCTATCTTGCTCCAACTTGTAATCTTTGCTACTGTAGCTACGGTAATCCGAATTCAGATTCGTTTATTGCATTGTGTTCCTCTTACTTTGCTCTTCCATTCAAGTGTAATCATTCAACATTCGGTGTAGGTTTTCAACTACGTGTTTGGAGCTTTAAATCGCTGTTTTGAGTGCTTATATGCGTATTTTATGTTGTTTTGACCTTAGGAGAGGCTTTAGGGACCCTAAAACGACCCTTTAGGATCATTTGTTCACTATTTTTGCTGACTTTGGGATGAACGATCGCAATCTTTGTACCTCTCTAGAATGCTGTGACAGTGATAGGATATGCTCCTGATAGTCCTCTGTAGCTTCCCTTCAAGTTTCGTGGGAATCCGATATGATTTGCATAGTAAATGGGCATGATGACTGTAGAGTTGTGTAGAAGGACATAGGTAGATTACTTGGCTTTAGTGTGGTTGATTTTCTTGTAGAGTTAGTAGTTGCATCTCTTCGAGTTCACTTCATTAGGATTGACACCCTAGTGAGTTTCCATGCCTCATCCTGGTCACTTCCCTTGTATTGATATTTTATGTTGATGCGTGAGAGCTATGCTATGGACGTCCGTCGTGGCGATCCGCAAACAGGGTATGTTTGGTGGGTATGATGGAAAGGGATATCTTACATGCTACATGCTAGAAATAGAACTTAAGGGCATTTTGGTTGAGTGCATGATCAAAGGGATTGAACAATTAGTATCTCGAGGATTATGTGAGCAAATACAAGAATTTATTCGTGTAGATGAACAAATTTTGAGGAAGTTGTTTTACAAGTGGTTGACCGGCATATGTTCTCAAAAATGGGGCAAGGATGTTATGATTCAAATTATTTTAGAGGACAAAATGATCAAGGGTCATTTGCAAGAATCCGCATGGTATGACAAAATTTGGGAAGAAATTTATCCTTAAAGCAAAGGAAGGCCAAGAAGCTGATGAAACTCCTCATAGGGGTAAGAGTAAACCACAATATGCTCTATCATGTAGCTATAATGTTGTTTGTAGAATCCATATCCAAGTGAGAATCAAGATATTCTTAATCTTTATGATCAACCCTCGTGATTAGCATGATTTCCCCATCTTTCAAAAGATCTTCAGGTATGTATGTTGCCTCACAAGGGACACAAGATTCCCAAAACAATTTATGCCACCATAGTTGGAAATTTCTTAATTAAGTAGCTTGCACTCACCAAGACCAACAAAACCTAATCACAAGCCACTAACCAGAACTGGATATGAGTATTTCCACAAACATGACTACATGCATGATCCTCACCACACTTAGAGTGTAATTTGAATACCATTAGTCAAAGATCCATATATTTGTTTCTACCATATAGCATGTCAAAGATCCACCAAATATTTGTTTCTTCCATAACACATGTTAAATATCTGCAAGATAGAAGATTGGAATCTTAAATTAGAGCATTATTTAATTCAAATATCATGGCTCGTAGATCATGCCATAATATATGGTATCCATGAGCGAAAATGTGTCAAATGAGGAGGATGAACCTTTTGCTTGTCTATTCTTTGCTCGAACATCTTCACCTTTCATCCCATTGTTGGGAAAAACTTTAAGTAATTTTTATTTTTATTTTGTGTGTGTGTGTGTGTGTATGTGTGTGTGTGTGTGTGTGTGTGTGTGTGTGTGTGTGTGTGTGTGTGTGTGTGTAAAGTGGGTACATTGCAAGCCAAAGGATTTTAAAACTTCAACTTAACACTAGCTTGGTTACCAAACATGACATAAGAGTGTCCTTTCAAGGTTTTGAAAAAAAATTTCAAATACTCCATCATATGGATGTGTTTGTAGAAGTCGAGGAATCTCAAAGCTCGAGCGAGATTCTCCGAGCAATCCATAAAACGAGCGAGATAGGGCAATGCACATATACAAAACAAAAACCAAACATGATTTGTTAGGTGACTTCAAGCACAACAACAAAAAAATTAATTGAAGATTGCACCTATTTTTTATGGTAAATCAACCAAAAAATTTTGACCGACAAAACCCTTTGAACAAGGTTTGGGTAGAGTGTTTTCTTTGATGGGCTAGAACACTTGGAACCATTATAATGGCATGTTGATACTCATCTCCAATTTCAGCCCCCCAATCAAAGGATTAAACCACAAGCTTTACACTAAAAAGGTAAGGTTGTTGCCACTAAACTAATATCATGAATAACGAGAGTTTGGGAGCTCTTCACTTCTTCTTCTTCTTCTCCTCTCTCTCACTCTACATCAAGTTATTATGGGTCTTCAGGAACGTTTAGAGATACCAAACGTCGACTTTGATTTGAGCCTGCCCTCAATGAGATTGACACCCTCCTCCTCAGTTCGCCCCATGGACCTCCATATCTGTGCTACGTGAGAATGGATAGGGATCATCTCTCTCTCTCTCTCTCTCTCTCTCTCTCTCTCTCTCTCTCCTCTTCCTTTTAATGGGGTGTAATCATTGCCATTCGGCTTGGAAGGAAATAGCAAGGAAGAGGAAAGCAAAGGAAGAATCTCTGATAGGGAAAGGATAGCCTCTCTATCTCTCTCTCTCTCTCTCTCTCTCTCTCTCTCTCTCTCTCTCTCTCTCTCTCTCTCTCTCTCTCTCTTGAAAACTGTCTTCTACTTATTGTCTCATCGTGCTACCCAGTCGGGAAGACCTCCAACATCTGCCTCTTAAGATGTGTCACAATTTCCTCGCACAAAGCTGGGTGCGAACACATGTGCATGAGTGGTGCCAACACACCCTTAAAAAAATTTGCGGGCATATCCTCGAGCAACATGTTGCATGCATACCTCTCTAACCATGCAGACATGCGGCTGACCAAAATCATCGTAAACTCCTTACCGCCATTCTCTTTGTCACTATCTAGCTATATATCCTCCTTTTACTCTCACTGCAGCTACTGCTCTATGAAAATCACATTGGACCAGGGTTCCAAATTGTCAGAGTTCCCTGACGCATCATGCACTATACTGATGTACGTCCGCCATGGGAGAATTTGGCACATAATCCTTTGCACATGGACAATATCAAGGTAAGGACATATAGTCCTCAAGAAGTGTGACCTTGAGTCTCCATGGAAGTCAAAATGCATGAGAGTTTTTATCAAATACTAATAAGTTCTTGGCCTACCATATAAAGGAATTAATTAGATTGGTAGCTCTAGTTTTAGCCGCGCAGACGTGCACCTACGCATGCAATATCATGACCAAACAAAATAAGTTTTGGAGCAACATTAGCACCGTTCTTACATTCGTCATTCAGCAGAGTAGCCACGCTGCAATGTCGGTGTTGGGATGTGTTGGAGACAAGCAACGATGCATAATAAATAATAATACAGGCTAGCTAATTAGGCGGGCACTCCAAGATCAAAGGTGTTGAACGTTACTGCTCGTCTTCGGGTTATGAGCTTGGCAGCGTTAACTACTATGTGTGACCTGTAATTGTGGACAGCACCCGTCGCTCCTTTCACATGACCATGGACACAGCCTCCGACCTTACGTGGTTGCAATGCCAGCCCTGCCACCCGTGCTTGGAGCAGCTGGACCAGCCCATCTTTGACCCCTGAGTGGACTCCACGTCTTTCCATAATCAGAGGTGACTCCCCTCTCTGCAATCTCCTGGGCCGCCTCCAATTAAATGTCGAGGCCGGACAGCTCCGTCTGCACCTACCTCAAAGTGTACCAGGACAACGGCATGCCCGTCGGCAAGCTCGTCTCCAACGTCACTCGTGCTGCTTGACTTCTTGTCGGTGCCAAACAAAGACTTTTGCGCCTCTCTGTTATGTGTTGTGCCACATCAATGAGAATTCGTCCTCCTCAGTGAGTCAGCTCCAGCATGCAATCAAATACAATTTTTAAACTTTCTGTTTACAACCTGCAGGTGTGGAACTAATGCGTGCATGTACATGTGCATCTCTCTCTCTCTCTCTCTCTCTCTCTCTCTCTCTCTCTCTCTCTCTCTCTCTCTCTCTCTCTCTCTCTCTCTCTCTCTCTCTCTCTCTGTTTTTTGAAAAAAAAAAACCCTCTGAAAGAGCGCGCGCCGGCGCGCGCTCTTTCAGAGGGTTTTTTTTTTTCAAAAAACAGAGAGAGAGAGAGAGAGAGAGAGAGAGAGAGAGAGAGAGAGAGAGAGAGAGAGAGAGAGAGAGAGATGAGAGAGAGAGAGATGAGAGAGAGAGAGATAGAGATAGAGAGACGAGCTTCATAGATCTCCCTCCCTACCAAGCCACTGTTTCGTGACATACCAGGCAAGCTGAGAGAGAGAGAGAGAGAGAGAGAGAGAGAGAGAGAGAGAGAGAGAGAGAGAAGGGAGAGAGAGAGAGAGAGAGAGAGAGAGAGAGAGAGAGAGAGGAGAGTGAGAGAGAGGAAGGGATAATGTTGTGGGATCTATGAGGGTGGAGCTTTGCCTTTCCTAAAGCTAAGCAGGGGACACAGCAGAGGGGGAAGATGAAGAGCAAAGGCAATAGCTCACCATGAGCATGGAGAGGAGCACAGGGCCAAGGATATATTTACCCATCAGCATGCCTGATCATTCCAGCCAGCCCACATACGCAGTCCTAGAGTTTGTGGCTTCTCCACCCCAGCTCCCCCTTCGACCCCCACTTTCTTCACTCCCCTGCTCCTATCCCTTCCCTGCCCCCACCATGCTCTGCTTGCCCCCTGCTCCCTCTTCCTCCACCTCGCCCACCACCGCGCCTCCACCCCCCTCTTTCTTTCCCTCTCCGTCGCCCCTCCCCTCCCCTACCACCATGGCCCCCCTCTCCTTCCCATGCCCCACTTCCCTGACGCAACACATTGTACCTCCCCTCCCCTCCCCCTCCCACCTCTTACCCCCCCCTCATCACCATTACCATCAACATCACCATGTGCACGACCGGCCCTACCCTTCTGCCCGCCTCGAAGTTGTCAACCTCGACTCCCCCCCTTCGTCTCCCTCCTCTGTCGCCCCCTCCTCTGCCTCCAGTGCCAGCAGAGAAAGCTCCAAAGAGAAGCACTCACACTCGTCCGCCGCTCCCCCCATCACAACTCATGGAGTCTCTTCCATGGGGAATGCCTCTCTGGCTAAGCCCATGGTCTGCTACAACTCATCCCCTCCCGATGCGTCATCCACATTGGCAAATGGCTCCGGTTTGAGACCCATGGCTAACTTCATCTCATCAGCTGAGGGTGGAGGGCTGAGCATACCAAAGTCCAAATTCAACGCAAGTAGCGAAGGGGACATAATGCAGACACAGAGTTCAGTGTCACAGATGGACAGGGAGACGATAGCGCACACACACTCCTCCAATTTCCGTGATGTGGTGAGGCAGCTGACAGGCGCATCAAGCGACGATCAAGATTTGCTACCAGTTACGCTACCGACAAGGCTTGCAAACCGTGTGAACAACACATATATGGGTCAGAACCCTCATAGATCCCACATACGCAGAGAGGAAGGGAGCTTTTGAGGCTGAGAGAGAGAGAGAGAGAGAGAGAGAGAGAGAGAGAGGAAGGGATAATGTAAGGAGGAGGAGACAGTCTCTGAGAGAGAGAGAGAGCCCGGCCATGTCAGTGTGTCTATTTGAGGGGTCATAAAAAAAGGTAGCGGGGGTTTCAAGGGACAAGAAGAGGAGTTGCTTCCTGAAAGGCAGCAAGGATGGAGAACGAGTCTGAGTAATTTGAGAGGCGTTACACACACAAAAATGCACACACACAGAGAGAGAGAGAGAGAGAGAGAGAGAAGAGAGAGAGAGAGAGAGAGAGAGAGAGAGAGAGAGAGAGAGAGAGAGAGAGAGAGAGAGAGAGAGAGAGAGAGAGAGAGAGAGAGAGAGAGAGAGAGAGAGATAGATAGATAGATTTTTATTATCGTCCTCGGAGGTCAAATATGACCTATGGGACCAAAGTTACATGTGATGTAGTATGTGTATGGCTGATGAGTGACTCTCGATGCTCCAAAATTGTAGTGATGAGAGTCGCAATGGAGAGCCCACACTTTGGCTGGGAGAGGAAAGTGTGTAGGTCTAAGTTATGGCTGAAAATGTGAGAGAAGCAAGTTCGGATGTGATCAAAAGCTGAGCACTCTAGTAGTGTGTGGTACTCAGACTCTCGAACTTGCAGTGAGCATAATGTGCACAATCGATTTGACTCTTCTCCATTGCCCCAACGCCCTATCTCGCATCGAAGGAAATGGGAGCTAAGCCGAATTGCTGCGATAGTGCGTATCGCGGACAAGGGAATAGGCTCAAGCATGTAAGTGTGAGTATGGTGTCCTCTCTCAGTGAAGAACATGGTTTTGTAGTTGGGGGCAATATAGGTATTGTAATGTATGAAGCGTGACCCACCGGATTTCTCCCAAGCCGTAATACATTGGCGTTGAAGAAAAGCTTCATTCACTTGAGAGTCAATTGAAGCATCATGTAGCAAGTGTAATGCATCCCATCTCCCAAACCACTTCTTTATGTCTTGCATCCATACCGTGCTCAAGATCTTGCTTTTATGCGTCTTTTGAACTTTTTTGCTTGCTTCCCATGCAATTGTAGGAAGTCGATGTGAGGGGTTTTGACGCATCTTTATCATGTACTCCACAACCCTTTCCATGCCCATAACCTCAATTGGAAGAGATCCCGACTCAAGAAGTAGGAGCATATACGGTGTTTGTGTCTTAACTTGGAGAAAGTTTGTAAGAAAACGCTTTTGGACATTCTCAAACTCTTTCCAAGTAGACTTTGAGATGCTCCCGCGCCACACTTCAACTCCATAAAGAAGAACCGGTGTCACCAATGCATCAAAAAGATACTTCTTGAGAACCCAACACTTGATGTTTCCCGCATTACACATGTTCTCAAATGCATAATATGCTCTCTTTCCCGCTTCCAAACGATGCATAGCACATTCATGCCACTTGTGATTGGATGGAACCTCAAGGCCAAGGTACTTAAAGCTCTCAACAACTTCAAGTGTCTCGTTGTTGTACACAATGCATGGCTTCTCCTTATGGTTGGTTTTCACAAGCATAACCTTTGTTTTGGATTCATTTACAATCAACCCACTATGCAAGCAAAAGTTCTCAAGGACAACCATAAGCTTTTGTGCATCTTCTAAAGTGTGTGCTAGAAGCACTACATCATCCGCATATAACAAAAGCATGATTACCGCATTGCAAATAGTGACCTCTTCAATGCCTTCTTCTTGCATAAAGTCAAGTACCATTTGTTCCAATTGATCGATGCATAGACCAAAGAGAGTTGGTGACAATGGACATCCTTGTTTAACCCCAATAGTGCTTACAAAAATTTCTGAAAAGAGAGAGAGAGAGAGAGAGAGAGAGAGAGAGAGAGAGAGAGAGTAGGGAGAGCAGCGAGAAACTAGAGTAGTAGCAGCTGCCCATCGCCCAACAGGGCAAGACAAAGCAAAGAACTCAGAGCCGCCGCCCACCGCCTCTGAAAGCAACTACAATTGCCAAAGAGAAGGGCACCTCAAAATCCTCCCGCCCACTTGAAACTATGTCAACTTTTGACCTTTGCTCAAATGGCATCATCTTTAGATCCCCTTTTCCTAACGATTTTCTTAAAATCGTGCACACATGCTCACACACTTGCTACACCTGCAGCAGCCTAGACCTTTAGCTGCCATCACGCCTTCTCGTGTCCATAGTCCTTGCACATGTGGCCATGTTCCCATCCTCTTCACTAGCACACGGACAAGAGAGACGGAGACAGCCTGTCCCACCCCAGTTGCCCAACACCTGCTATATTGCTTCAACGTAGAGAAACAAACCCCTCCCTACCTCCTCACACATCTGCTTCGCCTACATCGTATAGCAAGTCACGCAAGAGAGAGAGAGAGAGAGAGAGAGAGAGAGAGAGAGAGAGAGAGAGAGAGAGAGAGAGAGAGAGAGAGAGAGAGAGAGAGAGAGAGAGAGAGAGGTTGGCAGCCTGCATGCACCATATTTGATTAAAAGACGAGTATCTCCAGCAGATACTCCCTTCCGTCGATTTGTTCAAAACGACTAGCCATATTCGGTTCAACCATTTAACTGTTCAGGAAAAACCATTTTTTCAAACATACAAATTTCTTTTGTTGAATTTTCCAAGAGAAAATTTAAGAAAATTAAGCTTATTTTTTGGGGCTTTACACTATTTTTCTTTATATTGAGGCGAATTTTCTCCCCTTTCGCTTACCCTCAATTGGCCTACTACTCGGTTCAACATACTAATAGGTTCATTATTATATTTGTTGCAATCTTGCCGAGATTCCAACGAATGCAGCATTAGCCCTTTGCAAGTTGTCCAACCAAAAACTTAGCAAGCTGGACTCGAACTCTCGTTGCTCCACATGCGCATTTTCAAGTCAACTGAGCTAACAATGTAGGAGACTGCATATGTTGCGTGGCATAGTGCAACACATTAATTAAAAAATATAACCAAGCCCTCCCAAAACCTGCTTGGCCACGCTGTCGTCAATGACTATGTGTCATTGACCCCATGCTATTTCTCATGCCAGCATGCTATAGTAGATGACTCTACGCCCTTCCTTTTGTTAGTCCCATCTTTTGTCTTTGCAACAGGCATCTCTTGGGATTCGTGTTGCACTTTTTTTTTTCAAAAATTGTTGGGACATACTGGTACTACTACTACTACTGGTAGGTTTCTAATTGAAATTGATGGAATCTTTGCAGATGCCTTCTCTGTTAGAGTCTTCACGGACGCCTACTGCAAGACAAACTAAAACTCTCCCTAACGAAAACTCGAACTGCGGACGTTAAGAACCTCATACTTGAGCACCATCTGCTATCCACCACAACAACGGCTTGCTGATGTCTACTAACCTAGTCCTGCAACATTAAAAAATTTATCTTTCTATGCGAATCGCGATGCATGGCATGCTGAGCACCTGCGGCACCAAGCCCTCACGCCCCTTTGCACTACTAGCGAGGAACGCTAGTAACTGTGCTTCATTTTCCCTTTTTTCATTGATCAAATGTTGATTTTGCTCTACATTTCTTTTCCAAATCGAGAGCCCTGCACCCCCCCCCCCCCCCCCCCCCCCCCCCCCAAAGGGCCACTAAGCCGCCCTCCGCGTACAGCGCGCTGCGGTTCTCCATGGCCATCAACTTGTCGCTGTTGCAGTCCTCCATGGTCATGGCAGTCTCGTTTTCTTTTCTCCAGGGGTATCTTTCGATTATTACATGATTTTCCTATTTTCTACAATGGGTAACCCCTTACTGGCATTTTTTTAATTGAAAAGGGAACGATATTAAGCTGAGCCACATTTTTCCCAAACACCTAGGAATCAATGGGAAAAGGAGAGCATTGAAAATCTCCACATAAAATTTAGGATTTTTTGAGGGTTATTTTAATCTGCCAAATCTAGCCGGTTCCTTCAAGGAAAGCCTCAAAACTAACCGAGAATTTTCAATTTTTTTGTGCTTTAAATATACACTAAAGACAGGTTTTCTAGGGCGTTTTTGTTGAAAATTGATGCTAATTAATGTGTCCTTGATAGTAATATTGTTTCTCATTTTTTAGATAGATAGATAGATAGATAGATAGAGAGAGAGAGAGAGAGAGAGAGAGAGAGAGAGAGAGAGAGAGAGAGAGAGAGAGAGAGAGAGAGAGAGAGAGAGAGAGAGATCTAAGCATCTTCTCTCACTTGGCATCGTTCTTTCTGTAGGACAAATACACCAACTAATTTTACACAAATAGTTGGTGTATTTCTCAAACCAAGCCCTGCCACCTGTTCTTTCTATCCATTGATAACCCTTTTTGTTGTGATGCATGAATATATAACAAACAATAAATATTCTGTTGACGATAAAATTTACTATATCGTGTACAAACACTTGCTCGTGTTTGTCCTTGCTCGGAAAACATCGCTCGGTGCATGGTAACACTCGTAGAAGTCCTTACTTTAGGTCAAAGCTAACACCACACTTTATGTGTAAAACATAGGAAACACTCACAACTCTTAATTTTATGGTCATGAGAAGCTCTCAAGGCCAAAAGAGTGCTCAATTCGACCAAAAATAGCATAATATTTGCTAGGTGAACCCTATTTTACACAAGATACAAAAATCTTCAAATAATGAGCCTATTTTTCTTGTAAACATCAATAAGTTCTTAATCAAATTCAATGGTTTTTGTAAGCCCAAAAATTTTCTTTTGAACATAAACTATTAAAAAAAGTGCATGTTTTGCATTCTGTTGACCTATCATCAATGTTTTTATGTGTACATAGGAAGTCAATTGTCAGAGTTTATGCTAGAGCCTCAAAACTTGAGGCTTGGGTTGGCAAGTGATGATGCCAATCCCTTTGGCACCAAGTCTACATTATGGAGCACTTGGACAATGGTGATCATTAACTACAATATTCCACCATAGGAGACAACCAACAAGGGAAATATACTTTCTTTGATTGTGCTAGGAAATTACAAAGTGGAAAATATTGATGTCTACCTCAAGCTCTTCATTGAGTAGTTGGAGGAGTTATGGAAGGGCATCTTTGTTGTGGATGTATCACTTTTGAAGAATATGAGAGAGGCCATTGTGAGATGTATACTTATGTAGACTATGCACGACTATCCAGGTCTTAATGAGATTTCTAGTATGTTGTGTTCATTCCTCTTACTCTTTATTATTTTAAGAATAAAGATTTTCTTTAACAATATGAGAGTAGGGTTGTTCACATTGGGCCACAATGCTTATTCTACTTGAGGGCCATCATTGGTGATGGAGTGGCTAGATGCCTTGTGCAAGATAGTATATGCAAACAGTCATTGCTTCCTACCTTAAAGTCATAGCAAATACAAGGATCCTACAAATGGGAAGACCCCCCTAAAGTGCACAATTATACATTGTGCAAGCATTTGGGAAAATCACTACATTAGTGATCCACCCCCATCTACTCCACAAAAAGGTATGTCAAGGTAATCCATATTTTAAGGATTCTATGATCTAAAGGAATTAAAAAAATCAACACCTATTGATGCCATGCACATATTCAAGAATGTTGCTCACACAATTTGGGACGACAACCACATTACACCATTTGGGACCACATTACAGACAAAAGGGACTCATTGGGGGCAAGGAAGGATTTGAGAGCCTTCAAATGTCTTCCCACATTAGCCACTCCACATTGAGGGCCCAATGGGTAGATTGTGCTTCCTAAAGCCCCATGGATTCTAACCAAAGACAAGTTTGATCAAGTGAAGGGTTCCATTGCCTCTATTCACACGCCAACAAGATACCTGGATACCTGAGATCATGAAAGGGAGATTTTATAAAGGCAAAGACAAGTGAAAGAATTCAATTGTATGGGCTAAATTTTATGATTAGGACAAAATGTTAAAGGTAATTATTTAATGTTTATGTTTTCCCCCATTTAGTTTAGATCTGGAATTGTGTGTATGATTAAAACAATATTTTGTCTTAACGTTTTGACATTGTAGTTCATTTTTCTTGTGAGTATGTGTGGAAGTGGGAACAAGAAAGTGAGGAGGGATATTTTCAAACTTGATCAGTTAGTAAGGTACATCATATATCTATTCCACTAAAGTATTCTATATACACTAAATCCTCAACATGCACCTAGTGTACTCTTGTGGGTTATCTTGTAAATTTGTAAGCTCCAAAGAAATAGAGATAGACGCCATCTTAATGCTCAAATGCTTGTTTCGTAAATAGTCTTTTCCATTGAGGATGATTTCCCTTTATCTGTTCTTGCTAGTAAGTCCACCTTTGGGTTCATGCGGTTAAGGAGATAGCTATATGTGGAGTAGTGCATGCACGATGGATGTTCTTTCTTGAGAGGTTTTTAAAAATTGTCAAAGATTTTGTGCGACTACGGGCCCGACCTAAGGCATGCATGGTTGAAGGATGGATCATGCAAGAGGCATTTGTATATATCTAAGAGTATTTGGCTTCTATCGATCCCTCCAAGCCTTGGACGTGGTCAGATGAGGAGGGTAAATATTACTTCACACTTGCCAAGTGGAAAGGGAAAATTAATTATCATGGACATGGATCTACACTCAATGGTCGATAATTTTTGCATCCTCAATACAAATATTATGACCAAGTGGGTGGACTTGTGGACAATGGAAAAGGTAGCACATTTGCAAGAGAGGGAAGCATGGAGCTCATGGAGGCACTCAAGGGGTTCACTAAGTGTAAAACTACCATACCACGTGCGTTCAAGACATGTTTGTAAAACCCCTTATCTGTGAAATTTTTAAGGAATATAATGTACCCTTTCTTTTAAAATCTGTAAGTTTTTTTCAAATTTGAAATAATAGTATCCTTCTGTATATATATTTTTGTAAGTTTCAAGCACTTTAAAGAGCCTTCTATTGAACTCACATGATATGCTACATCTTTCTTAGGTGACCTCCTTGAGTGGTTTTTAGCTTGGGCAATTACAAAAAAATGGACTTAGGGAGGGTGCCCATGGGCTTTTCAACCCCCAACATCCCTCCTATCCTCCATATCTACAAATCCGGAGAGCAACAAGCAAGAGCATCCGGAGATTGTCGTAAATTTTGAGTTTGTAGAGATTTTATAGATGGTCTCCAGTAAAGCAATTAGATTTCCATGCTTTGCCACGGTTTTGGCAAGGCCCTCATTCAAAGTTTTCATATAACCAGAGTTTTTGGGCACCCTAACTCTAACAAGGGTGTTATTTCATGGATTAAACAAGCACATCTTGTCTGTATGCATGGAATCAAGCAACACATTTTGTTAATAATTAAGAACTAGCAAGTTTGTGACTATCAATATTTCAAGCGACGATTGCAAGGATTCAAGCAAGGCTGGCTTTTGTAGCAGCCAAGGTAATATGGTGCAAGTCTAGACGACAACAAATTGTGATTAGAGGTTAGCAACAACAGGAGGTGCCAAGTACACTTTATTCATATGATTAAGCTAGATATTGATTAATGTCAAAATTGTACGCTCCCAATATGGCGTCCACTTGACAAGGTGGTAGGTTAGGGCCTTAAGGTTGGCCATAGTACATCAGTTAAGTTTATTATGGAGCAGGGCTTCATACAAACAAGAGCTATGCCATGATTGATGATTATAGCAAGGCTTTACATTAGTCATCTTTTAACAAAGGAGAAGGCTCCACCAAGGATAACACCTGCATGTGTTTCTACCTTAAACAAAGCAAAGCTGCCTAGCAATACAGGCATATTAGGCATGGCATGTGACTTCTAAGGCAAACTTATTTGGCAAGGCCGACCATTTATCGCTATTCACAAAGCCAGAAGGCATCTTTCTTTGAAGTTGCAATTTTGGAGTTGCAGTCAGAAATGGTCATGCTCAAGGGTAAATGCCAACAGCATTAAGCAACCCAGGTGCGCTTTGTTTCTACAATTATTGTAATTTTTTTAAAGTTTTTAGTCCAATAAATTACTCGATAAGGTCTACAATTGGTAGGGTTAATTTTTGCTTATATGTATTGAGTATGACAATGCTATAAGATGCATCAGGGAGCAAGTCTCCACATAAAGATACTCAAGAAAATGGCTTGTGTGTTAAGTCAGCCAATATCTCTTTAATATATCATCTTTGTGTTGTCAAGCGAAGGGGAAAAGCAAGGCTTGTAGGAGCACAGCTCCCTACCTATATTTATGCATTGGGGCTTGATTACTCCAAAGCACTTACAACTTGCCAAAGTGCATGCCAAATACGTACATGAAATACATTTAACGCACATTCATGCCACAGGATGCTCCGACCTTTGATGCTAGGGGTGGTGGTTACAAAAAATTGGTAAGTACCTTAAATATAAGTTTCAATTTTAAACTTACTCCATTTTGCAAGATTGCCTTTTGCAAGATCGCCTACAATGCCAGCTTGCCAAGAAAATGTTACTTTGGTTAAGCAAAGTTTGGCACTTGAGATAAAATTTCATAGCTCATTCTCACGATTCTTAATAAGCTGCATGATTTGGCAAGGCCAGTTCTCTCTGACAGTTTGATAAGGTTGATTCTCTTTTGCTTTGACATTTTTGTGTCAACCAAAGTACCTATTAGCGAGCTATTAGCTAAGATCAACTAGGTTCCGTTCTTTTCATCTTCTAGATGCACTTATGTGAAGCAAGGCTTCACTTTAGGAAATTTGGAATAGAAGCTTCCAAAGTTTGGAATATGCTAGTATCATATCAACTTGAGGAAACTTGGCAATATGTCTACCTATTTTCTATTGACGATCGGTATGAATCAAGCCCCAAGGGCATACAAGGTACATCCAACAGTGCTAAATTTCTCTATGTACATGGCTACAAGCCACATTCAAGCGAAGGCTTCTCTCAAAGGGGCGACAAAGTTATATAATTTCAAGTTCTACTTGTGTTTTTTCTTTTAACATATTATTTGAAAAAGATTTATTTATTGTGCAAAGCAAAGTGCTTTGACAGATTAACTGCAAATTAAGGCTTCTATTTTGTGCCACAGTACTATCCATTGACTTGAGATCAAGGGTAATGGCATATATGTTTGGCAATAAGAGGATATAATCTCACAGAATGGTTTGCAATAACCAGTTGTATAGACGCGATCTAATTTTAGCAACTCTGAGAGAGAAAGTGTGCATTGTATAGGAGAAGACATTAATTGGTGCAAGCTCTTGGTATCCATAATTTTTGGTGTGGCTATCCACCATTGAGAAGGTACCACTCTAAGCTCATAATTTTTTTTCTCCTATGAAAGATGGCAAAGTCTGTAGAGAGCGTGGTTTGCTTTCTTCAGATGCGATAAATTTGGCATCTTTGCATAGAGATCGTATATCTCTTGGAAAAAAATTGTGATCCATGTTTATCTCAAGGATACGTGTTGATTGTAAAGTAGCACTACCATATTTTTGGTCTCTGATTGGTTCCCATAAGCACTATGGCCACGGTTCTTCTACCTCCGGAATTGGCATCTCTGCTTGTGAGCCCACCCCATCTATGGTATGTAAAGGTGCCTCAACTCCTGGCTCTTCTTGGTCTCTATTTACAACACCTTGATTCTCCATTTCCTAGATTCTTTTGCAGATTAACACCTCCATTTTTGGAGCATTTGAAGAGCTTTGGCCTCCTGCATGAGCTCCTTGCACATTTGCGACCTCTCTTTTTCATACCCTGGATGAGGATACGCCAGCCATCTATACTCTTGGGCTTGATTGGGTTTTAGCCTAGCTTCATAGGCCTTCAAAATTGCATCTAAAGGCTCAAAGATTTTGCCCACCAAGACTGAACCACCTGAGTCAGTCTTTGACTCTTTAGGCCCCTTTGCAATTTTCTTGCTTTCTTGCTTGTGTTTAAGCTGTTCTCTTGTTTGATGCATTTCTGTTTCTAAAGTAGTTTTCTCCTTCAACCTCTTTGCTTTTATTTTTTGTCGTTCGCCTTTTCATGATTTTCTTGCAGTTCTCACCAATAAGTTTTTGTTTTTTGTTTGAGGTGGCAATGTGGGTTCCTCCCTCGGGTGGTTCGCCATGGAAAACTTACTGCATCGTGTAAGTGCAAGGGAGGGAGTTATTTTACAAGTTACATAAGCATATAAGTTAGGGGCAGGCCCCCAAATTTATATCCATAACGCAAAAATAAGGGAGGGGGTATCATATTTATTGGTTGGGGAGGGGGGGGGGAGAGTGAGACAAGGGAAAAGTTTTTGTGTTTCAAAATCATGGCTACCCAAAAGAGTCTGCCCTTGAACTTTTGAGTCAATAGCTATAAAGATCCATGCAAGAACTAACATTGCTTTGTATCAACTGCTTGTTTTGTGATTATAATTCATTTGTTGAGGGATGAAAGCTGTAAAGAGTTTTTATAGATGAAAATTTACACAAAGAACCTAGCACAACTTTATGACCACGTTTTTTGAGTAATTTATATGGGGCAGAATTGGAACAGTAGCTAGAGTGCAAGCTAAGCAGGTACATAGTTTGAAAGTCAAACTAAGACACATTGAGGGTACATCTAGTTATCACCATAAGTGGTTCCTTAGTACGTTGCCAATCACTATGCCAAACGCTCTTTGACTAGTTTTACTCAGTTAGATCATGTGAGACCTAAATTTTATATGTAAGATAGGGGTATGATAATTTTTTTCATTGATTGTCATATAAGCATAGAAAGGGGGTCATATTCCCTAGTATGAGTTGTATATTTGGGGTTTTATCAAAGTTTTCCACTCGCAGGTGGTGTCTTGTTTTACATATAGAGTGAATCTCTCGGAGTTCCTCCTCAACAATTGCATTTTTGGTAGCTTCTCGAGCTTGAGCTTGAGTCATCACCTTTAAAGAATGCAGGTTCTACCTCAGATCCGCTTGAAGAAGGCATCACACCTACAATGTTCATTGTTTCTTTTCCCTTGTAGTTTGGATTCTTAGCATAGTGTTGGAGTAGATGGTGTCTCCCACAACCATCACAAAATACAAATATTTCTATTTGTGGACCCTTGTTTGGACATCTTCGTGCCCAATGATCACTTCCACATTCATAGCATGGACCTTCTTGTTTCATAGCTGGCGATCCATCCAATGGTTTTTCTTGCCTGATAAGAATGTTCTTTGAACCATACTCCTTATTGGCTATCAACATGAGTGTATTTTCATCCATGGAGTACTGATTTTTGATGGGTTGTGGCACATGTATTGGCTGAGTGTAGCTGACTACTACTCTGCCATCATTCAGAAGGTGCGGTTGATGCCCTATCATATGTTGCGGCTTTGGTTGAGTGCTACACCATGGAGTGGGGTGATCCCCTCCACAAGTATTACATCTCCTCGATTGAGGTTGTCGTATATTCACATTTTGTATGTAGACTTTGTTTATTCTTCTAATATCACCTCTTTGACCACTTGGTCAAATCTCTACATCATAGGAGCTTGAACATCTTACTTTGTTGCGGATTCTCTCTTTGGAGAAGAGGTGCTACTAGTCACACTTTCCACGTCGTACGCCACCTCTCCATAGGCCTTGCAATTGTCAACTAGATAAAGAGCTTCTCTAGTGACTTGCTCAAATGTTGTGCATCATTTGAAATGTAGATCCTTTTCTAGAGTTTCATTCCTCATGCTCTCTATGAAGATAACTGATAATCTCTCATCTTGTGATAGCTCTCTCATAGGACATCTGTCTATGTACTGTTTGAAGCGACAAAAAGTTTCCTTCACTCTTTTGTGTGTTCTATTGCCCGCAAGATTTCTTGGCTATACCTGACTCAATTTGGAGTTGTCAATCAAAAGTTAGAGCAATTTTAGTGAATGGTACTTGAAACAACACTCAAGACAGTCTCATGACTAGAACACAGGAACTTTGGCTTGTATCTTGGTCTCCACAAGGTATTTTTAGCTCAAACTTGAGATTTGGGATGTACTCAAGTA
This sequence comes from Adiantum capillus-veneris, assembly GCF_014529385.1. Taxonomy (NCBI): domain Eukaryota; kingdom Viridiplantae; phylum Streptophyta; class Polypodiopsida; order Polypodiales; family Pteridaceae; genus Adiantum; species Adiantum capillus-veneris. The sequence continues at coordinate 103,265,130 of NC_140947.1, read as the reverse complement.
TGTCTACAAGATCATGCCACTATGATGAGGTACATGGATCGTGATCCATGTTCCCCTATCAAAACAAATCTCCAAATTTTCTCAAATTTTGACAGTATGTAGACAAGGTCATGTGCAGGCTCTATGCCAATTTTCATCAAATTTTGAGGTTGAGGTACATAGATCGCGATCCATGTTCAACCACATCTGGACTTGATCTCTTGATAGCTTGTTGCACTCTATGTCCACAAGATAAATCTCAAATATTTTTGGATTTGGACTTGTTTTCACAGTCTGCACAACGATTTTCAGTCTGTCACTTGTTTTTCTCCCTTTTGACCCAAATTTGGTGATTTTCTTTCCAAAATTAGACTTGGGGATATGTTTCCGTATATGCTCTATTGATTTGGAAAGTTCTAGGTCAAGTTATCACTATGGGTACATGGATCGCAATCCATTTTTGGAACCCAAAATGATTTTTCTTGGTACCATTAGAATCAACATCACTAGTAGGTCCTGTGGTATCAAGTTTTTTGAAATTGGACCTTTGGAGTGAAAATCAAGTCAGTATTTACACTTTGTCAAAGTTACTGGCAATTCTGGGCTTTTGGCTTGGTTTTTGATATCCAAATTCACTTTTCAAAAGACCATTAGATTCCCTGTGATTTCCTCTAGCTATGGTCCAAGTTTGGTATCAGTTGGTGACAGAGGAACATGGATTTTGATCCATGTTCCCTTGTGTCAGATTCCACTAAAACTTAGCACACAGCTTTCCCTTAGTCCATTGATCCCTACTATATGGTTTTTGTGTGATTTGGACTTGATTAGGTCAACCAAAAGTTAGAAAACAGATCTGTTTTAGGGTTTTCACCTTTGAACTGTTTTTCTACCTTTTGAACCACTTTTTGAACTTTTTTGCAAAAGTTTCTTTTGGGATAGTTGTTCCAAATGGTACCAGCTACCTACATGTCTAGTTCTTGTGATTAATTTCAAAAAATGTACATGGATCACGATCCATGTTTGGAAGCCAAATTGAATTTTTTTTGTACCATTGGGATCAGCTTGTTTATTGGATGCTCAAAGGTTTTGGATTTGGACTAGTTTGTGTCATTCAAAAGCAAGTTTTTCTATCTGTCTTGCAGTTTTTGACTAGTTTCTGTATTTGGCTATTTTAACCCATTTTTCTCAAATTTTTGATATGGTACCTTTTGGGAAAGTTGTTCCAAATGGTATCAGCTACCCACTTGTCAATTTCTAGCCAAAGATCATGTGAGGTACATGGATCACGATCCATGTTTGACCTCATTTTGACATGAAACTTGGTCAACTGATAGTCCATGTTATGGTGAAACTCTTCCCCAAATCTTTTTGAATTCTAATCACTTTTGTCCAACCAAAAGAAAAAAATTGTGTTTGCTTTGTGGTTTTTGGTTATCTGGAAACATTTTGGTGTTTTGATCACATTTTTGTAATTTCTTGCTATGGTCCCTTTTAGCAAAGTTGTTCTCAAGGATGTCCTAGTCAACTATTAGACCCAAATGTCAAAAGGTACATGAATCACGATCCATGTTTGGAAGCATTATTTCATGATTTTGTTCTTTTTGTTCTCTATTCCCTGTAGAAGCCAAATCTCACCCCTTTTTTGAATTTGAATCTCAAAAAGTTGAAAAATCCCAAATTTTGTGTCTGAACTACATGTTTGTTGTTTTTGCCCTATGTTAAGGCGGTTACGCCGCTAGCGGAAGCTAAATAGCGAGAACTCAACCAACAACAGAATTTATCAGACGAGGACGGAGCTTGACCCGCAGGCGCACGGAAACAACTAGGTGGGTGTCAAATCACCTACTCGACCTTCTAATGACAATCACTACTAAGGAAATCAAATCTAAGTTCTAAAATACGCAAGTGACTGAAATCCGTACTACGAACGAATGCTATACGAAACAGGATCTAGAATCATTGAATCGATCTCAAACTCAAGGGGAAGTCTATACACTAGGTAAGAACAACACCCTAAAGACTTGAACTGCAAAATCAACCTATAACCACTCCGTGCGGTAAACGCGTATGAAGATAGGCCGAAAAATACAGGTGACCGAAACTTGACCCCGATGGTACTAATGTGTAGCTCTACTCGTTGTGGTTCTATAGATATGATGCACGCTCTATTCCGACACACGAGTTGGAAGAAAACTCACACCGAAGCTCGTAGGAACTTACCACACGTAGAAGCCGATAGCGCGCACTCTTGGTATCTGTGCGTAGCTCTCACCATTGCTAACACAATGGCGGTGTCACTTCTCCAATGGCGGCCCCGTAGCTCGCGTAGCAAGAAGATAAGACTCTCTCTCTCTCTCTCTCTCTCAGACACAGTCACGGCGCTCAAAAACTCACTTTGATTAATTGAATTCTCTTAGGTTACAAAACTTTGGCTTATATACCTCAGCCTTGGAGGTGAGAACATCTCTAATTATTTACATCAGCAGGTGAAATTACTTCGGGATTACAAGCTGGAAACTCAATTGAGTCCCGTTACTTAATGAATGGCTCAAATCAAAATTAATGTCGGAAAGACATTTATTACAATCAATGGTTACAAAATGATGGGTGTGAGCAAAAATGTGGGTGTGATCCTCTGCTGGCTCAACACTCCCCCCCTCCGCGTTCATGTCGTCCTTGACATGACTTTTAGGCTTGGTCAATAGAGTCCTGTCGTCTTGAGCATCTGCAAATGTGATTCGTAGCGTAGGTTGCCGATGGTCAAGGTTGGGCCGAATATTTTGCTTTCGTGAGTGAAAAAGCCGGTGTAGAAAGCTTCTTCGAATGTTTGCATGTGGAAGCTAGGCAAAAACATAATTCTTTGGTATAAGAGATGTAACACCTTTGGTGATGGCTGCAATGAAAGATCATACATCATATCCGTCACTGTGTCGGCCGTCAATAGTAGACTCGAGGTAGTGGCTTTATCTGGCGCGAACACTTCAATGCATGCTAAGAGAGTCCTGCAGATTTTCTTTAGCATCTGACACGAAAGGTCAGGAGAGCCAGTAAAGAGTTTGATGGTGCCCGTTAGGGTTTTCACCATGTAGGCTTTACCTATTCTCTCTCCTGCCTTTGGTCCTGGCATCCTTGGGTAATTAAGCCAATTTGGCTTCTTTTCTGCAATCCTGCCATGCTCTTTCCAGCTTCTGACTCTTGGCGCCGGGCAGAAGGTTGCATCCTCCCGAATCTCCTTTGGAGCCTCTACCAAGTAGATGAGGTAGGCTGGGTATTTGTTCAGCCAACCTTTCCTCCATCTAGGTTGAGAATCTACAATCTTCTTTGATTGTTCATCCTTTGTGATGTCGCCTTCGTAAAGAGCGACATACTGCTCCTCCTCTATTCTCTTTTTCGTCTTTATCACTTCAAATTTCATCAGAGGGAAAGGCAGGCTGGGTTGCATCCACTCTTCATGGAGCACTTTTGTGTCTAAACCTTGAAGTCTAATGGAGATGAGGAGTCTCCTTTCCCATTCCATTTCCGCCTTGGCACTTTCCTCTGTTGACTTTTCTATTTGGTCCTGGAGCCTTTGTTCTTCTTCTTCAGAGATTCCTGAAGTCGAGGCCACTTCTTGAACTGGGGCTGGATCTTCAATTGTGGTTGCCTCTCCAGTTTCTGGTAGCTCTATGGCTGCTCCCCCTGCTTCTTCTTGTGGTGGCTCTGTTTCTCTTCTTTGTTGCTCTTGGAGGTCTTGGAGCTGTTTGTGGAGGGCCTCATTTTCTGTCCTTAGTGTTTGGTTTTCTGATGTGAGCCTCTCCTCTGCAGCCAATGATCCCTCCGCCATGTGCAACCTTTGCACTTGCTCTAACCTTAGCTCTCTTTGCAAACTTCTGACCTGATCTTCCAGAGGTGGTACGAGGGCTCCCTCTTGTTCTGTTCCTGCTCTGCTAGCTGTAGGGGTGGTCCTGAGTCTCGTGATTGTCCTTTCTTGAAGTTCGACTCTTTCCCTTAGCTCAATGAGCTCATCCTTGGCTACCTCCAGCTGATCTTCTATTCGCTCCTTTGCTTCCTGTGAACTTGTTACCTCTCTTGAAGCTTCGGCTAGTTGGAGTATCAAGCCGTCTCTCTCGTTTTCTACGTCATAGAGTGATGCTTTATGACTTTCAGATTCAGTCATAGCATTCTCTAACTTCTTCTGCAACTCTGCTTCCTTTTGTTTTGCTGTCTCAATTGCTACTTCCTTTGCTCTGGATCTTTCTTTAATCTTGCTGAGCAGTTCATGCACCATGTGCATGTCTTTTTCATCTTCATCTGTCAACTTGACAGCTCTTTCTGCCGCCACCTCCAATGGCTTCGGCTCTTCTAGTATGTTCTGTTCGTCCATTTTCTCTTCACTCTCCATTGTACCCTTTGTCTTTTCCTTCGTCCCTTTCCGATCGTCTGGTTTCCGTAGGGATATCCCATAAACTGCCTCCAGGGCCTCTTCTTCACTGTATCCGATCGCTACCAGATCCTCATAATCATCTTTCTTTTGCTGAACTGGATCTATCTCCTTTTCCTTGGTCCCGGCCTCCGGCTTTTCCATAACTTCTGTTTCTATTTCTATTGTGGTCTCCTCCACAATAATTTCCGTCTTCTTCGGGCTTGGTACATCAATAAAGGAGGGCTGATTGTCCTCAGTCATCTTGGCTTTCCCTTTGTTTGCTTTCCCGTCTTTCATTTGAGGTTCAGTAGACTCATCTACTTTGTTCTTCCCCTTGTCGTCCTTTTGCAGCTCAGCTTTTAAAAGTTGTACTTCCTCTTCAGTATAAGGCTCGACAGGCTACTGCTCCAGTATGGCCTCCGACTCCTCATAAGCTCTAATATATTGATCATATTGATCAACATGTGGCCTGGCTGAGCTGGTTCCGACTTTACTGGGGCATGGCACCCACATTTCTTCGAAGTCCCCCTTTAGAGCTCTTTCCGCTCTAAACTGCTCTACCAGCCTTTCCATTGTTGCGGCTTTTTGACTTTTGGTTTGCTTGGGATCGGCCTTCTTCTTCGCTTTCTTCTTGAGCAGCTCGTCCACAGCCTCTTCAGGTTCTGAAACTATTTCTAGTTTTCGGCGTGCTCTTGTGGACGCCCTCTTGGATACTTCTTGCTGTTCTTTCTCTTCATCGGCTTCTCTAAGCCACTCATTCTGGGAAGGAACCCGTGGCCCTTGATCCCTCGCTCCAATGGCTTCATAAGCTATTCTTGTTAGGATTTCTCCTCCTCCTATGTACTTTGGCTTCTGGTTGTGCATGGCGATTACTTGCTCGTGGATGTATTGAGCATAATTCACCTCTTTTGGCATGTTGCTCTTCAGTGCCCATGTGATGGTTGTCGCAATGGCATGGGGTGGTGTAGTATACTTCTGCGGTCTTTTACTGCACACATGGAGAAACTGGTTGTATAATCGGCAAAGGGTTGCCGCTCGTTGATCTGCCATATCTCCGTAGGTTGTATTTTGTTTGTTTGATCCATAGACCTCTATGGCCTCCCTTCTTTCTCTGATAGAACTCCCTTTGTTGTGCAGCTTCAATGCATCTGCAATGAGCTGTGGAGTGATCTGTACTTCAACTGTTTCTCCATCCATGGCTGTCAACGTGGCTTTCCCATCCTTCTGAATGGATGTTGCCAACTCATACACTCTTCTTGTGTCTACACCTGATGGTCTCGAGGTGAAGAACCTGTGTAAGTCAGCCTTTTCCAGGTATCTGCTGATGTTCTTGATCTGCTATAATCCACTAATTCTCGTGGGATCATAGGTACATCGACCGATTGCCCTTGAGGATCTCTGAAAGTCCCCTGGTAGATCTTTATTCCCTCTTTTTCTAGTACTGCTTCCTCCACCCAAGTCTTGGTTGGCTTGAGGGTTTCTGTTGGAATATCAAAAGGTTCTGCTTCTGCAAGAGCATCCTTGATGGTTGGTCTTTTTCTCTTAGTTGCCGATGACTTAGCGGAATCCATGGATCCTGTAACTCCAATTACAGAAGTTAGCGTCTTTTTAGTACTGAAAGCCGAAATGAAGCTTTTAACTATTCAAATGACTTGAAAATTGAAACATGAGCTATTCAGGGCCTAAGGATGCAATGTAGGTGAAAAAATATGCAAACTGGGCTCAAAATCATGCTGGAGACATCATACGCGTATGATGTCTTTTGTGTCAGAATGACTTCATATTGGTTGTGCTTGTAGCTGATAGTGTATACATGAGTATCATATGCTTGGATTTGAGTTTGGATCCCATTTGGTCAAGTTTTGGCCAGTTTAGTCCAGTTCAGGCTCTTGGCAAAATTTTGAAAGGGAATTGGATTTTATGATCCAAATTGGGTAAAACTTGGTGGATTACTTTCAAATGGCATGTAGAACACTTCTGTTTGGTGGTTGAAGCCCTGAGGTGCCAAAATCACATAGTGAGACATCATACGCGTATGATGTCTTTTAGTGCATTTTTGGACCAATTTTCTCTATAAGCTTGGTTTTGGCTTTAGATAGGCTTATTCAGTGGATTTATCAAGTTTGGATAGAATTTGGACTAAAAATGGCTCTGGAGACATCATACGCGTATGATGTCTTTTTCATCAATTTTTCATGGGATTGGTTCTGTGGACTCTCCATGTGCTAGTGAAGGACTGTTTATACTCAAATCTTGGTTTGGACTTGAATATGTTGGATTTGGGACAAAAATAGGCTTTGTATGAAGGATTTTCTCTTAATTGGGCTAATGGGGTGATCCACTTGACCAAATGGTTCCAAACTTCATATGTAGCATGTATTAGATATATATAATGGATGTATGATGACAAATGAGCATTTTTGGCTCTGTAAGTGCAAATAGACATTATACGCGTATGATGTCTTTTGTGTCAAAATGGTGCTTTTTGGTTCCAGATAGCTTGTAGATGTGTTAATCAACAATCCTACAAAGTTTCAATGAGTTTGGAGTTATTTTGACAAAATTAGGACCAAAAATCAATTTTTGGCCTACTTTGCGTCTTTTTGGTTTTCCTTGGGTTTTCTAACTCCAATTCTCATGATACTTGGTTCATAGGATGTGATTAACATGTGGAATGAGGCTATGCACTCAAATGTTGAAATGGATGTGAAAATCATGCTGTGAGACATCATACGCGTATGATGTCTTTTCTTGAAATGTTGGTCTTTTTGTGCAAAGAATGCTTTGTGCTAGTGCCCTAAGCCCTGCTAACTAGTTTTCAACTTAAAAAGTCATCAGTTTAGCTAAAAAGCCCCCTTATAGGCATTTCAGTCTCCGAAGTCGTCTTTTTGCCTTGGAGTTGAATTTCTTCAACTTTTCTTCTCGAGAGTTGCATTTCCAGCTCATTGGATATGTTGTGAAGCCACCTATTTGGTTGAACTTGACTTTGGCTCCCCGTTCTCCATCTTTCTCCATTTGGTTGCCCGAAAGCGTCTTTTTCACCATCGGTAAGTGAATCAGCTTTCTTTTGGGTTTTGCTTGCAAACATAAGTCATCCATGTATATTTGAAGCTGCTTGTGAAGTTTCATGTCATTTGGTCGTCAATTTTAGCCGTTATGCCAAAATGACGCTTTGTGTGTCCGCAGCCGAATCGGTTGTTCCGACCTACTTTTGGTGATCCAAACCCGGAGATACTCCATGGTTGCATTGCCCTCGATGTTGTTAAGCTTCCTGAGAAGTTTTGTGTCGTTCCGACAACTTTTTTCTGTTTGCCTCTTGCAGGCTCTGTTGACCTAGGGTTTTTCCAGTCGTTCTTTCTCGAGCTTTGAGTGCTAGAAACTCATCTCCTATACTAGGGTAACCCACTTCTAAGTTCTTGCAAGGTTTGGTTAGGCGGTTGTGCCCCTACCTAGCGTTCCTCCCCATTCCCCGTCTGCTCTTGTTTCTTGGTTTTGGTGAGTTTTCGCGACAAAAGTTAACGATAAGCATCAAAAGCTTATGGCAACGAGTCTACCTCTCATGTCTGGTGTCCTCTGAGCTCTCGTAGCAGTCGTAGAAGGCGGTAGAAGGTCGGATGCTCCTGTGTGCTCTTTGCTCTCTCCAAGAAGGTAATAGTGGAAATGAGCTTGATAGTGAAGTGAAAAATACTTAACTTCGGGCTTCCCGGATTACTTGTTACCAAATTTGACATGTGCTCCTATCTCGTCGTGAAATGCACTTTAGGATTTGAAATTTCTCAATTTGAACTCCTTTTGACCTGTTTCTGAGAAATCTGTCCATTTTGCCAAAATATTGTCATTTCGGGCTTTCCGCAACTTTTTCAGAATTGTACCCAATTTTTACCATGGGTTGCCCTTGTCATTAGGACCATCACCGTCTATTCTTTTCTTTTTTCCGATCTCATTTCACCTGCTTTTTTATTTTTCTTTTACTTTTATTAAGAAAATCATAAAAAATAAAGGAAAATAGCAAATTGAAGCCAAAAAATTCCAAACATACACGATAAATAGCTGGTAACCCTGTGTATATGAATATACACTTCTTTGTGATTTCTGGACTTGGATTACCACTTTTTTCCACTTTTTAGCTCCAAAAACACTCTTATTTAGTGATATTTACACATCTAGAGACCCAAATTCATCATTTGATCTCTTCTTGTTGCAAAACAAGGTATATAAGGGCATAAATATTATCAATATCCGCAATCAAACATAAAAAATGCAAAATCATGTAAGACACTGCCCTTGTAATATAATTTTTGTTTTTCTTTGTTTTTCCCGCTTGTAGCTGCTTTGTAGCTCCTGTATACCTCCCCCCCTCCTAGTCTGAGTCCTCCCGGACGACTATGAAGTGTCTGTGGGCGAAGCATTGTAGTTGTTTTGGTCATAAGTTCCCAATGCAATTGTAGAGCGACGATACAACATTCTTTCCAATAAAGCTGCTCTTTGTTTGATTGAAGGATTGGTGGTCGGGTTTTGGGTTGGTTTTGGCACTTCGGTAGTAGAATCAGTAGATGGATTCTTCGTTACCTTGTTGTCTTTTTTCACAATCCAAATCTGCTTCCGCTTTGCTTGTGCTTGCCACAAACTCTTTGCGACCCAAACCTGCTTTGTTCTGTGTGTTGATTTCCTCGCCTTGAAATACCTAGGAGTTTCCGTTGATTGTATTGAAGGGAGTTCCTGTTTACAAATCTTTGGGATCCAAATTTGCTTGCTATAGCTTTGTGCCGTCATGAACTTCTTTGGAATCCAGATCTGTTTCACTGTCCTTGATTGTCTGGAATCACTCTGTTGTCTGGTATTGAAGACTCTGTTTTCCACCTTTGTGTTCTTTGGCACAGCCTTTTTTGGTCTCCATACCAACTTTGACTCCGTTTTTTCCAAGGTTGAGCTGTTATATTATTGCTTGTCTTCCTTATCCACTGTTGAGAATTCCTCGTCGAAGAGTAATCCGGTTGTATAGAAACTTTTGGTTGCCATTGCTTCTTCTTTTTCTCTGGTTGTTGTTTATCTTTGTCTTTGGATTCGTCCTTTGGAGTTGGCTCTTCTCCTTTGGTGAACTTAACTGATTGACTTTCACCTTCGTATTTGATAAGCACTGAATTTAGAACTCCAGTCAATCATTGCATTGTATTGCTTCTGCCATGGTTGTCCTAGCAATAATGGATGTTGTGTAGCTTGGTCTTCAACCACGTAAAACATATGAGGATACACATATTGGTTAATCTGTATATGTAAAACTGTGCATCCGACAGTTTTGATTGAATTCTCAGAGTAACTCTTTAACTCTTGCTTGGCAGTTTGTAGTTTAGTGTCATTTGTCAATTGTCTATACAAACTGAGTGAAAGTAGGTTAGCTTGAGCTCCTGAATCCAATAGTGCTCTGGCTTTGATTTGGTTGGTTCCTACTTTGCATTCAATGATGGGTTCTTCTTTGTCATTATCCATTTCTGTTATACTGACTGCGTTTATTCGTATTGCTCCTTCATTGCGCTGTTTCTGACGCAGTAGTCTTCTTTTCTCCATTCTTTCCTTCGCCTCGGCTTGCGCTTCCTCCTCAATCTTTTTCTTTTTCTGGACACGCAGCTTTTCTTGATGTATTTTGAGAAGCATGTCTTGGGTTAGCGGCAAAAGATACTTTTTCACTCTGCATCCACTAATCCAATTGGGCATTTCTTCTCCGTCTAATGTAGCAAGCTTGACGGCTCCACTTGGTGATAGATCTTTAATCACCAGAGGTCCCATCCCTCGCTTTTTAAGCTTCTTAGCATGCTGTTTCAGAGTGTAAACTAGGACATAGTCCCCAACTTTAAACTCTTTAGTCCGCACATGCTTATCAAAAAATTCCTTTTGTCGCCTTTTTTGAGCGTAGATGGAAGCTACTGCTTTTAGGCGAAGCTCATCTAGCTTTTCCAGGTCATCTATTCTATCAGAGAGCTCGTGCCCTGTCCACTCTAGATCCTTAGCCACCCTTAAGGTTGAAATCAAGAATTCTATTGGTAAGATAGCATTTAGCCCAAAAACCATGTTATATGGGGTCGTTCCTATTGATGTTTTATATGCTACCCTATATGCCCATAATGTTGAATGCAACTTCTGGTCCCAGTCAGTTCTCGACTCAGATACAATCTTCGTAAGGACCGTGCATATGGTTTTGTTTGTTGCTTCAGCTTGTCCGTTTGCTTGTGGATGATACGGGGCTGATTTCCTATGGATTACCATGAATTCATCTAGAAGGATCTCTATCACTTCATTTATGAAATGTGTGCCTCGATCACTCACAATTTCTATTGGCAATCCATATCGTACAAAGACGTATTCATATAGAAATTGTGCCGTGGTCCTGGCATCTGCTTTTTGAGTTGCCTTTGCTTCGACCCACTTTGTTAGATAGTCTGTAGCCACAATGATGTATTGTGCATGAGTCTTATATGCAGGAGGTGAAATGGGTCCGACATAATCAATCCCCCATTTTGCAAAAGCTCTTGCCCCCATCATTGGTCTAAGCGGCATATCATCTCTTTTAAGTGGTACTTTGGTCCGCTGACAGTCATCACACCGTTTAACGTATTCCTCAGCGTCCATATGTAATGTTGGCCACCATATTCCTGCGGCTAAGACAAGTTTTGCTGTCTTATCACCTGAGAAATGGCCTCCACCTACTCCTCCATGAGCTTGCTCCAGGATTATCACATACTCAGACTCTGATGCGCAAATCCTAAGCTGGTTGTCTTTACCTCTCTTATAGAGTTGATCTCCTATTAAAGCGTAATCTCTAGCTTCTGTCTCTACAGATTTCTGACGAGCTTTTGACGTTCCTTCTGGGAAAGTTCTATTTGTGAGATATTCAACAATATACTGACTCCATTCTGGAGCGATCATTATCTGATATAATGTTGAATACTCGGCTGGCGGTTTTGATGAACATACAATACATACAGTGACATATTCATGTACGCTTTCTTTCATTCCTGGCCAATAGACTCCCAATTGTAACAAATTCCTATATGTGTTCCTTCTTGAACAATGAAATGCACATTCCTGAACATGTGCTTCGCGCAGATATATATTATATTCCTCAGGATTGATGCATAGTCGTAAAACATGATCATTTCCCAATTGATACAACCTTCCTGCAATCAATTGAAGATTCTTGGATTGCTGAATAGCAATATGTTTCAGGTTGTATTCTCTTCTATCGAACTCTCCTCCATAGGTTAATAGGTTAACGACATTTTGAGACCACTTAGGTATCATTTCTATGTTGAACAAGTACGCGTCTGGCATGTCGTCATCTACTCCTATAGGGTCTTCTCCATTCGTCAATCGCGAAAGATGATCAGCTCTAAGATGTGTTTTTCCTTTCTTTACTACTACCGTGAAGTCGAATTCCAGTAAGATAATGAACCATCTCACTATTCTCCCGGTATTGCATGGTTTATTCACTAGGTAGAGCAAGGCTTGGTGATCCGTAAAAAACACAAACTTGTTGGCTAGAAGATAATGCCGAAATTTCTTCACAGCATAGATCATTCCTAATCCTTCTCGCTCTGTTGTGGTGTAATTCTTCTCTGCATTGTTGAGCTGTCGACTGGCGTAACAGATAGGAAAATCCATGTTTCCTTCTTCTGGCTGAGCCAGAATGCATCCTATTGCATATGCCGAAGCATCTATATGCACATGGAATATCTTCTCCCAATCTGGTGATTTCAAGACTGGAGCAGTAATGAGTGCCTCTTTCAATTTCTTGAACGATTCCTCACACTCCTCTGTCCATTCAAAGTTCACTATTAGCCTGTAAAGTGGTTGGCCTATTATAGCGTACATGTAAATGAATCGTCTATAATATCCACAATGTCCCATAAAGCTCTGTACTTGTTTCGCATTGGTTGGTCTAGGCATATCCACTATAACTTTTATCTTCTCTAAATCCGTGGATATTCCGTTTTGTGAGACAATATGTCCCAGAATTCTGCCCTGTCGGACCATAAACACACATTTCTCAGGATTGAGACAAATGCGATATGTCCTACATTTCTCAAATACTTTTCTTAGGTGTTCTAGATGCTCATCTCTCAGTAGAGAATGTACACATAAGTCATCCATGTAGATTTCTAGAAACAGCCTTAAGTATTCTTTGAAAGCATGCGTCATCAGCCTCTGGAAGGTTGCGGGAGCATTGGTTAGACCAAAAGGCATAACCCGATAAGCATAAATTCCCCACTCCGTTGCAAAAGCTGTTTTATGTTGATCTTCCAGTGCTATGGCTAGCTGGTTATATCCTGAAAAACCATCAAGAAAGGAGTATGCTGTTTTCCCTGATACACGCTCTAGAACATGATCAGTTATCGGCAGGGGATAATTGTCCCTGATTGTTGCAGCATTCACTTTCTTTAAGTTGACACACACTCGGAGTTTTCCGTTCTTCTTAGGTACTACCACAATCGGAGATACCCAATCAGTGTGTTCAATCTCGTATATGAATTCAGCTTCCATTAGCTTATCTATCTCTTCCTTGATTCGCTTAGCAAAAGTATCATTATATGTGTATGGTCTCTGTCTGCTAGGCTTTGCGTCTTGTTTCAGTGGGATTGAGTGTTGGCATATCGATGGGTCAACTCCCTTTAAGTCCTTATAAGACCATGCAAACACATCCCTATACTCTCTGAGAAGACTCAAAAGTCTCTCTTCCTCGCCTGGAGACAAATCTGTGGCTATGTACACCGGTCTAGGTGTCTCACCTGGAGCTGCTAAATCAACTTTTTTTGCATCCTCCGGTCCGTCATAAGATTCGTTCTCCTTCCTCTCTCGAATAGGTGGGGTTAATATCACCTTCCTATCCTCTATTGTGAATTTCCTATAGTGAGAGGGAACATCCATGTTTTCCTTGATTTTGACGTTTTCGTCCTCTCCACTCTCAATTTCTGTCGTCCAAACTTCCTTCAGAGTTTTCTTGAGCTCTCTGTACTTGTTTCTACGTTCTAACTTGGACTCCGTGTATTCTCTGTTGCGCTTGTTCTTTTCTGATTTTTCTGTTTCAGTTTTCGTTCCATTCTTTTGAACTTGATTTCTTGAGCCTCTTTTGTCTTTTCGTAAGCTCTTTTGATCACTGCCTCTCATTCTTCCAGAAATCTTATCCTTAACACAATCTTCAGCCTTTACTAGCATTAGGAATTGATTTTTTCCTCTTATTCTAGGCATCGGATTGGTTCTAACCCCCTTTGTTTTTCTCTTTGCTCTATAGAGTTTCTGGCGTTGTTTAGTTTGGTTCGGAAAATCATAAAATCGGACATCCATTAAAGTTTCTTCGTTTCCGCTTGAATTGTCCGTTGACTCGTTGTCTGCTTCATTTCCCCACTCTGGATGATTGGGAATGTCGTGAAACACCTCTTCTTCATCTTCTTTTTCCAGTGTATCATTCTTTTCAGTTTCTTTTTCGAGTACAGTTCTCAACATGAAATACGGAACCACGTCGTACCCGTCCTTATCGCAAACGTGTGTCCATTCTAATGGTTCAAACGTGTCCTCTGGAAAGGGTTCTCCTACATAAGTTTCGTCTTCGATAGCCCTTTCTAAAACAAATTCTTCTCGTTTTAGACTTCCACATTTCGAAGCTCCACACATCCATAACTCCTTGGGTTTACCTAACCAAGCTGGAAATTCGGATCCCGCCAAAGTAGCTGAATCAAACTCCTCCACCGGTGTTCGGTTCACATCTTTGTAGCTATGGTCTTTCAGGTTCACACGTGTAGTGGTTTCCATATTTCTCAAGTATATGTGATCGTAGCCCCAATCTTGGACCATTTTCAACTGTCTCATTAATGGTCTTCCCAATATGATATCATAGTTATTCTCCTTGGCAAAATCGACAATAGCAAAAGTATGTTCGTATTCAATGCCGCAAGAAGTCACTACAACTTTCTCTAATAACCCCATAGGTTTCTCCATGTGTCCATCTGCTAATTGGAGTTTCAACCTAGTCTTCCTTATTGCTGGTTTCCCCCATTTTTTCCAGATTTCTTTTGTAGCAATGGCTACCCCAGCTCCGCTGTCTAGTATTGCCATCGTGTTCACTCCTTGGAATTCAACTGGTAAGGTTGTATTCCCCTCTTCACCTTCGCAATACTCTCCGACCTTGTTTAAGGGTACAGGCTTAGCGTTCTTTTGTGGCTTGCTCAGCTCCTCTATGCTCTCTTGCAATCTCGATGTTGGATCTTTTATCCCGAATTTCTCCAAGCATTTTCCTACAGTGGTCCACATATGTGGTCTTAGCCTCAAAAGCTCAGCTAGAGTGATAGTGCATGTCACTGGTGTTGACAAAATCTCTATCAATCCTTGCGAGTCCATGACTTTTTCTGATGAGATTTTTCGTGAGGGAAGTGCTCTAATCTCGGATTTTGCTTCATACTCTCCTAAGTATGAAGGTAAGGTTTTCAGTGAATGAGGTTTGCTCTCCATTGTTCTAACAGAGCCCCCATCTCCCCAGTAAGATTGCAGATCCAAGTCCACTTGAGATCCTGCCTCAAATTCCACTATGGGAGGATTCCTGATGTCCTTTTCCCAATTTGTCTGATTAGCTTGGCAACTTAGCTCGTTTGCAAAGTTTGCCTCTCTCACTTGTTTCCAAAATTCATTGTAATCCTCATCTTTTCCGTAAATCCTCTGTATGACTGGATGAAAACTCTCTATCTCCTGATCGGTTGTGTTCAATACTATGCGGTCATCCTTTTGTGTATTTTCAGGCTTTTGTGCACTGGGAGTCTTTTCAGCTACCCGTGAAACGATAGTCTCTTGCTGAATTGGGTTTTCCTTTCCACAATTCATTGTTTCTTTTGGTGGTTCTAATAAGGCTTGTGCAGTCTCGATCATTCTCTGGCACATTTCAAGTCTCTGCTTTTCCAATTCCGCGTTTGGGTATGTCATCCACCTCTGTTCTTGTGTTTGGTTGTTCTTTAACCTAGCTTCGTAAGCTCTCATCAGTGCGTCCAATGGTTCGTGTACTTTGTCGACTAGCACTGATCCCCCTGAGCTTAAGCTCGTTGTTTCTTTGATACTCTTTTGTTTCGTTCTTTCCGGGCTCATCTCTCGTTTCCCGTTTTGACTCTCAAGTTTTTCTAATCTAGCTTTAGTTTGCTTTAGTTCCTCAGCTAGAATAGCGTCTTCACGTTCTTTTCTCAACTTCATGCGTGCTTTTCTAGCTTTCCATGTGTTTTTCTGACTCCGCGGTCCTTGACTAACCACTTCAGTCGCTAACTTTCCATTCTCAGGTTCTCTAGTGGTTTTCTTAGCTTGAGCTCTAGTAACAACTTGCGTTGGTATCAGAGTTTCATTTTCAGACCCACTGCTGGTAGGAATAGTTTCTAACATATTCAATGTCGTCTTTTGCACTTTGTTTGGATTCTTTGAACAATCCTCAATGAAGTGAGTAACCCCACACTCAGTGCAATAAGCATTTATTCTAATGATTTTCATATGTGGGCAAACATTCATCAGATGGTCACCTCCACACTTGTAACAGGGTCCTAGTGCTGGTCTTGGTCCCATTTGATTCGTCCTTTGTGGATAGGATGGTCTTTGTCCTGTTAACCCTCCATGAGCTATGAACATCAATGTTCTTGCGTCCAAATTGTATCTCTCTTCATCAGAAGCACTTGTAACTGTTGGTGTTCCAACATTCCCCATCATGCCCCATGGTTCTGGTTGTTTTGGTTCTTCTGGTGGGTAATACACTGTCGGAGACATGTGTGCACCCGATTCTTCGTAATAGGCTTGAACAGGCACTAAGGCTTGTTCTTCCTGATTCTCTAAGGTTGGTGCATATCTAATGCCCACTGGTCTTGCTCTTGGTAAAGGTGGTTGTTGTCCCAATATCGGTTGCGGTCTTTCTATCCCCATAGGTCCTGGTACATTTCCCGTTGGGTATCGAGGTACTGGATGTATCTGAGGTTGTGCTAATTGAGCAGGTGGTGCATATTGGCGCTCCCTTACATACCCTTTGTTGTAATAACACTCCTCTGTTGGATGGTTTGTCCATTTTTGCTCAATCGCACACCATTTGAGTGGTTTTGGCAATGGTTTTTGGTATGGTGCCATCCTTTTTAGAGCATCTTCTATCATTTGCTCTACATTTGGCATGGTTGTTGTTTGAAAATTCTTTTTAGTGGTAGTCTCGCTCGCTACGGAGGAGGAGCTACTGGATGCAAAATCTGTATCCGCTGACACCTCTCCATAAACCGTACAGTTACCCACTAAGTACAATGCCTCTCTCGTTACTTGCTCGAAACTTGTACAAGCTTTCAAGTGCAAGTCCTTCTTGAGAGTGTCGTTCCTCAGTCCCTCAATAAAGAGAACAGATAGTCTGTCGTCTTGTGGTCGTTCACGTAGTGGACATCTCTCAATGTATTGTTTGAAGCGAATATTTGTGAGACCGTATTGTGCTTAATCCCTCGTTTTGAGAATTCCTCAGCAAACTCTCTTAGCAAATGGTCAATGTCATGGAATCCCCCTATGTTCATTGGTTGAAACCATGTCAATGCAGTACCTTCTAGAGTAAGACCAAATCCCTCATATTGTGTATGGAAATTTGTTATCTGCTCAGCTCTTAAGACTTGCTTAAAGAGTGACACATGTGCATACGGATCTCCTGAACCACCATACTTCTTTGGCATACACTTGGCTACTTGAGATGGTCTCATACGTCTATGATTTGCTACCAATCTCATTGCTCCTGTGTCTCGGCTATAGCTTTCTCTAGCATCGTGGACTTCATGGGTTACCCTTGTCGGTTCCTCTGCCCTGAATCTACTACTGGGAGGTAAATGTGATGGTTCCGCTTCAAACCTTGGACCTGGAGTGGTATAGGTGGGGATTGGAAGTGCACTACCTCGATTCGTCTCCATTGACTCTCTGGAATGTAATGATCCCATTGGTCCGAGCTTCGAGTCCCAAGGTTGACTGAAAGAGTCAACAACCTGAGTTCTTTGTCCTCCTGTTGTCATTGAGTTTTGCACTCCAGTTGTTGGTGCTGGTCTATGTGAGCTAGAACTAACATAATACTGATGTAGTGGTCCCCCAAAGTATGTATATCCTTCTAATTCTTTCTTGCCCATTGTTGAGTATTGCCTGCCATACTTATCGTAAGCGGCAATTTTCACTTCCGATCCCTCTGTGTAGGTAAAGACATAGAGTCTTTTTTTGTCTGTCAACTCTCCGGTGTAGGGTTCTTCACATCTATAATAGAGATCTTGCTCCCCATTATTATATTTGTATAGCCCCACATAGATGTTATCAGTGTTGATCCTTGTAGTTTCATTCTCTCTTCTTAACCTCGCATTAGGGAAGTTCATTATTGGTGCTTTCTCCTCGAGTTCTTCATCTATTTTGGCTTTGGTGCCCATCAATCCCCACTTGTCCACAATGTTAGGGTTTAGGACTACCAAGTACATGGTACCCTCGTCATCTAGATATCTATCTCCGCTATAGCTCACAGGCACTAAGTCCTTGAACTCACTAGGTCTATCTTCTATCTTTACACAATAGCGGTCCATTCCATCTTTGTAGATCTTGGCACCTTGCTCATTGTCGTACTGGTATTTTATGAACAATAGCTTCATGGTGGCGGAAGGGTTTGATGATCCTGCTGCCATATTTTCTCTGTTGTTCCTGTTCGAGTGTTCGGTGAAAATCTCGTAAGACCTCTCCGAAGAAGTATCAGAAACACTTCCTTCAAAGATCGGCTCTAATGGTTGCACCCAACTTTGGCTTACACTTCCCTCGGTTGATATGACACTTGCTGGTTCCCCTTGTTTTGGTTGATTATTCCGGAGATTCCTGCCCGATCTCAAATTCATCAATTCCCCTAAAGGACTGTAACTTTTTCGTCTTGGCAATTTGTTTTCCCCAAGTTTTTGTGGTCAGAATTGATCCAAACTGACTGATACTTGGTCAATTGTTTAATCTTGTCAGTTGGACAACTTCTGTTTCATCAAGTGAGAATTTTGTCGCAGTTATGCTGAAAAAGACATTATACGCGTATGATGTCTTTTTTCACAGATTTTGACTATTTTGGTTATGCTCACTCTCAGTGGCCCCTTTATACTCTGTTCACTCACAAAATTCACTTTGAACTCTGTTTGAGCAAGTTATGGCTAGTTCAGGCTTTTCTTGGCAATTTTCTGCTTTTGACTTGTTTTTGGGTCAATTGTTATCCAAATGGGATGAAACTTGAAATATAACCTCTAGGAAGCTATTACAATGGATCTGTGTTGGCAAAGTATCAAAATATGTCCAAAATTAGGTCAAAGACATCATACGCGTATGATGTCTTTTTCATCAATTTGGGTCCAAACTTGATATTTATGCTTCCTACAGTGCCTGTAACAATCTTGTCAGGTCAGATATCAAAAATAAGCAGTGGATGTGCCAAAAGACATTATACGCGTATGATGTCTTTTGTCCCAGATTTTGACTATTTTTGGTTTTAAGCCTTCTCCAATGTTTATAATTGAGTTTCAAGTGTTTTTGTCAGGTTTGAATGTAAAAACAAGATCTGAATCAAGATTTCTTGTTCTTTGCGTTTTTTGGACTCCGACTTGTCTTTTCGGGTTTCTTTGAGTGTTAATGTTCTTGTTTTAAGTTGATCTTAGGGTAAAACCCCCCTTCTAAACACTCTGGCAATGTCAAATTTTCAATTTTAGTCTCTGTTTAGGTCCTAAGACATCATACGCGTATAATGTCTAAAGTTGCAGATTTCCAGTTTTTCAGCACAGAACTCTTCCAATAGCTCTTTTAAGTGCTCAGCAACAATCAGTTACACAGAAAATTTTTCTGAACTTTGTTTATTGCATATTTCACTACCAAAGCGACTTTTTCAGTGATCTAACATGCAATCAAACACATCAAGCAAATAGAACACCAATTGATAGCTCTAGATCAGGATCAAATCAGGCCCTACCTAAGCTACTTCTAATCATAAAATGGATTTTTTGCAATTGAAAATATAAAGAGATTTACTACCACACAAGGAGTAGCAAATGATTTTTATGTCAACAACCACTTAAACACCCTCAAAAACAATCTAAGCTAAGCTAAACTAAAAATACTATCAACACGGAAGACCCAGGAATACCCCACTTCCTAGTATCTCTCGAGATCTTCGGAGTCCACCACTCCTAGATCTTTTCTAACTAAAGTATACAAAGTAGTTTATACGACTCACCTCGTAGGATTAGTCTAAGGTCACCTACTTAGGGCTCTCGTCCCCGGCAGCGGCGCCAAATGTTAAGGCGGTTACGCCGCTAGCGGAAGCTAAATAGCGAGAACTCAACCAACAACAGAATTTGTCAGACGAGGACGGAGCTTGACCCGTTGGCGCATGGAAACAACTAGGTGGGTGTCAAATCACCTACTCGACCTTCTAATGACAATCACTACTAAGGAAATCAAATCTAAGTTCTAAAATACGCAAGTGACTGAAATCCGTACTACGAACGAATGCTATACGAAACAGGATCTAGAATCATTGAATCGATCTCAAACTCAAGGGGAAGTCTATACACTAGGTAAGAACAACACCCTAAAGACTTGAACTGCAAAATCAACCTATAACCGCTCCGTGCGGTAAACGCGTATGAAGACAGGCCGAAAAATACAGGTGACCGAAACTTAACCCCGATGGTACTAATGTGTAGCTCTACTCGTTGTGGTTCTATAGATATGATGCACGCTCTATTCCGACACACGAGTTGGAAGAAAACTCACACCGAAGCTCGTAGGAACTTACCACACGTAGAAGCCGATAGCGCGCACTCTTGGTATCTGTGCGTAGCTCTCACCGTTGCTAACACAATGGCGGTGTCGCTTCTCCAATGGCGGCCCCGTAGCTCGCGTAGCAAGAAGATAAGACTCTCTCTCTCTCTCTCTCAGACACAGTCACGGCGCTCAAAAACTCACTTTGATTAATTGAATTCTCTTAGGTTACAAAACTTTGGCTTATATACCTCAGCCTTGGAGGTGAGAACATCTCTAATTATTTACATCAGCAGGTGAAATTACTTCGGGATTACAAGCTGGAAACTCAATTGAGTCCCGTTACTTAATGAATGGCTCAAATCAAAATTAATGTCGGAAAGACATTTATTACAATCAATGGTTACAAAATGATGGGTGTGAGCAAAAATGTGGGTGTGATCCTCTGCTGGCTCAACACCCTATCAGCCAATTTTGATGTGATTTTTTGAGTTTTTCTTTCAACAAAACATGATCAAAGCAATGTCTCATTGATGCATACTCTCACTGGTCAATTTTTTGCAAAAATTAGTCTTTGGGATACATGGATCGCGATCCATGTTCCTCCACAGATTCTAGCCAATCTTTCGAGATTCCTTCTAGAGAGTATGTTGATGCCTTTAATCCACAAACTTTTGAATTTGGATAACTTTTGAGGTCTCTAAACCACCAAATTTTCAAAATTTTTGAGTTATGGTCATTTCGGTCAACATATGGTTTTCACCATTTTGTCCCTCGATCTTTTAGTCTAAATTTGATGGTGGTAGTTTCTACTTACCCTACTCCTAAGTACTAAAATGAAACATGGAAGAAAAACAAACAAAACGGTACAAAATAAAGCCAAAACAAAAAGCGGAACAACACTTTGAAAGCATAGAGAAAATCAAAGAATGAAATTCTTTTGGCTATCTCACTCACAACTCTCTTTACCTCCCAAGAATAGATCTAGCAACTGCTCGATTCCTAAACTGTTCCAAGTACTAAACCCCATGTCTAGTTGCTTCACTGATAATGTGTAAATGGAATGGAGAGACAAATCTTCAAAAAAAGAACGTTCTAAATACGCACTAGGTCACTCACCATCTAAGGATTATACGGCGCCAATGTTAGCGAGTCGCCCTGATGGGCGTTTGCAACATAGCTATCTGGGACTAACATAATGTCAATACTCAGGGAAGTGACTCGGATGGGACACGGAGACTCTTTGAGGTTTTCAATCGCAATAAGTGAACCTAACAAGCTAATGCAACAACTCAACAAGCAAATCAATTACTTAATGATCAGGGAAATCTACCTAAGTCCTTTCTCACTACTCTGGGTCATCACGCCATTTTGGCACTCGAACGGACTCAAAATGCAATAAAACTTTAGGAGGAGGTCTAAGACACCTAAGGACACTATTCTACCAAGTCTCCATGATCCATCATGAAAAAGGACCTTAAAATTGCAACAAAAGTATCCAAAAATGTCACCTTATGGTATAAGAACACTCTCCTATGGTCAAAACGACTAAAAACGGTGATTTAAGCACTAAAATTTGCAATTAAGTCTCACAAATTTTGTTAGCATGCAAACCAATAGGGAAAACAAGTGTCTCTATAGCCTTGCACGAGTCACATCGTTGGAAAGAAGAACTATTGCACCGTCGAAACCACCTGTGATAAGCACCTATAAAGATTTATGAAGAACCCTTCTAGCATGAAGCCCATTTGGAACTAGGAGAAACCAAGGACATAAAGATGTAGCTCGTCTCAAGTAGATGTCCGTAGACATCCATATGCTAAAAACAGATAAAAGATGAGAGAGATATGGCCATTCGAAGTTGGGGGTGTACTCTCTTATGCTAAAAAATGAGCTCACTAGAAAGTTTGCAAGTGTTGCAGCTATAAAAATGGGGACATTTTTTTTCTTTTATCCCAAGAAGACTTTTCTCTCTCCCCAGCCGACGGGGCTCTCTTTGAAGGCTCCATTTAATTGGTCCATTTTTTGCTCTATTTGGGTATGAAATGGGAAGTCGGTGCCTTTTGGCACAATGGGAAGGGGTGGGGCTTGTGTCCAGGGGACCAAAATGAGGGGCGCGCGCTTGGGCAGGCTAGTGTGAAGGCAGAAAATGCGCCCCCATCTCCGAAGAGTCAACAAGCCCAACAAGCCAAGCTCCTCTCAAGTGATACAACTCCAATGGGCTCCCAACTTGCCCTATATACCCCCATTTCCTCCTCACCCCTTCCCATGTGGGATAATTCCTAGTGCCACATGGCATCCTCCTCCCACCCTTCTCCAACTTCTTCCTCTCCCCACAAAATATTCTCAGCTCAACCTTCTTTTAGAACCAACTTCCCAAGAGCATGGTGCACCACTCCGGCCACCAAATGCGATGCCGTAAAGCACAACTCGGAGCCCATTACTTTGGCTATTTCCAAATAAATAAAATCGTGGAATTCTAATCTAAATCACCAAGTTGGCCCAGTTGCCTTCGTCACATGCATCTGCAACCACTTTCTAAGTCGAGACCACCCACCTCGAACGCACATAAGTCATGATGCACAAGTCTTATTCACAAGCTATAAAGCACGGCTAAAAATACTTATTGAAAACCATCTGTTGGGGACTCAAACAAGCCAAAACTCTAGTAAACAAGCTTGGCAAAACCAAACCTTTGTACATGAATTTTTACATGGTCACTCCCAAGACTCAAAGCACAGTGTACACATATATACATGAGGCTAGTTAGCAAGATTTTTGGCATGATTTACTGGCTTTATGCTCATCCAAAAAAATGTGACATAGCTAGCCAACCCCCCTAGCCTGCTTGATCATTCATGACAAGCAAAGGTTTCTAGGGTGAACAACTGTTGTAGTTCATTCCCAAAAACCTCATTCACATTTTTAGATGTCTTCACATTGTCTTCCTCCATTGATAGCATTTCATCTGTCACAATTGTCATCAAACATGCCAGATACTTCTTCAGTCTATAGCCATTAACACGATTTATGCTTTGCACCACCCAAATCTGCCAACTGATATGTTCCATTGTCAAACTTGTTCACAATAGTAAAAGGACCTTTCTACTTAATTTGAAACTTTTTTTGAAAAGTATTATCTAACTTACTGTTGTATCACAAAACAAGATCTCTTTTTCAATTCCCTTATCCTTCACACATTCATTAGCCTTTATCTGAGCTTTCTTTGACACTTCCTCATAGTAGCTCAAAGCCAAAACTCTGTCCAATTGCAAAAACCTTCTTTGCCAAGTATCTCTTTGCTCTTCATCTCCCAATGACAACAATTTATGTGCAGGAATATCCACTTCAATTGACAATAAAGCTTCCTTACCATAAACCAAGTGGTAGGGAGAAAACCCTGTGCTCGTTTTGATAGCCGCTCTATAAGCCCATAATGCACAAGGCAACTTTGAATCCCAAGTTTTTCCATGCGTCTTGAGTCATTTTTTAAAGATCTCACTAATTCTCCATTCAACCTTTCATTGAGACCATTGCATTGTGGATAATAAGGAGAACTGCATATGTTGTTGTTTATTGAGCTTTTCACATAGGAAATCAAACATCTCTCCTCTAAATCCCGGTCCCCTATCTAAAAGTAGTTCCAATTGCACTCTAAATTTGTAGCACATATGTTCATATATAAATTTTCCCATTTCCTTACTGATAATCTGTTTGACAGCTTCAGCTTCTGCCCATCGTGATAAATAATCCATTGTTGTCAAAATGTAAACATTTATTTTACCAGTTATGGGTAATGGTCCAATCGCATCACGACCCAATTTTTCAAACACATCAGAAGATAGAATTGTCTTTTGCAATTCAGGCTTCAAAATGCTCTTTCCCATTTTTTGACAAGATAAACAAGATTTGCACCAATGGTTAACATCCCGCTGAATACTTGGCCACACATAGCCTTCTTGCAAAATCTTATGTAACATAATCTTCATGGCAAATGGCCTCCACAAGATCCCTCATGATTTTCTTCCAAGATCTTATACATTTATTCCTTCCAAGGCACACAACGCAATACTAAATCAGTTCCCTTCATGTAAATCACATCATCAAGCATTTTGTACTTTCTAGCTTTTCTCATAAAAGTATACTTTTTGGACGATGGTACACCCTCACGTAAAAAACCTTTCAACAGAAAATCCATCTCCTTTGATAACTCTTCCCTTCCATAACATAAAGGGGCATTAGCCTTCAGCACAAACACACAAGTGATCATTCTTGAGTAGCTTCATGAGCTTCTTCATTTTGAGACCTTTTAACACGCTGCAAACTTCATGCTTCAAATTGGATCACCGTTCGTCTAACTCTAATTTTTTTTCGTAATCCCGAAGGTAGAATTTAATATAAAAACTAAATCCAAAATCTAATCTTAAATCTATTCTAATTGAAGATATGGTGATTCTGAGCTAATTGAACATGGTTAGTAGATGAGTTAATAGGTGTCAGATTCTGATGGGAATATACATACTGTTGTGTACCTAGTGTTTGCTCTTTACGCAAAGCCTTCATCGACATGTCCTCAAACTTAACCTAAATCTAATTTAATCTAATCTAATCTTAAATCTAACATAAATCTAGATGTTAAACTCAACATAAACCTAAATCTAATCTAATTTTAAATCTAACCTAAACCTAAGTGTAATCTAGCTTAAATCTAAATCTAATCTAATCTTAATCTTAAATCTAAATCTAATCTAATCTTAAACTCAACATAAACATAAATCTAATCCAATCTTGAATTGTAAACCTAAATGTAATCTAAATTAAATCTAATCTTAAATCTTGTCCTAATTCTAAATCTAACGTAAATCTAAATCTAGCATAATCTTAAACTCAACATAAAATTAAATCTAACTTAAATCTAAATGTAATCTAACCTAATCTTAAATCTTAACCTAATCTTAAGTTTAACACTAGAATGGTAACAGGACACTTTTATGTCATTGGACACTTTTGTGTCCTGTTAAGTGACCATTTTGCTTGAATTATTTGAAGAGTATGAAAATGAATTCCTAGGTGCTATATATCCACAAAGTTGCCTTATGAGCTGAAAAAAACTTAGCATTTTTTTTTTGAGTATCGATCTCATCATTAACCTTACTCTTCAACAACATTTTTGAACCTAAACTATGTGAAAAAACGGGTCCTATTTTTGGCTTTTTTTCAAATTTTGGCAACTATACCACTCTAAACTTCATGTTTGTGAGGTTTAGATGGCTAGCAGTTAGGCCTTCATAGTTCTCAACATGTTTTGATGCGTGGAGGGAGAGCTAAGTGTTAAAATTGAAAGTTATGACCAATTTACAAGAATTGCATAATCCTGTTTTTTTGGCCAAAATTAGCACTTTTATGAATTTTTTGGTGGCTTTCTTGATATCCAAATTCAATTTTGATTGTGTAAGTGTAATGAATAACATAAAGATAATCTTCCTTGAGTTTTGGGGGATCTAATATGGTATATAGCATAGTATATGACGATGGTTGAGTTTTTTGATTGCTGAAGAATACGATACATTTTAGAGTAGCAAGTATAACTTTCTCAATATTGCTAGTTTCTTAGGCCAATTGTGTGTATTTTGTAGGTAGTAACCATATCTAATCATAGACTACAAACTTGGCTAGATATTGAGTAGTTTCTATGGGTTTCTAGAGGTCATAATGCTAAACCCAGTTTTTTCATGTTTGCTGTATTTAGCACTTTATCATTGCCCCCAAGGTTCCAATTGTAAGAGATCCATTATCCTTTTGACATACTCCATGGCTCCTTTTGAATCGAGAGGCCCAAAGGGAACTAAGAAAACATGTATATAGTATCTGTATTGAGCGTGACTATAGAAACTTTGATGATAGGTCCGTAGAATGGCAAAAATGCAACTTTTTGGTACCTATTTTTTTGCCCAACAAAAAATTAGTGAGGTAAAAGCAACCATATGTTTTGGTCACCAACCCATTGAAGTTAATGGGGCATTTTATCTCATGTCCTACAAAAATCTCCACTCTTATTTATATGCAATCAACCGTAAGAAATTGCTCTTTTGGGCAAAATGCATTGGTCCATCAATTTTGGAGGCTTGTTGTGACCAAGGGATGAGAAAAATTACAAGTTTCTCATTTTTTCCATATGTAGTAGTTACTGAACTATAAGCTCATGAAAGGATTTTTCAAAATGAGTGGATCTACTATGGTTTTGGAAATTTTTCCCAAAACCTTGAAAGGACACGTTTATGTCCTGTTAGGTTACCATTCTAGTGTTAACCTAATTTTAAATTTAGCATAAATTTTAAATATAAATTAAATGTAATTTAACTTAATCTTAGATCTTAATCTAACTTAATTTTAAATGTAATTTTAAATCTAACCTAATCTTAAATCTTAATATAACATTTCATTTCATATTTTCTCTACTATTTTTATCTATCTATCTCTCTCTCTTTGTTTTCTCCCCTTACCTCTCTCTTTTCGTCTTCTCCCCCTCTCTCTCTCTCATTCTCTCTCTTTACTTTATCTCTCTCTCTCTCTCTCTCTCTCTCTCTCTCTCTCTCAAAGACACAATGTGTGTGTGTGTGTGCGTGCGTGAGAGAGAGAGAGAGGGGGGGAGAGAGAGAAAGAGGGGAAGGGAACATGAGAGAGAAGAGAGGGAAGGAGCATACCTGGCTCTCCTTCCTCTCCTCGTGTGTGTGTGGGGGGTGGGGGGGGGGGGGGGAGGGGAGAGAAAGAGAGAGAGAGGGAGATTGCAGGTTTACCTCTTTCGCTTGAGCGTCGAAACTCAGATCTGAGATCTGAGTTTTTGGCGCTCTCGGTTTATTTTTTACCCATGTCGACGTCGCTATGGGCGTCGCTATGCAACAAAGAAAATAGCGACACTCATAGCAACGTCGTAGATTTTCACTTTTGAGTGTCGCTAATGTGAAGTACCTCTTGTAATGTTAGCTACATGTTTTCCTTCATATTACATGCTCAATCTCGATCATCATATCTATATATCAAATAGACACACTTCTTTACTCATAGTTCAGAAATTCAACTTATGTATTGTAGTACTCAATGCACTATGTACATGTTTATTTTATTCTTAGGTAGTTGATGTCAAGCTACATATGTACTTATTTAACAATGCATTTTATATATTGCAACTCAACGTTCTCTTCTACAAAATCATTGTTTAGCACAAGGAAAATCCTTTATCCCAATGTTTTTCTCCTCAGATATGTTTTGCATGATTGACAACCAAGAAAACAAGTCACTCTCTCTCTCTCTCTCAAATTTTTTTTTTTTGGCTATGCTTGATTTAGAGTAAGATGAGTCTCCACTTTAAAGACTAAATGGACGATATTACCAAGCTGAATGACAATCTGTAAACAACTATCAAAGTAGGTTAAGGAGTAGGGTTTAAGTAAAATGATTAAGCTGCAACCCTTTGATCGATTCAATTGCCTCTTTTAGTAGGCCTTTGTTGTATACTCAAATCTATGAGACACAACTTGCTTCTTCCCAATGCTCATAAACTAAGCCGAGCTATAGTTTTTGCCTATCAATTGGTCCTACTCACCCCCTCGTGTTTCACAACAAAAGCCGATGTGATAGCAATCACAACCAACTAAGCAAGTAACTAATGTAATAACCATTTGCGTATGTCCTATTATGTTCCATAGATGTTCTATAGCAACACCCACCAAGCAAGAATAATTACTTCAGTACTAGACGTTTGATGTCAATTTGCGTATGTCATGTTATGTTCTATAGCAATGCCCACCAAGCGAGACTAGTTTTATTTTTTAGGCATGCTAAAGGCCTTAGTATCCATGTGGGTGAAGATCGCTCATCTCTAGTTTTTTGACATGTGTCCTTCAAAGGGGCCTTAGAAGTCTTGAACAGAAAGATATGATGCCCTTTTAAATGCTATTTTTCAAAAGCTATATTCACTTCTTTTGACATATGAAAGAGATTTTAGAGAAAAAAGAATTAAAGAGTATATTCATTCATAGGAGTTTGATCCCATGATGTGAAGTATTAGCTCAATGAGCTGTTTTTTTAATATTATAATTCAAATTGAGTCCCTTTATTTAAGGAATTTATAATGGCTCAATGAACTTTTTAAAAAAATATTTTAATTTACAAAGAGCCCCTTCATTTAAGGACTTTATAAAGATTCATTTTATTAAATTATTTTATTATTTCCTATGCTTATTAAATCTATCTTTTTTATGATAGCATTTTAAAAAATATTTTATCCCAAGAGCTCTTTTCTCTCTCCTCAGCCGATAGGGCTCTCTTTGAAGGCTCCATTTAATTGGTCCATTTTTTGCTCTATTTGGATATGAAATGGGAAGTCGATGCCTTTTGGTCCAAGGGAAGGGGTGGGCTTGTGTCAAGGGGACCAAAATGAGGGGAAGGCACTTGGGCAGGCTAGTGTGAAGGTAGAACATGCACCCCCATCTCCCAAGAGTCCACAAGCCCAACAAGCCAAAGCTCCTCGCAAGTGATACAACTCCAATGGGCTCCCAACTTGCCCTATATACCCCCCATTTCCTCCTCACCCATTCCCATGTAGGATAATTCCTAGTGCCACATGGCATCCTCCTCCCACACTTCTCCAACTTCTTCCTCTCCCACAAAAAATTTTCAGCTCAATCTCCTTTCAGAACCAACTTCCCAGGAGCATGGTGCACCGCTCCGACCACCAAATGCAACACTGTAAAGCACGACTCGGAGCCCATTACTTTGGCTATTTCCAAAAATTTAAAGTCTCAGTATTTCTAATTTAAATCATCAAGTTGGCCCAGTTGCCTTTGTCACATGCATCTGCAACCACTTTCTAAGTCGAGAAGACCACCCAACTCGGACCGACATAACTCATGATGCACAAGTCTGATTCAGAAGCTATAAAGCACGGCTGAAAATACTTATTGAAAACCATTTGTTGGGGACTCAAACAACCCAAAACTCCAGTAAACAAGCCCGGAAAAACCAAACCTTTGCACATGAATTTTTACATGGTCATTCCCAAGACTTGAAGCACTGTGTACGGATTACCCAATCGTTAGAAACGTTGGTTACAAGTTGGAGTCGCTTCGTAGCTTGAGCGTACGTTTTTAAAGCTCCTTTCTTCTTCTAAAGATAAGCCTCCCTTCACATTAAAGTTATTGACCTTTATACCTAGGGCTTTCTAAATGGCCAGTGGCCGATTCACATGGACTTTTACAAATGTCATGATAGAATTACAACTCATGGAATTGACCTCCTACTCCGGAATCAGAATTTACACAGAGTATCACTACACTAGCTTAGAAAACTAATAGAGTACAAATGTGGTGTTTAGCTACGTGTCCGGCCACGTGGATGCCCGTTCGATCAATCCACAAACATTCCCCCCTTCTGAGCTCGTGTTGTCCCTTGACACGACCATGTGCAATCTTGTCATAGGGTTGTCTTTAGCTTTGTCTTCAAGGTTGGTCGTGAGCTTAGGAAGTGCTTTGGTTTTTATGATGCTCCCCCCTTCCTTGAGTGATTCATATATGCCATGTTGTTGATACATGATTTGAGCTTTGATTGTCGAGGCAACTTTTCTTCTTGTTGTGCATTCTTCTCTTTGCTGCCAGTCTTGGCCCCTGTGAAGATGGATTTTGATGTTTCTTGCTTCTGTTTGGTCTATCCGCAAACACTTTGTCTGTAGCACAATTGCTTGTTTTTTTACTTTTTCAACCTTATCACTTAAGCCTTAAGACTTATGTCACTCGTAATGGCATATTCCCACCAAGAATAGCGTATATCCCTCTTGTCGCCCACTTATGTACACCAAGTGATAGTAAGAGACATGAGAGCACTTGGTTGTGATAAAATTAAGGAAAGGGCTTATAGTGAAGAGATAAAACTATCAAAGGAGCGGTATTTGGAGGAGTTAGACAACACTCGGGTATCCAAGTTGCTTGATTGCAGATCTTGGTCACCATTAATGAAAGCCATTTTGGTGTACCTCTCAATGAGCGATCTATATATTTGTGCATAGCCTTTGAGCTTACTTTTCTTGTCTTTTGCAAAGTCTTTAAGTGAGTTCTACTTTAAAAACTTACAAATGGAAAAATACCAAAATCAAAAACCACCTGAGATTGACAACAATCAAGACCAAAATATGTATGGGATTCAGGACAGGGGGGAAGAGTGGGATGTGCCATCTCGTGAGTAGCATGAGATGATAGTGCATAGAGTGGAAAACAGAGAATTACAATTACAAATTTTCCTTGTTGCTCTTGATGGCTCAAGGATCATATGAAAAAATTAATTGAGTATATGCAAAAGGGTAAGCAGTTGGTGACACAATCTTTTGTGCCACTTGATCCAAATATGGCCTCCACCTCTAGGGACGATGGAACCATGTATAAAGATGTTGGTATACCTTCTCTCGATGCTCTCAGTCGAGACCTAGAGAAAACCCTATCCACAAAGACATGAAACCTAATTTAATAATGAAGAAAAGGATAAAAACAAAGATCCTATTTATACTTTTTACAAAAATGGAAAGACCTAAATAGGTTAAAGAACATCCCATCTAAGTATGAACCCCTTGAAGCTAGTCTATCATTGGGGCCAAAAGCCTTCAAATGGTGGATGAGCCTCAAGGCATCGAGAAAGATTCAAAGGGATTGGGCTCAATATGAGAGCATTTTTGTGAGATAATTTGAGATCATTTATGTGAGATAATTTCTCCCTAAAAATGAACCAGAAAGAAATTGGGAGAATTAGGACAAAGCTATGCAATGGGGTAGGCCTTTGCTTACTTACATTGCAGAGTATAGAGAAATAATCATTAGGTTTTAGGGGATGAGCTTTGGTCCACATGAGTTGGTAAAAATGCATGGATTTGTAAATGGGAAAAGTGTTAGGGGTCATGATAGATGACTTGCCACACATAAATTTGTGAAATATTCCCTTGTCAAGAAATTAAAACTTTCTCAACAACCAAGTGCTCGCCAATATGTCGTCTCCATGATGCATGGTGAAGACAAGAAGATATGGGATACACTAGTATCTAATTTGGAAGTTGAGATACAAGAATATAAAGATAGTCTTGACTTTCAAATTATGAATATGGATTGTGCAGACTTGTTTTGGGAAGGGAATGGTTGTGGGGATTAGGACCTTCTTTGAAACAAAGTTACTAGCAAAACTCGCTAGAATTTGAAAAATAAGGTAAAAAGTTTGTTATATAAGGTGATCATGGTGTACAAAATAGTCTTTTGATATGTTACCTTGAGTTGCATAAGCTTGTAAATAAAAGGTGTTGTGATGATGTATATATGCTTTGGGGTCGATCTATTGTGTAAATAAAGACTCTGATATGGGAATGAAAGATCGGGTTCCTTACTCATCTGTGTCTTTTTGTGGTGATTATGATAGTGATTTAAAAGTCTTGCTAGAAAAGATAAAAGATGTTTTTCCTATTGACTTGCCAAAAGGTTTACCTCCATAAAGAGGTGAAGTAGATCATGTTATTAATGTAGTTAAAGATGCACAACCTATCAGTAAACCACCTTATAGGTTAGGCCAAGCATAGCAGTTGGAAGTAGAAAGGCAATTGCAAGATTATGTACATAAAGGTTTTATTAAACCTAGTAATTCTCCATGGGCTTTGCCAATCTTATTGGTGAAAAAAAAAGATGGTTCTATGAGACTTTCTGTCAACTATAGAGCACTAAATAATCTCACAATCAAGAACATGCTCCCTATGCCTAGAATGGAAGATCTTTTTGATCAGCTAAAGGAAACCAAGTATTTTACCAAGATTGAATTACAATATGGCTATCATCAAGTTACAATAAGGGCTGATGGTGTTGCAAAAATACCCTTTAAGACTAGACATGGGCATTAAGAGTTTTGGTAATGCCTTTTGGGATTACCAATCCACCAGCTACTTTTATGATCCTAATTTAAACAATATTTTACGGCCCTATCCAGGAAAACTTATATAGTCTTTCTTGATGATATCCATTAGGAAAAATTTGGACTCTCAAAGGGGTCCTATAAGGATGTTTGACTTTGCCTCTCTTCTCCAGAGTGGGCAACCCAATGAAGTCCATGAACACTTCGTCAAAACTCTATCAAGCAACATATCATTGGAAAGATCTTAGAAAGTAGTTTCTAAATCCATAAACTCCAAAAATGTGGAGTTGATTTGTAGAAGTTATGGCCTCCCCACTGAATCTGAAATGTGCGAGAGATTCCATTTATAAGACAAAGTTGTCACATCAAGAAAATGAAATCTTCTAGAATATAAGGAATTTGATGGCAAGCTATATATCAATGGATAGAGCTCAATGAGTACATTCTAATTGCAAAAGGTCCAACAAGTTTTGATTTCATTTGTGAAAATTTTACCATGCAGTCATTTTAGACAAGGGAGAGAAAGTCAAAGTCCTTATAGGGCTTGTTTAAGAGTCCAAATTTTCCCTAATGCTCATCTATAATCGTACTCAAAAGGAGCATTTAGAACATCCTAGAAAAGGGTCCAATTGCTTAGAGAAAATTCCCTTTATGCGAAGGATTCCAAATGTGAATTCTTCGCTAAAGAAGTGAAATGTCTTGGTCATATCATTCCTAAAGATGGAATTAGGATGGATCCAGAGAAAGCTCAGGCAATTTCACAATATCATGAACCTAAGAACTAAACCTAGAAGAGTTATAGATCATCTTAGTAATATCTGGATTTTATCGTAGATCATGAAGGATTATGCCAAGATAGAAGACTGCAGTCCCCATGACTGACCAACTCAAAGGAAAGTCCCCATGATTAACCAACTCAAACGAAAGGGAAAAACCTTTGAGTAGGGAGAAATTTAAAAGAAAGTATCTCAAAAATTAAAGATAGCAATAGCTACAACTCCAATTTTTACATTGTGGATCCCAATAAACCCTTTGTGGTCGAGACACTTTCTAGTAAATTTGTTGTGGGTGCAGTTCTCACTCAAGAGGATCGACCAATAGCTTTTGAAAGTAAAAACTTAAACAAACACAAAAATTACTCAGTATATGAGAGGGAGTTGTATGCTATTGTCCATGCATTGAAGGAATGGAAGGACTATTTATATGGTGCTAAGGTTATAACAGTGTTTGATCAAGAAAGCATTAAGTGGATTTCCAATCAAACAAAATTGAAGGGTCGTAAGGCCAAATGGGTTGAGCTCTTATAAGAGTTTGATTATGAGCTTAGGTATCAAAAAGGGAAATACAATGTGGTATCACATTCCCTTAGCAAGATGCCTATTGTAAACAAATTGAGTTTTACCCGATTGAGTAGTGATGTGCTTGAATCATTAAGAGGGAAATTCTAGGTTGGCCCTCCATATTCCAAGATATGGGAAACCATCCAGAAAGGGATCCATGTTTCCAATGAAAATGGAGCATCAAAAGGTGCTTTAGATGGATTCAAGTGGAAGAAATTTTCCATAGATGATGGCTATTTACTCTACACAGGTAGAATATGTGTCTTAACAATTGAAGAGATTAGGTGTTAGATACTCTATGAGTGTCATGATAGTCCAAGTGTGGGACACCCAAGTGTAAACAACACTCATAGTCTTGCTAAAAGGCAATTTTATTGGTCTAGAATGTATAAGGACATCCTAAAATATGCGGTTCAATGTAATAAATGCCAGATCAATAAGGCTAAAAGGCTTAAAATGGGAGGACTACTTTATCCATTAGACACTTCTTTAGGGAAATGGGAGAGTGTCTCTATGGACTAATTAGTTTGATTGCCTATAACAAAGAGGGGGCACGACTTTGTATGGTAATAGTGGATAGATTAACCAAAATGGCTAGGTTTATTCCAACCAAATTTGATGTTAAAACTCTTAAATTTTGCTAATTTGATGTTAAAACTCTTAAATTGGCTAAATTATTGTAGAAGATCTCTATCAATAATATGGATTACCATTAGATATTGTGTTTGATAGAGATAGAAAGTTTAATAGCCATTTTTGGACAGTTGGTTTTAAGAGGTTGGATACTAAACTAAGCACGAGCACAATTGAGAATCCTCAAACAGATGGTCAAACTGAAAGGGTAAATAGAACACTAATTGGGAAGGGTACTAACCTATAGCAGAGTTTGCATATAATAGTGCCAAGCACTCTTCCACGATATAGTCCATTTATGTTAATGTATGGGTTTGAGCTTAGAGATCCTTATGGAGTAGGATTGCAAAAGGGGAAAGTTCAGGTAGCTAAAAATTTTATTGAAGATATGAATGAAATGCTTAAACTTGCAAAAGACAGTATTAAAAGGGCTAAAGATGGAGCAAAGGCATATACTAATTTGCATAGAATGCCTCTTACCTTTGAGGAAGGGGAGCAAGTTTATTTAACAATGCCTAAAAAGTCTGAAACCATGAAGAGGGAACCATGTTCAAAATTATCACCAAGTTATTATGGACCTTACACCATACTAAAGAAACTTGAAGATATGGCTTATAAACTCCAATTACCAAAGACAAGTGGCAATCTGTAGACTCAAAAGGAAATTGAGTCAATATGACAATCTTATTCAAGATGATTAGATAGTGGAACTCATGGATAATCAATCTCTTCTGCATGAACCAAAGAAAATACTAAAGAATAGGGAGAAAAGAACTAGAAATACAATTTATAAAGAGTGTTTATTTAAGTGGAAAGATTGTAGTGAAGAGATTTTAACATGGGAGGGAGTAGCACTCTCTTGAAAAGATTCCCTAACTTTAGGATTGTTCCTTCCAAGGCAATTTTTGAAGACAAAAATTATTAAGGGGAAAGGAATGTAACATATCCTATGGTTAAAGGCACACTACACAACAAGCCATGGGGTCGTGGCATCGTGTGACCCACTCCCTAGAGATTAAAAAGAGAGGACTTGCCAAATGTTGTTGGAGAAATCTTTGGCCAGACTAGAGTGAGGCGCGATCATGATCCCATGAAGGGGTGATGCGGTTTGGCTTCAGTGTGTATTGCTTTTTTTTAAACTTATACTTATATACAAAAGAACATAACAGCTCAAAACATAGTTGGATTTTAGACAAGGGACAAGGATTACCACAAAAACAACTCAATATTTGATTCATTTTTATACAACATAATGCTAATGAGGTATTATTCTTGTGTTTTGTACAAAATATAGTCAAGAATAACTGGTTTTCAAGTGAAAGAGGCCAAGTTCGACATAGTGACAAATAGCAACTAAGCCAAAAAGATCCTAAGTAAAGATAGAGTCCTCACTTGCATCCATATGAATAAGATAACAGTTCTTTCAGCCTTGAATATGTTTTATAGGTGTCAAAGAACCCTATCTATTGTTATCCATGTCCTACTTAAAACCTTTTCTAACTTATACCTACCATCTCCCTACAATTCATGAAGAGTTAAATACAACAAGTATCCATTCTCAAAAAAAATGTTATGAAGCTCTCATAGTGATATCAAGGGGCAATTACCCCTCCTTATCAAGTGTAAAGTGTGTTTCTTATTTTAAAATTCATTCTAGGCTTGTGATTAGAAGTCCATTAGCCCTTTTGATCCAAGTGGAATCTCTATATTAGGTTGTAAAAGTATGTAGTTACCCCATATTTCTAAGAAAACTATACATATTAACTAGATTAAGTTCTTATCAGAAAGCCATCAATCCTTTTGATCCAAGTGTTTTACCCATTTTTATCCCATGAAGCCTTTTTGTCAAACCACTTCACGCTTTAAGATGTTCATATTACCAATGAAATCTAAGGTCAAAGAATGGTTTAATCACTTATTAGTCAAAAAATATATGGCTTAATCACTTCTTAGTCAAAACATGGTTTAATCACTTCATAGTCCAATGAAATCCATGTTTTAATCACTTCTTAGTAAAAAACTCCCCAACACAATATTAAGCTAGATACCAACTATACTAAAACTCCAAAAAATAATTCAGTTGCCTTTCCATGTACTAATATGAAACCATAATATATTAGGCTAAAAGCCATCTGTAAAAAAGCTCAAGTCAGGATCAAAACTTATGCTACATTTCTCAAGCATTATGAGGATAATCTAATAGTGTTAGGAATGTCTTAGAAATTTCTTTCTAGAAAAATGAGTAGAGAATGTCAATTGTCTGATTAGTAAGTTTAAATAGGTTAAGTCTGTAACCATAAAAAGAATAGTTAAAGCCTACCAAAATTCAAAGCTACAATCACCAGTTTTGCCCACATATTTCCATAAAGAAAGTTACTTAGCCGCCTCATGAGTCCTAAGCAGGGCCATTATCCAAGTATTCCTTCAATTTGTCTATTATTTATATGAGACTAGCAAGCACGATAATCTGTAAACCTATAGTACCTTCAATAGTTTCAACCAAACACCATGATCGTGCCAATAATACAAAAAACTCCAAAAAACAGTAGTAACCAGTTGCAAAACTTACCTAAATTAATGCAATCTATGCAATGAAACTAAATGGTTTTAGAAAGGATAGTTCAAGAGTTAAATCAATCCTAGTCAAATCAGCAATACAAGCCAAGTAGTAAAATAACCATTAGATCATAAGCTGGGAGTAAAAAGGTGTTATTAACCAGGCATTAGGAAAGTTATGAACCAACAATCACCAAAGTATGTGCCATTGGTAAGCTAGGTTTGAGATGAAACGTCCCCTTTTTTCCCTAAAAGGCTATGTGAACAGTTTATATGTCTAACAGCAAAACATTACCAAGTAGGAAAGCCTAACATCTCCATATCACCTAGTTCTTCCAAGCCAGCAAGTGGCCAACATCACCTAAAATTATTATTTTTAAACTTTTGAAAAAATTTGGTAAACAGAACCAATGAGAAGGAGCCAAACATTGCTCAATAAATCTCACAAAGTTACTATTTTGGAGCAAACAAAACCATTTTTAGCACAATCTTTCCATCAAAATAGCAGTAAACCACTATACTGAGCATGTGTTGCCAAAAAATTAGTTCGTGCTTAAACGAGAGTATTGCTAAAAAAATTTCATAATACTCAATACTTTATTGAAACAACCAATTATGATTAAAAAATCAAAAATGGGTTGTACTAATCTTATATTGTCCATGGTTCAACACCAACCTGAGAGGGGGTGCTCTGCTTGACCAACGCCATAGTGAAAGTCTTTAGTGCAAGAAGCTTAGCAATCCCCACCCCATAGTATAATCGATAGAAAAATCAAGCCCTCATACTCACTTTCTAGGACACACACAAATGCAAGCAAGACTAAATGAGGAGCAAGAGCAACCCTCATCTTTAAGTAGAGGCCCCTCCAATCCATACCGGACAGAGACACCTGCAAGTCCAGCCTACCGAATCAGCACAAAAAGTGTGCAGGCAATGAACATCCCTTATTATGCTTGTATGAGTCTATGGCACTGGAGAGACAGAGAGAGAGAGAGAGAGAGAGAGAGAGAGAGAGAGAGAGAGAGAGAGAGAGAGAGAGAGAGAGAGAGAGAGAGAGAGAGAGAGAGAGAGAGAGAGAGAGAGAGAGAGAGAGAGAGAGAGAGAAATGGGGAGCAGATGTAGCTCTGCTAAGCCTTTGGCAGGGACGAAGCATGCAGTGAGGTTCATGACTACGCTCAGGAGGAGAACCCACATTCAAGAGCGTGTACTTGAAAATGTCAGGGTCATTAACCCTTTGAGGTAAGTATAAGGGGAGTGTTTACATTACTGTAGGAGGTCATTTTTCCATTGTGTCTAGGGGTGAGTTCCTCCAACATTTCATTTGACTAAAGAGTTACACCAAAGCTAGGATAATGCAGGCGGGCGTTCAACTTACTAAGAAAATGGAAGGTCCGATAGGGTTTTAAAAAAATATTTTCTAGGAAAAGAGATAGGTTATACAAGAATATATAGGAGTGAGATCAACCCAAAGCAAACCGACACCCACGCTTTGCTTAATCTAGGATAGTGTAGGAAGGTTTTTAGCCCTAAAGAATAGCTATAGTTGTTTGGACAGCTATTGGAAGGTTTTTTTACTGAACATAGCTAAACATTGTAGTTTACCTGTTAGAGACCTAAGTTTCCATGTATCATGATAGGAAATGCCTAGCCTACATTGCCTAGGGCCATGCCCCCCCATGGTCCTACCCTTGTCCTGACACCACAACTTTAGTGTCAGATAGAGATCAAAAATTCAATGAGCACTTTTGGATGGTTCTTCAAAAAGTTAGACCCTACTTTGAATTTGAGTATATTTGGTCATGCGTAGTTTGATGGTCAGATAGAGTGAGTCAACTAGAGTTTATACAATATGCTGTGCTCTTATGTGAGAAAGCTAGAAGGAATATCTACCACATTTAGGGTTTGCATACAACATCTCCAAGAACTTCACACCTTTTATGTTGATGTATGGTTTTCATCTTAGATCTCCTATGGCCATAGGACTAGAGAAGGAGAAGGTTCAATGTGCGAAGGACTTCCCTGAAGACATGAATGACATACTGAAGGCAAAGATAAAAAGCATCCGTATTGTACAATATCGTGCAAAGACATATGCTAATAAAAGTTATAGACATGTCACCTTTGAAGAAGGTGACTTTGTGCTCTTAAGAGTTTCATGTAGTGAAAACAAGAAAGTTTCCTAAACTTTTCCCATGTTATTGTTAACCTTTCAAAATCTTGAAAAAGATTGGAATGTAGCGTATAAACTTGAGTGATCGGAGAGATCTCAAGTGCATTTAGTGTTTCATGCTAGCAAGTTGAAGGAGTCTCTTCATGCACAAGATAAAATAGTTTATCATGATGTCTTGGTGAAGCTCATGGAGCCTCCTGTAGTTCCACATGAACTCAAAAGATCCTTGGATCTAGGGATCATACCATACACACAGTTTACAAAGAGGTTCTTGTAAAGTGGAAGGATAGAGACATCTACTTGGAAATGTCATACTGCCATTACCAGGAAATTTCCTAGTGTGATTTTGAGGAAGAAAACTCTTCTTAAGGGGAAGGAGTAATGTTACGTTAGACTCAGAGTAACTAGACATGAAATCTCAATATCACATGAGTTGGTCAAGTCTAGTTAATGGCTCAAACCTTCAGCAATGACTTGGGTCGGGGGGGGGGGGGGGGGTGACTAAAAAAAAAAAAAAGACTATCACGTGGGTTCAATAGTAGGGAATGTTTTATTTTATATTTTCTCACAAATTTACATAAAAAAGGGTGTTGAAACAATGATCTTGAAATTTTTTCTACAGATTGAATAGAAAAGGGGTTCTTTTTATTTAAATCATAGAGACATTGAATATGAGATAACTCAGAATGTAGATCAGTGGATACAAATTATTCATATTTACATTCAAATTTTGTGATACAATGGTAGAAGACTCTAGAAATGATTGAATGATACCCTGAAATCAGGTTTTGGCTCAAGAAGCACAAATGATACAAATGGTCAGCACTAAACGATTATAAGCTCTCTTAGGCTCCCTTGAGTCATAAGATCTAGGAATCATAAAGGTGTAAGATTCAAAAAATGAGATTCGCGGGTC
The DNA here is from genome assembly GCF_014529385.1 of Adiantum capillus-veneris. Classification (NCBI taxonomy): domain Eukaryota; kingdom Viridiplantae; phylum Streptophyta; class Polypodiopsida; order Polypodiales; family Pteridaceae; genus Adiantum; species Adiantum capillus-veneris. Next base: position 103,225,416 of record NC_140947.1, on the reverse strand, counting down.
CTATTTATAGAGGTTTCCATTGGAGGTTCGACTAACTCTTCCACCAGTGTACGGTATGAAATTGTTACCATGCCTTCATATGAAATTGTTCCTACCATCTAGACTCCTCCTCCCCTTTACTGAATTTTGGTATATCCAAATAGAGCTCTTATCTTTCCTTTTTTCCTTCCTCTTGTCTAGTGCCTTCTTAACCTCGAGCTTCGAAACTACACCAGGTGGCGTTTGAGAGAACAAGGAGGGTGGGCCACAAATTTTTTGACTCATTTTTAGATTGTTTTGTGACCATCTGATTCTCAGTCTTGGTGGCCACATTATCTTTCATAATCAAATTGTAGTTGGCCACTTACTCAAGTTGCTCCTTTCTAGAAATCAACATTTCTTCTTCATAGGAGGTAAGGTGATAGTGTTTCTTTATGTGAGGTTCATATATGATTTTCTTACCCTTTGCCAATCTAGCTCTAGACATTTTGTACCAAATTGGAGCAATTAGCATCCATCCCTTCGGATCTAGCTGATTCACCTTAATTCTGTCTTCGAGTAGATCTCAACCATCTCTCTAAACTAGGACTCATGACTTGCTATGTTGGGTAGATCTTTTTTTGTGGATCTTTTATGCTTGGATAGACAAGTGTAGAAGTTTATTTTTATACTTTACCAACTACCCCAACTGGTATTTTGATTGGCCCATCATTTCTATGAAGTTGGCAAGGTCTTCTTTAAGTTTAGGGGTAGTGTCCTTGTTTTCAGTAGCATTGAGCATTGTTTCTAGGCTACCCATAAATCATTAGTATGCTCATGCTAGCCTCAAAGCTGATCCTGAATGATCTCCATTTTCCTCTTCTTCCTAAAGTAGATTATGGAGCTTTAGGAAGTTGTGATGTTGATCTCTTGTGCCACCTATTGCCTTACATGGACCAGTTCAATAGACTCCCTTTTACTTTGGATTTCAGTCATCGAGGCAATGGCATTGAAAATGGTGTTCCATCCAATTTGTATCGTGGCAATGTATCCATTTGTCAAAGAGTCAACATCCATCTTATCATCATCAAACTTCATAGCAGGGGTAGCATAGGGTAGGGCCATTTGTAATGAGGTGTCAAGCTAAATTTTCCCCACATGTGGCTATTTCTATAAAACATGCAGCCTATCGATCAAATTTTTGTGAACAGTAGCAATTTTGTGTGCCTGGGAATGTGGTGCTACTTGTGCCTTGCAATGTATTGGTGTTGGTTGCTCCTTGGTCAACTTATTTTGGCTTTGTGGCATTTGTCTGGGTCAGTTTGCTAGGGTCCTAATAAAATTCAATAGCGATTGCCAAAGTACTACTCGACACGGGAATTATGTTAGTTGACCCTCCAACCTGCTTATCTTCTATTAGCAGTGGCTACACAGGCTACACCAATTATGCACCAAGTTGGAGATGTGCTATGGATGTGCACAATATTTCCTATCCACATTGTATAAGGTCTTAGGCTCATTTTGGGAGTTCCAAGTTGTATATGCTAGCTAAAGGGCTCAGCTTAAACCCATAGTAGAAGGGATAGTGGTGCAAGCCTTTATGCAAGGAGGATTCATTCTTGAGGATCCATTCTTGAGAGCTCTCTCTCTCTCCTGCCTAAAGTTTCCCATGTATCAGGTTTTCAATAGAGAAATTGCCAAACGTACCATGCCTTGAATAGATGTTGTGTTTTGATTTTACCCATCTGTGCCACCACTCTAATGTCTTGCGGGGTTCACCTCTTAGACATGTAAGTTATCACATGATTTCAAATGAATTGGTTTTTAAATTGCCAAAGTTTTAAAATTTTAACAGGATTATATTAACAAAAGAGGTTTTTTAATTAAATCTACAGAAAAACCCATAAGTTTTTGAAGAAAAAGGGATCATTTTATTACCTTAAGCATGTAAGAAAGGGGTTTTTTAATACCCTTTGAACGCACGTTATATGAATAGTTTCTTAAAGGTGCACCCCCTAAGACTATTGTACAAGATGGTACTCAGGTCATTGGGGAAACTCTTGTTTAGAGCTTTGGCTCTTGTTCAAACATGTATGTTGGATTATTCTTCAAGCTCAAAACTTTTACAACAAACTTATAGGTTGCCTTGTGTTTGAGGGCTGACACTAGAATGCCCTATCCTCCAGACTTTTTCTTTGTCTTCATCTCTGGTGTTTCCTTTAAAAAAGTGTTGATTTTGTCACATGTGGAAACCTTGGGTTACTTGTGATAGGGAATTCTAAACACATGTGTAATCAGAGCAGCATCAAGTTGTATATCATATTCATTGATGGTGTAACATTGGTTGTGTCTGCATCAAAGGTGTCATCTACCTGTTACAAACATATCTATGTATATCTTTGACACTTCCATCAACATCGCCATACCCCATTTGGCAAGTAATTTCTTCTCTACATCTTTGAAGACATATTTTCCATTAGCTTGATATGAGATGGAAACTTTCTCTTTTTTGCAACCTACATCATAGCTTTAGAAGCTTTTGTCTTACCCATGGTACAAATGTGAGGTGTATCTTGAGTAGCAAAGGAAGACTGGCTAGAACTACTTGAAGAGGGAAGTAGGATGATGGCACACATGATTTCCTATGCAATGGTTGCAGGTAAGGGATCTTGAGAGAATAGCTTTGTGAGAAAAGAGTGTGTAGAGGTCTACAATGATAGAAAATTAAGGTCACCTATACGCCTCACATCAGTTCTAATCCAAGCCATGAATGCCCCACTCAGTTTTTGTGCATCATTTAATATTGATGTGGCAAGCATGCATTGGTTGATCCTTGTAATGATAATTGTTTTAGTGCCCCAATAAAGTGGACATTCATTGCACCACTAGTGATTGTAAAATAAATGCCATTTTCTTATTACTTTAAACATTATCTGAATATATGGGTGAGTCTTCAGCTTGTCTGGTTGTTGGATCTTATCTTTAGTAATCTCTAGATCATTTGAATTTTGAAAAATTTGCCTACCCTTATCCAAATTAGACCTAACTAAAAATAACTCTAGCGGTTGATTTCAGAATTAGGTGAGTCAGATGGATCAGTGACTTGTGCCGGAGGTTTATTAGGGGCTGAATAATATAACTTGATCTTTGACCCATTATAAACACCGTGCAACATTAATCTAGAAAATCCCTTAAGCCTTACTGTACCACTAGAAAAGACCCATTCAACCTTATTATGTCCAATCTGTGCAATCTTCATATTAGGTTGCTTAGGGCCCAATTTAAACTAATACAATAAAACTAAACCCCCTTTTTGAAATTCATGAAATTTTAGTTTAATTTCATGCCAATGCTTCCTCCTTTGCTATACCACCTCCTATTCCAGCATCGCTCGTTGATTGATCTCATCTAGCTTCAGTAATACCTCCAAATGCTTCTTCAAATTAGTGTTAAAATCCATATTATCTCAGTAGCAACTCTCAAAGTGCGAACTGTGAATTCCAATGGTACTAGAGCCTCTATCCGATAAATCATCCTGAAAGGTGTCATTCTAATAGTGATTTTGTAGGAGGTTGTGTATGCCCATAGTGCAGCTAGAAGTTTTCCATCCTATTTGTGGGGCTCCTTTTGAACAATTTTGGTTAGAATGGTCTTTGTAGTCTTGTTACTACTCTTAGATTTTCCATTGCATCAAGGATAATAAGGTGTTGATTTCCAATTCTTTATGGAGAAATAACTTAATTAGGATCTCAATAGTGTCATTGATAGAGTGACTTCCCTGGTCTAAGACTATTTCTAGAGGGCAGCTATAATGACATATGATATGATCATAAATAAACTAGGATGTGGACTTGGCTACGTTGTTTGGGAGTGCCTTAGCTTCAACCCATTTACTCACATACCATGTTGCCATGACTATTTACTTGTTCTCCTAGGTGAGACTTTCTCAAAAGGGCCCATCAAATGAGCATGAAATGTAATCCCCTATTCATGAATGCCTCTAAAGATTGAATGGTGGTTAATGGTGTCATATTTTTTGCATTGGGTCTGCCCATTTTGTGGCAGATATCACATGTCTTACAAAAGGTTCAAACATGTGTCATCATACTTTTCCACCATAGACCAACCTATAGTATCTTATTGTGAGTGATCATAGTGGAGAAATGCCCTTCAAAACTCCATTATGAGCCTTAGTTATTACCTACATTTTTCTTGGATGGGTATACACATTCTTACGACCCCATCGATGGCCAATCTATATAGAGATCCTTCAATCATTGTAAATTCTAGACTTCTGAATTTTAGTGCCTTCTTACTATACTATGACCACTTTCTTGGTAAAATCCCATGCTGTAAGAAGGCAAAAACTTCTTTCCATTCTAGATCTAGTTGATCAACATTCATAATCTAAACTAACTCAACATCTATTGGTTCATCTCTAATGATGTGGATGAAATCCTTTCAGTGCTTTTGGGCAGAAGATCCGCACCACAATGGGTCATGCCATGCTTGTGAAATATCTTAAATTCAAATTTTAGAAGAAACATAATCCATCTAGTCAATTTTCCTTGAATGAAGACTATGTTAATCAAATACAAAGGAGCTCTTGATCTACATAAAAGTGAGATAAGCTGCCTAGCAAATAATGTCTGAATTTAGTAGCATTGAAGACCATGCCCAATGCTTCTCTCTTTGTAGTCAAATATCCTTGCTCTGCCTTGGCAAAGTACATTAGATAATCAATCTTCCCTTTTGGTTGAGCCAATATAGCACCCATAGTCATCTCAGAGGCATCAACATGCACATGAAAAAATACATCCTAGTTTGGTTGACAAAGTACTGGTTTCGTGCTAATAGCCAATTTTAGAGATTGAAAGGTTGCTTCACATTCAAGGGACCAAATAAAGGTAACATCTTTGTTATAAATTATGAATAAACCTTTTATAAAATTTAATATATTAAGAAAAGATCTTAATTCAGACACATTTGTGGGTTCTTTGCTTCGTTGGATGGTTTGGATCTTGTCCTTAGCCATTTCAATGCTTTAAAAGGTTATCAATCTCTCCACCTTCAAAAGTTTATCGATCTCTTCCTTGAACTTTTTTGCATAGTTGGGGCTCATCCTATACCTCTATAATTTGACTAGTCAAGCATCAAGATTTAATGCGATTCTATGCTAACAAACTTCAGGGTCTACTCCCTTTAAATTAGTGTGCTCCCATGCAAAAACATCTCTATGTTTTTGAACAAGTTGGCTAGATTTTTCATTGACTTCTGGCCTCAGATGTTTGTTGATCTTGATAATTTTCGGATGTGATTCCATGCCAAGTTCCACTCTTCCACTTCTTGTTCATTTGGTAACAACCAGTTGGGTGTCCCTCCTCGCTTTCTTCTAACCAATCATTCAACCTCCTTCTCTATCTTTATCCAAGCTACATATTTGTTATAAGGAGTGTTTAAACTAGCTGGGACCTAATCACCTTCAGATACCAAGTGACCACCACCTTTTGGTGTCTGCGCATTCTGATTACCGACTTGATCAACACAACGTGGTCTAGTTATATCCAATGTTGTGCTACCTAAAGTTTCCCAGGTATCAGATTTGCTTCTTCTAAGGTTGTTCCATCCAGACTTATTGATCTCTCTCCTTGGTTTGGTTTGGTAAAGATCTCAAGGTATGGTTCTTGTTATTCTTGTGTCCTTCATTGATCTAACAAGGCTACATCCAAATCAACATCAGTCTTTGGGAATATATTCATTGATTTTAGCATCCTTTCTATTTTTTCATGCCATACTTCTTGCATAGCTCTTTAGGTCGCATCGCTTTCTTCCATGTTTTGGTATTATTTGTCCAGACCTAAATTCTTCTATTCGTCATCTGCATAGAGAGTGCTTGGCTAGCATAATCATGCACTACCCCTTCACTCTTTAGCCACGATCACCCCAAAAACATACTATAAGAAACTTGTATATCCATCACCAAAAAGCTTGTCTTGATTTGTTTAGAACCAACCTTAATCTGGAGATTCTCCCAATAAGCCACTAGCTAACACTATTTGTTGATTTGTCATTTTGATTTTGGATGGTGCAGGCTTCATCTCAATAATCCCCATTTATTGCTTAATGTGTTCACCTTGTATGTTTACACTAGCACCTCCATCTTGGATTACTATGGGCAGTGATTCCCAAATGATTGGTACTTCATCATTCATAATACTCGGCCAATAAATTTTCATGGCCTCACACTCTTTCTACCTTTATTTCTTGATGAAATTAACATCCTTAAGCAGAGTCTTTTTGACATCATCAACTCCTATTGTGAGCCTTTGAATTCTTTCACATACTTTTACATCGAGTCTTTGAATACTCAAATTTTCTTGAAGCTCAGTGTGCTTCAGCTTCTGTGTCTTCACCTTGAGAGCATACTTGAAGATCATCAGAGTCTTGCTCTAATCCTTCAGCAACAACACTAAGGTGATCCTCCTTTTCAATGAGCACATTGATGGCTCTCCTTCCTCATATTGGGCATCATACATGCATTGTAAATAGCTAGCTAACTCTCATCCCTAACTTGGGAAACTCATTCTGTTAAGAGCTTTAGCTCACCATCATGATTGCCATGTTGGAATGAGATAGAGCTTGACAACTATTCCAAGGTTAGACTCTAAGTAACTAGATAGGAAATCTCAATATCCGATGAGCTAGTAAAGTTTGATTAATGATTCAAAACTTCAAATTTCATACAAAAAGATGGCATTGAATCAGACAAAGCATAAGCCCGGTTATTGGAAAGATAGATTCAAATGAGCGTAGTATCAAACTTTAGATAAATGATTGGACTAAAATGAATAGACAAGTTTAGATCATGGAGACATGAAATAGGAGACAGCTCAAAATGTAGTTTAGATTACACTTGAATACAAATAATTTAGATTCAGATTTAGACTAAGTGATACAATGGTATACATTAGCTTGTAGTAGAAGTAGTTGAGTGATACCTTAAAATCAGGTTCTAGCTTAAGAAGTGCAAATGATACAAATGGTTATCATTGAATGCTCATAATATCTCCTAAGCTCTCTTGACTCATAAGATCTAAGAGTAAAAAAGGTGTGATGTCCCAAAACGAGATGAGCATGTCCTATTTATAGATGTTGCTAGGGTTAAGACTACCTACTCCACTAGCGTATAGTATGGAATTGCTGCCATGCCTTCGTATGAGATTTTTCCCCACCATCTACACCACCCACCAGAGAGCAGTGAATTGTGAGACAAGGAGTGCAAAGTTCACTCATATCACTCCAATAAATCGATGACTTCTTTATGGAATCTTTGAGTTCACATGGTCCAATACATTGATGCCCACACAACAAGTCCCATGGTACTGTTCACTTTCCATTTGAGAGGACCATTTCACAGTAGAAGGTATTTGGAACAATATAAGTAGTTGATATTGTCACATTAAGAACTGCTCACCACAATGTTTGGTAGGCACAAGACCGCTATAGAAGATACACTACTGAAAAGCATCGTCTAGTCACTTTCAAGAAAGGTGAGAAGGGTTTTTTAAGGATCCCAAAATAGGTAGAAACTCTAAATATTGCCCCTACTCTTAAGTTGTTTTCTAAGGTATTGTGGACCATTCAAAATACCTAAGTGCATAAGACATATAGCCTACAAATTAAAACTTCCACCACGCTCTTGCGTCCATCTAATATTTTGTGTAAGCTATTTACAACACTACTTACAACAGAACGACAATGTTCTTGATCAAGGTATCTTAGGTTACTTCATTGAGCCTCCAAGTCTTGCATGAATCTGAAAGAGTAATGGATTTTCATGAGTTATGGACACGACATTATGTTCGCTATCAAGTACTAGTCAAGTGGAAAGACAGAGTTGAAGAAGGTGCCACTCACAAAAACATTAGTGTTATTAAAGGAGAATTTATCATTTTTTCTTTTTGAGTAGAAGAACTCTATTCCAAAGGAAGAGAATAATGTTAAGACAATGATTCTATGAGGGAAAAGCCACTTCCTAGGAGCCATATGTATGGCATGGGCTACTAAGTGATCCTCCATGCCCTAGGATCGTGGTGATGGGAAGATATGATCCTTAGTCAAGGAGGAGGAGCATGTAAGGTGTCTTGTATCTTCACCTAGAGAAAGTCTATAAGAAAACACTTTTGAATATTTTCCATCTCTTTCTAAGTGGAGACACTAATGTTACCACTGCATTCTTCAACCTCATAAAGTACAACATGCTCTACTTGGGTTTTCAAGATATATTTCCTGAGAAATTAATTTTTGATATCTTCATGCTGACACATGTTTTGAATGCATAGTAGGCACCCTTATTGGCCTTAAGACAACGTATACTTGGCATTACGTGTGGTTGGCTGAAACCTTAAGGCCAAGGTACTTGGGACTTTCTTCTACTTCAAGTGGATTTTGATTATATGCAATGCATGGTTTCTCCTTGTTCAAAGTTTTCACTAGCATAACCTTTGTCTTTGAGGCATTCACTATCAAACTGCTATACAAGAAAAAGTTTTCAAGAATAGTCATGAGCTTTTGTGCACCTTCTTGAGTATGAGACAAAAGCACAATGTGATCCGCATATAGTAAAAGCATGACCACAATGTTACCAATAAGAAGTCTTCAATTCCTTCTTCATGCATATACTCAAGGACCTTGTGCTTTAAGTCATCACAACACATAGCCCAAGGAGAGTTGGGAAAAGTAGGTACACTTGTTTAACACTAGTATTGCTTGAGAAGATTATGCTATTTCCTTTAACAGGTAGGTACTGCTAGATAGCTTTATACTTTGCTAACTAGTTGTATACCAAAAGTGGATGATACCAAACACTTTTATAACATGTGATGACCTCATCCCCTCGAGGCATCACTTCACCTACTAAAAGGTCTCTAGCCTCCAACAAAGATCCTTGAATTTGTGAGCCCATCATTGTGTCGAAGTGAATGACTACTCAAGTGATCAATGGCAAGGCTATCATTACAAGATTTCCTCTTGACTAATCGACACACCCTTGTTAGGAGGGATCAATGGT